>NC_086100.1:20436226-20746826 GCF_963921235.1 Mobula hypostoma
GTGTCCATAGGACACTCAAAGCTGCTGCTCAGTTTGACTCTTGGTTAAGAAGGTATATGGTGCATTGGGCTTCATCCACCAAGGGATTGAATTTAGGAGCTTTAGGAGGTAATGTTGCAGCTATATAGGACCCTGGTCAGACCCCACTTGGAGTACTGTGTTCAGTTCTGGTTGCCTCACTGCAGGAAGGATGTGGAAACCAGAAAACAGGTGCAGAAGGTGGTGAGTGCGTGGAATGGGCTGCCAGCAACAATGGTGGAGGCAGATGTGAGAGGGTCTTTTAAAAGACTCCTGGATAGGTGCACGGAGCTTGGAAAAATAGAGGGCTATGGGTAACGCTGGGTAATTTTTAAGGTAATGATATTCGTCACAGCTTTGCGGGCTGAAGAGCCTGTATTGTGCTGTATGCTTTTTACATTTCTATGAGTTTGAAGGGATTTGGTATGTCAACAAATATACTCAAAAACTTCTACAGATGTACCGTAGAGAGCATTCTGACAGGCTGCATCACTGTCTGGTATGGTGGGGGGCGGGGGGTGTCTATTGCACAGGACCAAAAGAAGCTGCAGAGGGTTGTAAGTTTAGTCAGCTCCATCTTGGGTACTAGCCTATAAAGTACCCAGAACATCTTCAAGGAGTGGTGTCTCAGAAAGGCAGCGTCCATTATTAAGGACCTCCAGCACCCAGGGCATGCCCTTTTCTCGCTGTTACCATCAGGTAGGAGATACAGAAGCCTGAAGACACACACTCAGCGATTCATGAACAGCTTCTTCCCCTCTGCCATCCGATTCCTAAATGGACATTGAACCCATGAACACTACCTCACTTTTTTAGTATATATTATTTCTTTTTTTTGCATGATTTTTAATCTATTCAATATACATATACTGTAATTGATTTACTTATTTATTATTATTATTTTCTTCTTCTTCTATATTATGTATTGCATTGAACCGCTGCTGCTAAATTAACAAATTTTATGACACCTGCTGGTGATAATAAACCTGATTCTGATTCTGACTAACATATCGTTTTGCTGGCCCTGTAAAAAACCTTTAGTGTCCATCTGTGGATGGCTACCACTGGCAACAGAGGCTGCCATCAGCTGTTTGTCTGACTTCACCAACTCTATAATCTGGTCAGCAGCCAAACCGGAAAGAGAGGGCGCTGCTGTGGATTCTCCCTGCTTCTCCCTGGGGATGAAGGGCTTATGAGTGGTCGTAATCAAAGTCAAGGGCTCTCTTGGGTCATCAGGGTTCTCGATCTGACATTGCTAGACCTCAGCTGGTGCCATCTGGCATTTATACCAGGGTCAAACCTCTCCCTGAAATATTTCTACGCTAATTCCCACACTATCTAAGATATAAACGACGGATACAAAGTAAACAGTTTACACTTACAATCGCAGAGTATATATTCTGTAATCTGCCACTTATGTGCGACTGAACTCATGATATCTGTTGCATTCCTCTGCATCTAACTGCTATGCCAAGGCAATTGTACACTCACAAACATGCATGCTAAAATACGGTTCCTGGGATGAGTATACATGCCCCCCACTGGTGTTGTGAGCCTTCGGCAACCACCCTTCACACCTGGCAGCCTCATCTCACCAAATTAACACACAGGGTTTTTAGTCATAAACACACACGCACACACGTGATACTACTTTTAAATCTACCAGTGCAGATTTCCACTGTGTTCATGATAGCTCGTGATCACGCAGCCACCAATGCAAGTAGGTCTAAGTGTGGGTGCTACTTTAAAAATACTCACCCACTTAGACTTCTGAGATCACTGGCCACACGATGGGTCGCAAGAAGATATTCTGGATGAGCCACCGAATGATATGACATTAACAAGGTTTCTGGGGAGGCGCAGCTGGTAGTATGAAGTAGTCACGTTGTTCGACAAAATGAGACACAACAGCATACTGACACCTTTTAGGAGGAAGAGGCCTGCTTGACCTAACACTACATGACATTTTATATTCTAAAATCAAAGGACAATTCTATATTCACAATGTATCTACAAAGCTTTCTTTGAACCACACATTACCCTCTCATCATATGATAGAGATCAAAAGACAATTCTTTATTTACAATGGATCTACAATGCTTTCTTTGAACCACACAGAATCCGCCCCCCCCCGCAGTCACACTCTGAACAATGTTAATCAACTTTGTCTCGTCCTTCCATCAATTGTTGTTTTCACAGCTCTAGAATAAGCTGCATTTTAAACTTAATCCATATTCAGATCTGAAGTCTGGTGGCTGAAGTTATTTGCTATATGTCCCAGCCCCCAAAACACCCTAACACCATGACATATGCTGATTATATTAAACCTGATATTAGCTTCTCAGTGCCTGTGTACCCTTTGAGAGCAGATTAAGGTCACAACATTCTGATTTGTATCGTCTGATGTTTGTGCACTATCGTCATTAAATTAACTTCACTTTATAACAGCACTGCTGAAGTGCAGGCTGACGTCTCAGCTAATACCCACTCTTATTGTCATGATGCATGCTGGCAGTATCAGAACCCAAGTATGGAGGAAAAGACAGACTCTGAGGTAGAGACGGTGACCAGAAATAGTTCATAATAATTCCAAATGAACATTGGTAGCTCAGATGAGCGAACGTGCAAGAAGTAACATTCTCAGAACTAGGACCCCATGATTAGTGTAATTGGGAGTCTGCATAATTAATACTGGTAAGAGGAATCCCCAAGCCTACCAAAATAAATTTAATAATCTTAAACAGAAAGCACCAAGAGAACGTATTACAAAGATCGAGTCGATCAAGAAAAACACCAAGGAACTCTAAACGATTAATGACTTTCGTTAAACAACAATTAACTAATTCAGGTGCTCTTAAAAACCTCAGAGCCAAATGCTGAGGTCATTACACTTATTCTACCACAACAGAATATAGTTTCAGCAGCAAGAACCTCTTCCAGACACTATTTGAAGAAATAATCTACTTTCAGATTGGATATTGATTGTAAAATCAAGAAAATGAAACCAATCTATCCTTGATGTTAAACTGCAATTCATCAGTGCTGTTACTGAGTGATTGTCTACTAATTGTCATCATGGTTTTGCTGAAAGAGGCTTCACAGGTAGGTAGGGTTGTGATGAAGGAGTTTGACATGCTGGCCTTCACTCAGGGAACTGAGCACAAGAGATGGAACATTATGCTGCAGTCGATTTCTTAAGCTTTAGGCTTATTCCATCTTGGAATAAGAACCAGCTTGTTCATATCCCTGACAGTGAGTGTTCACAGATCATTGACACTGAGTGTTCCAAGTACTTGCAGTTCATTCTGTATGCTGAAGTTACATATAATGTTAAAGGAATTGCTAGCTTACTTGTGTACATTCTGGGAACTGCATGTCAGTCTAGAGTGCATTTGGCACCATGTTAGAATGGGTGGGTTCCTAGCTCTGGGCAAAGTCTTGAAAGACGTTGGTGCTGGATTCCTTCCATTCTTTGACATTGCATGTAGGCTGTCAGACAAGTCTGCGATTTATCAAGCAGACGGCACATTCAAGAAATCCTCCCACCTAACAATATCATTCATTTGTTATGTGCAGTATCATTCTGATCATTGGTGGTCATGGTCTTTCCACGACCATTATTGTTCTTGGCAAACTTTTTGACAGAAGTCATTTGCCATTGCCTTCCTCTGAGCAGTGTCTTTACAAGATGGGTGATCTCTGCCATGATCAATACTCTTCAGAGATTGTCTTGCCCTTTGTCAGTGGTTGCATAACCAGACTTGTGATATGTAACAGCTGCTCATACGACCATCCACCACCTGCTCCCATGGCTTCACGTGGCCTTGATTTTTTTTTTTGGTGGGGGGGAAGCTAACCAGGTATTACATCCTGTCCAAGGATGACCTGCAGGCTAGTGGAGAGAAGAAGTGCCTTACAACTTCTTTGGTAGAGACTTATCTCCACCTTGTCACCCAAATAGGAGACTAAAAATATTGGTGGAGTAAATGCAATGTTGAGAGTTTGAATCCTATTCATTGCCATTACCTTAAATACAGTATATCATCATAAATTAAAACATAGCATATCAGTAGATTAGGGCCATTATATGAAGGTTGAAAAATGAATAATTAAAAATAACACTGAACAGGTTTGAATAAAGCAATCTTGTGCATTAGTGACACACTCTCCTTCTTTTGGCTGTCCCATCAAAGTCACCATCTCAAACCCCTCTGCCGCTCCTCCATTGATTACTTAATAAGTATAAGACCATAAGGCATAGGAGCAGAATTAGGCCATCTGGCCCATCGAGTCTGCTCCACCATTCAATCATGGCTGACCCATTTGTTTTCTCTTCCTCAACCCCAGTTCCCGGTCTTCTCCCCATAACCTTTGATGCCATGTCCAAACAAGAACTTATCAATCTCTGCCTTAAATACACCCAACAACCTGGCCTCCACAGCTGCTTGTGGTAACAAATTCCACAAATTCCCCATCCTCTGGCTAAAGAAATTTCTCCATATCTGTTTTAAATGGACTCCCCTTTATCCTGAGGCTGTGACCTCTTGTCCTAGACTCTCCTACCATGGGAAACATCTTTCCACATCTGCTCTGTCTAGGCCTTTCAACATTCAAAAGGTCTCAGTCAGATCCCTCCCCCCCCGCCATCCTTCTGAATTCCAGTGAGCACAGACCCAGAGCCATCAAACTTTCCTCGTATGATAAACCCTTAATTCCTGAAATCATCCTTGTGAACCTCCTCTGGACCCTTTCCAATGCCAGGACATCTTTTCTAAGATGAGGGGCCCAAGACTGTTCACAATACTCAAGGTGAGGCCTCACCAGTGCCTTATAAAGCCTCAGCAATACATCCTTACTCTGTATCCTAGACCTCTTGAAATAAATGCTAACACGGCATTTGCCTTCCTCACCACCGACTCGACTCAGGGTGTTCGGCACAAGGACTCCCAAGTCCCTCTGCATCTCAGATTCCTGGATTTTCTCCTCATTTAGAATATAGTCCGCACATTTATTTCTACTACCGAAGTGCACGACCATGCAATTTCCAACATTGTATTTCATTTGCCAGTTTCTTGCCCATTCTCCTAATCTGTCCAAGTCCTTCCGCATCCTACATGTTTCCTCAACACTGCCTGCCCCCCCACCAATCTTCGTATCATCTGCAAACTTGGCAACAAAGCCATCTATTCCATCATCTAAATCATTTACTTACAGCATAAAAAGAAGTGGCCCCAACACCGACGCCTGCTGATCACCACCAGTCACTGGTAAACAATGAAAAGAAGATCCTTTTCTTCCCACACGCTGCCTCCTACCACTTAG
Organism: Mobula hypostoma; assembly: GCF_963921235.1. Classification (NCBI taxonomy): domain Eukaryota; kingdom Metazoa; phylum Chordata; class Chondrichthyes; order Myliobatiformes; family Myliobatidae; genus Mobula; species Mobula hypostoma. Next base: position 20,441,567 of record NC_086100.1, read on the forward strand.
CCAATGCCCTAATCATGTTAGTTACTTTCCTGTAAATACCATGGGCTCTTAGCTTGGTAAGCAGCCTCATGTGTGGCACCTTGTCAAAGGCCTTCTGAAAGTCCAAATATACAACATTCACTGCATCCCCTTTATCTATCCTACTTGTATTTTTCCTTAATGAATTCCATCAGGTTCATCAGGCAGGATTTTTCCTGAAGGAAACCATGCTGACTTTGTATTATCTTGTCCTGTGTCACCAAGTACTCCATCACCTCATCCTTAACAATTGACTCGAACATCTTCCCAACCACTGAGGTCAGGCTAACTGGTCTATAATTTCCTTTCTGCTGCCTTCCTCCTTTCTTAAAGAGTGGAGTAACATTTGCAATTTTCCAGTCCTCTGGCACCATGCCAGAGTCCAATGATTTCTGAAAGATCATTTCTAATGCCATGACAATCTCTAATGCTACCTCTTTCAGAACCCTAGGATGCAGTTCCTCTGGTCCGGGTGACTTATGTACCTTTATGACTTTCAGCTTTTTGAGCACCTTCTCTGTTGTAACAGTAACTGCACCCACTTCTCTTCCTTCACACACTACAATATCAGGCATGCTGCTGATGTCCTCCACAGTGAAGGCTGACACAAAATGCTCATTTAGTTCATCAGCCATCTCCCTGTTCCCCATTATTATTTCTCCTGCCTCATTTTCTAGTGGTCCTATATTCACCCTCATTTCTCTTATTTTTATACTTTGAAAAATCTTTTACTTTCCACTTTGATATTATTTGCTAGCTTGCTTTCATATTTAATCTTTTCCCTTCAATTGATTTTTAAGTTGCTCTCTGTAGGTTTTTTAAAACTTCCCAATCCTTTATCTTCCCACTAATCTTTGCTTTGTTTTATGCCCTTTCTTTTGCTTTTACAATGGCTTGGACTTTCCTTGTCAGCCATAGTTGTACTATTTTACCATTTGACTACTTACTTATTTTTGGAATACCTGTACATATGTCCTGCACCTTCCTCATTTTTCCCAGATATGCACGCCATTGCTGCTCTGCTGACATTCCTGCCAGCAACTCCTTCCAGCTTACTTTGGCCAACTCCTCTCTCATACCACTGTAATTTCCTTTACTCCACTGAAATACTGCTGCATCAGACTTTACTTTCTCCCTAGCAAATTTCAAGTTGAACACAATCATATTGTGATCACTGGTTCCTAAGGGTTCTTTTTCCTAAAGCTTCCTAATTGCCTCAGTCTCATTACATAACACCCAATCCAGTGTAGCTGATTTCCTAGTAGGCTCAATGTCAAACTTCTCTAAAAAGCCATCTCACAGGCATTCAACAAACTCACTCTCTTGAGATCCATTACCAACCTGGTTTTTCCAATCAACCTGCATGTTAAAATCTCCCACGACTACCATAACGTTGCCCTTTTGACTCACCTTTTCTATTTCCTGTTGTAACCTGTGGTCTGCCTCACAGCCACTGTTGGCAGGCCTGTATATAACTGCCATCGATGTCCTTTTACCCTTGCGGTTTCTTAACTCAACCCACAAGGATTCATCATCTTCCGATCCTATGTCACATCTTTCTACTGATTTGATGCCATTCTTTACCAGTAGGGCACGTGGCCAAGTGGTTAAGGCCTTCGTCTAGTGATCTGAAGGTCGCTAGTTCGAGCCTCAGCTGTGGCAGTGTGTTTGTGTCCTTGAGCAAGGCACTTATCCACTCATTGCTCTAGTGTCTGTGTGAGGAGTGGCGCCCCACACAGACTTACAAACTGCACCTTGTAAGGCATGAAAATGCCTGACGCAGGCCTCTCATGGTCTGAGTCGATGTTTCCTCCCTCCTTTGCCAGTAGAGCCACACCACCTCTGCCTACCTTCCTATCCCCCCGATACAATGTGTAACCTTGGACTTTCAGCTCCTAACTACAGCCATCCTTCAGCCATGAATGTATGAAGTGTGATTACAGTCCTGCGCATACAGCACACTCCATTACTTTAAGGCCACATTTGCATATTTCCAAATGGTGGCAAATTTAAACTCCTGTCTGAATACCACTCCATACAACTCAGAAGACATCTAAATTAGCATTCAATTGCCTTGAATCACTTACTGAAAGATACAATAAATACTGGAAGGGCTCCTGGAGGAATAGGTCACAGTGGGGAAGTGATTTTCTTAGTAATGAAGTCATAATGTCACAAAAAAGTACCGCACAGAAAAAGGCCTTTTGGCCCATCTAGCCCATATGGAGCCATTCAAACTGCCTATTCCCATCGACCTGCACCAAGACCATAACCCTCCATCCAAGTACCTATCCAAACTTTTCTTAAACGTTGAAATCGAGCTCGCGTGCACCACTTGCGCTAGCAGCTTGTTCAGCACTCTCACAACCTCTAGTGAAGAAGTTCCTGTCATGTTCCCCTTAAACTTTTCACTTTCACCCTTAAACCATGACCTCTAAATGTAGTCCCACCTATCCTTAGTGGAAACAGCCCACTACAATTTACCCTATCTATACCCTTCCTACTTTTGTATACCTCTATCAAATCTCCTCTCAGTCTTCTACATTCCAAGGAATGAAGTCCTAACCTATTCTAACTCAGGTCCTCCAGTCCCAGCAATGTCCTGGTAAATTTTCTCTGCACTTTTTCAACTGTATTTACATCCAATGTGATGAGTGATCCTGGTCCACATTCACTCTGAGTTCTAAATTCACGTGGATACATTTCAGTGTATTGATTTTTAAAGCATTTTAAAGGCTGATGACATCAGGATATTAGCTGATAAATTATTTTTGCTAAGTTTCATCAGAGAAAAAAACAGGCTTTGTACAAGCAAAAGTAATCGGGGATTGCTTGGATTGTAATCCAGAGCTTTGATTCATCTGTGCTTTATACTTTAATATCTTGAAAATCGGAAAGTACATTATAAAGAATCAATAGAGCTTTTTTTTTCTTTGCAGTAGTAGATATTATAAAGTACATCTGTCACTTCAAAAATGTAGTCTAGAGAAATGGGTTGTGTTTTAACACCTACCTCAAGAAACCTGAGAACAGTAAAAGCTGGAAATAGTCAGGAGGATCAGGTAACATCTGTGAAATCGGAAACACAGTTGATGTTTCAAGTCTACCTACTGTGTCTCATCACATTCTGAGATCCAGCCTTAGTGCTATGCTTTGCATTCACGAATATTTTTGACCTCACTATAACAGCAAAGTTTCTCTCACTCTGTATCTGAAAGCTGTCCTGGTCCGGACTTCTATGTTACCCTTAAGATAACATTCCTCCAGATTATTAGAACATAGAGTGTAGAACAGGACAGCACACCACAGGCCCTTCAGCCCATAATGTTGTGCTGACCTTTCTACACTAAGATTAATTTAACCTTTCCTTCCCTTTTAGTCCTCAATTTTCTCTCCTTTTTTTCTTTCCTCCGACCCCATCTCTCCAGAAAGTCTCATCTCTTACTGTGATTTCTTTATCTCTCTTGATCCCAAACAACCAGCTCTCAGCAGAAGCCTTTGCTTCATTCCCCTTCATTCTCAATGCATTAGTCATAGTCATACTTTATTGATCCCGGGGGAAACCTGGTAAGATGTTGAAATTCTCTTTGTGTCCATTTCTTTGGCCAAGATCTCCAGAATCCCTCCTCCTTGAAAAGACATTTTCATTCTCTCATTGCTACAGCCGAAAGTTCCCACTGCTCCAAAAGGGCAACAATTATACAAGTGCCTAAAGAAGAGCAGGGTGAAATTCCTGAATGACTATTGTCCAGTAGCACTCACAACAACTGTGATGAAGTGCTTTGAGAGATTGTTTATGGCTAGAATTAACTACTGCCTCAGCAAGGAGCTGGACCCACTGCAATTTGTCTGTCACAAAAACAGCGAACGTGATCTCATTAGCTCTTCATACAGCCTTGGATCACCTGGACAATACAAATACCTATGTCAGGATGCAGTTTATTGACTACAGCTCAGCGTTTAATACATTCATTCCTAAATTTCTAATTGAAAAACTCCAGAATCTGGGCCTCTGTACTTCCCTCTGCAACCGCACCTTCGACTTTCTAATTGGAAGACCACCTTCTGAGTGGATTGGAAATAACAGCTCCAGATTCCTCCCACATTCCAAAGACATACAGGTTAGGTTTTGTGAAATGTGGATGTGTGGCAGTACTGTGCAAAAGTCTTGGGCAAATATATATGGCTAGGGTGCCTAAGACTTTAGCACAGTACTTCAGCAATTTTAAGTATTGCATTGTACTGCTGCCATGATAAAACAAACTTCATGACATATATTTTGAGAGATGATAAATCCAGTTACAATATGGGTCACTACTTGTTAGGGGATGAGAAGCAGTGAGAGACAGGAGCTACAGGGAGATAGTCACCCCAAGGCTACAGGAGACTGATAAATGGCTGAGGGAAGGGAGAAAGTCAGATAGTGGAGAGCACCCTTGTGGCCATCCCCTTCAACAATATGTGCTCCATTTTGAGTGCTGTTGTGGGGGACAGCCTACCTGGGGGAAGCAACAGCAGCCGTGCCTCTGGCACTGAGTCTGGCTGTGCGCTCAGAAGGGCAGGGAAGTGAAGTAGCAGTAATAGGGGACTCAGGAGTCAGGCAGACAGATACTGTGGACGCAAAAAGGAAGCATGGATGGTAGTTTGCCTCCCAGGTGCCAGAGTCCCTGAAGTTTCTGAATGCATCTACAATATCCTGAAAAGGGAGGGTGGGCAGCCAGAAGTCGTGGTACACAATTGGTACTAACGACATAGATAGAAAAGAGGAAGAGGTCCTGAAAGTAGAATACAGGGAGACGGGAAGGAAGCCTAGAAGCAGGACCTCAAGAGTAGTAATCTCAGGATTACAGCCTGTGCCACATGACATTGAGGATAGGAATAGAATGAGATGGCAGATAAATGTGTGGCTGAAGAATTGTAGCAGGGGCTGGGATTCAGATTTCTGGATAATTGAGACCTCTTCTGGGGCAGGTGGGCCCTGTACAAAAGGTATGGGTTGCATATGAATCTGAAGGGGATCAATATTCTTATAGGCAGGTTTACTAGAGCTGTTGGGGGTGAAACCATAGAAACCATAGAAAAACTACAGCACAGAAACAGGCCTTTTGGTCCTTCTTGGCTGTGCCGAACCATTTTCTGCCTAGTCCCACTGACCTGCACACGGACCATGTCCCTCCATACACCTCCTATCCATGTATCTGTCCAATTTATTCTTAAATGTTAAAAAAAGAACCCGCATTTACCACCTCGTCTGGCAGCTCATTCCATACTCCCACCACTCTCTGTGTGAAGAAGCCCCCCCTAATGTTCCCTTTAAACTTTTCCCCCCTCACCCTTAACCCATGTCCTCCGGTTTTTTTCTCCCCTTGCCTCAGCGGAAAAAGCCTGCTTGCATTCACTCTATCTATACCCATCATAATTTTATATACCTCTATCAAATCTCCCCTCATTCTACGCTCCAGGGAATAAAGTCCTAACCTACTCAACCTTTCTCTGTAACTGAGTTTCTCAAGTCCCGGCAACATCCTTGTAAACCTTCTCTGCACTCTTTCAACCTCATTTATATCCTTCCTGTAATTTGGTGACCAAAACTGAACACAGTTAGATAATCGTCTGCACAATAGTCTAACCACAGGGTGGTTTAAACTAATACGGCAGAGGAATGGGAACGAGTATGATAGAACTGAGGATGAGGAAGCAGGTTTACAAGTAGATAATGGATGTAAAATGAATGTAAGTAAGGACAAGCCAGTGATTGAATACAAATGCAGACAAAGTAAAGAGTTAAATTGTACCACAGAGGCAAAATTCAAAAAGACAAATAATGCAGTACTGAAGATGCTATATTTAAGTGTGTGTAGCATTCAGAATAAGGTGAATCAACTTGTGACCCAATTAGAGTTCGGACGGTGTGATATTGTGCACATCACTCAGTCGTGGCTGAAAGAAATTCATAGTTGGGAACTTAACATCAAAAGATATACTTTGTCTCAATGCATTTTGGTAAAAGGAACAATAGTGCAGACTATTATCTAACTGGGGAGAAGGTTCAAATATCAGAGGTGCAGTGGGACTTAGGAGTCTTCATGCAAGACTCCCAGAAAGTCAGTTCACCGGTTGAGGCTGTGGTGAAGAAGCCCAAATGCAATGTTAGCCTTTATTTCAAAGGGAATGCAATATAAAAGCGAGGAGATAATGCCAAGCCTTTATAAGACACGAGTCAGGCTGCACTTGGAGAATTGTCTACAGTTTTGGGCCCCCTATCTCAGAAAGCATGGGTTATCATTGGAGAGAGTCCAGAAGGGTTCATGAGGATGATTTTTGGGGATGAAGGGGTTAACATATGAGGAGCATTTGGCAGCTTTGGGCCTGTACTCACTGAAGTTTAGAAGAATGTGTGGGAATCTTATTGAAACCTACCAAATGTTGAAAGGACTAGATAAGGTGGATGTGGAGAGTATGTTTCCTATGGTGGGGGTATCCAGAACTAGAGGGCACAGCCTCAAAACTGAGGGGTGAATCTTTAGAACAGACGTAAGGAATTTTTTTTTTAGCCGGAGAGTAGTGAATCTGCGGAATGCTCTGCCACAGACTGTGATGGAGGCCAAGTCCGTGAGTATATTTAAGGCGGAAGTTGATCGTTTCCTGATTGGTCAGGGCATCTTATGATATGGCGAGAAGACAGGTTGTACGGGGTTGAGTGGGATCCAGGATCAGCCATGATGGAACGGCAGAGCAGACTTGATGGACTGAATGGCCTAGTTCTGCTCCTATGTCTTATAGTCCTGTGGTGCTATGGAGATACAGTGAAAAGCTTGTCTTGCTTATGTAGATCAAATCATTACATGGTGCTTTGAGTTAGAATAAGGTAAAACAATAACAATGTAGAACAAAGTGCAGCTGCTACAGCAAAAGTGTAATTCAGGCAAACAACAAGGTGCAAGACCATAATTAGGTAGATTGTGAGGTTAAAAGTCCATCTAATCAAAGGGAACCATTCAACAGGCTTCTTACAGCAGAGTAGAAGCTGTCTTTGAGCTTGGTGCTTTGTGCTTTCAGGCTTTTGTATCTTCTGCTCAGTGGGAGGGGGAGAAGAGAAGATGTCTGGGGTGGGTGGGGTCTTTGATTATGCAGTTGTTTTCACTGAGGCAGTGAGAAGTGTAGACAAATTCCATGGATGGGAGTCTGGATGTGCTGAGCTGTGTCCACAACCCACTTCATTTTCTTGACACACACACCTATGTCAGGATGCAGTTCATTGACTATAGCTTAGCATTTAATACCATCATTCCCCAACCCTGATTGAGAAGTTGCAGAACCTGGGCCTCTGTACCTCTCTCTGCAATTGGATTCTTGACTTCCTAACCGGAAGACCACAATTTGTGCGGATTGGTAATAACATCTCCTCCTCGCTGACGATCAACACTGGTGCACCTCAGGGGTGTGTGCTTAGCCCACTGCTCTACTCTCTATACACCCATGATTGGGTGGCTAGGCACAGCTCAAATACCATCTATAAATTTGCTGATGATACAATCATTGTTGGTAGAATCTCAGGTGGTGATGAGAGGGCGTACAGGAGTGAGATATACCAACTAGTGGAGTGGTGTCACAGCAACAACCGGGCACTCAACGTCAGTAAGACGAAAGAGCTGATTGTGGACATCAGAAAGGGTAAGACACATACCAATCTCCACAGAGGGATCAGAAGTGGAGAGAGTGAGCAGTTTCAAGTTCCTGGGAGTTGAGACCTCTGAGGATCTAAACTTGTTGAATAATTACTTTGGTTCTGTCTTCACTAAGGAGGACATAAATAATCTTCCAGAAATAGTAAGGGACAGAGGGTCCAGTGAGATGGAGGAACTGAGTGAAATACTTGTTAGTAGGGAAGTGGTGTTAGGTAAATTGAAGGGATTGAAGGCAGATAAATCCCCAGGGCCAGATGGTCTGCATCCCAGAGTGCTTAAGGAAGTAGCCCAAGAAATAGTGGATGCATTAGTGATAATTTTTCAAAACTCGTTAGATTCTGGACTAGTTCCTGAGGATTGGAGGGTGGCTAATGTAACCCCACTTTTTAAAAAAGGAGGGAGAGAGAAACCGGGGAATTATAGGCCGGTTAGCCTAACGTCGGTGGTGGGGAAACTGCTGGAGTCAGTTATCAAGGATGTGATAACAGCACATTTGGAAAGCGGTGAAATGATCGGACAAAGTCAGCATGGATTTGTGAAAGGAAAATCATGTCTGACGAATCTCATAGAATTTTTTGAGGATGTAACTAGTAGAGTGGATAGGGGAGAACCAGTGGATGTGGTATATTTGGATTTTCAAAAGGCTTTTGACAAGGTCCCACACAGGAGATTAGTGTGCAAACTTAAAGCACACGGTATTGGGGGTAAGGTATTGGTGTGGGTGGAGAATTGGTTAGCAGATAGGAAGCAAAGAGTGGGAATAAACGGGACCTTTTCAGAATGGCAGGCGGTGACTAGTGGGGTACCGCAAGGCTCAGTGCTGGGACCCCAGTTGTTTACAATATATATTAATGACTTGGATGAGGGAATTAAATGCAGCATCTCCAAGTTTGCGGATGACACGAAGCTGGGTGGCAGTGTTAGCAGTGAGGAGGATGCTAAGAGGATGCAGGGTGACTTGGATAGGTTGGGTGAGTGGGCAAACTCATGGCAGATGCAATTTAATGTGGATAAATGTGAAGTTATCCACTTTGGTGGCAAAAATAGGAAAACAGATTATTATCTGAATGGTGGCCGATTAGGAAAAGGGGAGGTGCAACGGGACCTGGGTGTCATTATACACCAGTCATTGAAAGTGGGCATGCAGGTACAGCAGGCGGTGAAAAAGGCGAACGGTATGCTGGCATTTATAGCGAGAGGATTCGAGTACAGGAGCAGGGAGGTACTACTGCAGTTGTACAAGGCCTTGGTGAGACCACACCTGGAGTATTGTGTGCAGTTTTGGTCCCCTAATCTGAGGAAAGACATCTTTGCCATAGAGGGAGTACAAAGAAGGTTCACCAGATTGATTCCTGGGATGGCAGGTCTTTCATATGAAGAAAGACTGGATGAACTGGGCTTGTACTCGTTGGAATTTAGAAGATTGAGGGGGGATCTGATTGAAACGTATAAGATCCTAAAGGGATTGGACAGGCTAGATGCGGGAAGATTGTTCCCGATGTTGGGGAGGTCCAGAACGAGGGGTCACAGTTTGAGGATAGAGGGGAAGCCTTTTAGGACCGAGATTAGGAAAAACTTCTTCACACAGAGAGTGGTGAATCTGTGGAATTCTCTGCCACAGCAAACTGTTGAGGCCAGTTCATTGGCTATGTTTAAGAGGGAGTTAGATATGGCCCTTGTGGCTACAGGGGTCAGGGGGTATGGAGGGAAGGCTGGGTTCTGAGTTGGATGATCAGCCATGATCATAATAAATGGCGGTGCAGGCTCGAAGGGCCGAATGGCCTACTCCTGCACCTATTTTCTATGTTTCTATGTTTCTATATCGATGTAGGACCATAGAACACGACAACACAGAAAACAGGCCATTCAGCCCTTCTAGTCTGTGCTGAAACTTTATTCTGCCAGTCCCATTGACCTGTACCCAGTCCATAACCCTCCAGACTGCTCTCATCCATGTATCTACCCAATTTGTTTTTAAAACTTAAGAGTGAGCCCACATTTACCACATCAGATGACAGCTCATTCCACACTCCCACCACACTCTGAGTGAAGAAGTTCCCCCCTAATGTTCCCCCTAAACCTTTCCCCTTTCACCCTAAAGCTATGTCCTCTCGTATTTAACTCTCCTAATTTAAGTGGAGAGAACCTACTCGCATTTACTCTGTCTATACCCCTCAAAATTTTGTAAACCTCTATCAAATCTCCCCTCATTCTTCTACGCTCCAAGGAAAAAAGTCCTAACCTGTTCAATCTTTCTCTGTAACTCAACTCCTGAAGACCTGGCAACATCCGAGTAAATCTTAATTGTAGTTATAAAGAAAGCAAGACAGCAGCTATACTTCATGAGGAGTTTGAAGAGATTTGGCATGTCAACAAATACACTCAAAAACTTCTATTGATGTACTGTTTTACTGTGGAGAGCATTCTGACCGGCTGCATCACTGTCTGGTATGGAGGGGCTACTGCACAGGACCGAAAGAAGCTGCAGAAGGTTGGAAATCTAGTCAGTTCCATTTTGGGTACTAGCCTACAAAGTACCCAAGATGCCTTCAGGGAGTGGTGTCTCAGAAAGGCAGCGTCTGTTATTAAGAACCTACTGCGCCTAGGGCATGCCCTTTTCTCACTGTTACCATCAGGTAGGAGGTACAGAAACCTGAAGACACACACTCAGCGATTCAGAAACAGCTTCTTCCCCTCTGCCATCCGATTCCTAAATGGACATTGAAACCTTGGACACTTCCTTACTTTTTTAAAATATACAATATTTCTGATTTTTGCATGTTTTTTAATCTATTCAATATACATATGCTGTAATTTATTTATTTATTATTTTATTTATTATTTTTTCTATATTATGTATTGCATCAAACTGCTGTTGCTAAGTTAACAAATTTCACGTCAAATACCAGTGATAATAAACCTGATTTTGATTCTTACATAGAAAACCTACAGCACAATACAGGCACTTTGGCCCATAAAGTTGTGCCGAACATGTCCCTACCTTAGAAATTACTAGGGTTACCCATAGCCCTCTATTTTTCTAAGCTCCATGTACCTATCCAAAAGTCTCTTAAAAGACCCTATCGTATCCACCTCCACCACCGTTGTTGGCAGCCCATTCCATGCACTCACCACTCTCTGCATAAACAACTTACACCAGACATCTCCTCTGTACCTATTCCCCAGCACCTTAAACCTGTGTCCTCTTGTGGCAGCCATTTCAGCCTTGGGAAAAAAACCTCTGACTATCCAGACGATCAATGCCTCTCATCATCTTATACACCTCTATCAGGTCACCTCTCATCCTCCGTCGCTCCAAGGAGAAAAGGCCGAGTTCACTCAACCTGCTTTCATAAGGCGTGCTCCCCAATCCAGGCATCTCTCCCGCACCCTTTCTATGGTTTCTACGTCCTTCCTGTAGTGAGGCGACCAGAACTGAGCACAGTACCCCAAGTAGTCACATGCGGAGCCCTAATACACCCAGATGTGTGATGAATATTCACTTTTCAGGGCCCCAGAGGCTTATTGCTCAACTCAGTTTTCTAGTACAGCAACATGGCCTTTCCAAAGGGTCAGAATTGTTTGTGACAAAGTTAGAGTTCTAACAAATATTCCTCGCTCAGCTTCTTTTTGTAAACAAGAAGCAGTGTTCAGTTCTTAATGTTAATTGCAAGAACTTAAAAGGACATCTGGGCTAGCTGCTATCGGATGTGGTTTGCAAAGTGAAATGACCACAAAACTCCTTGTCTGCATTAGCCAAATGCAAGACAATGGGACTATGTTAATTTTCCTGCTTTAAATTAGTTAACTACAGCTATGTTAGTTGCACCATTGCCTCCAGAATCTTTGAGACTACCTGTGTAAACTACTTTGTTCCAGCAAAGGTATCTGGTAAACATCACATACAGATGATATCTTTTAGTAGCAAAAGCGATTAAATATTAGAAAGTATTGGGGATTGTTAGAAATAACAGAAAGAACAAAATTCATTCTTCAGTCTTTGATTTCTGCGATGGACGACTCATTCATCTGCAACTTGTTAGATTGTTATTTTATTTCGTAAGAATTGTACCCGCATTTGGAAATCCTGTGATTTATAAATCTTTTTAAAATTAGAAATATTTTATAAATTAAAACTCTCTGTAAATATTAAATATGTATTAACTGTCTAAATTTAAATGTGTATCGTTAAAAACAAAATAAAGAGTGTTTAAACGACTTCTTTTCTGGAAGTATCATCTGTTTGGTAGGGAGGGGTGACCCACCACTCAAGCAGTGGGTATTAGTGGCGAGACATCACTGCAGAGACTAGACAGGGAAGTAAGCAATTCCTGAAGAGTAGGTGGATAATTTATAACCTCACCATAGTGAGGGCACCTGTAGGTATCTATATCAGATAGGGCTTAAAATCTTCTTTTGAATTTAGGGCTTTGTGCACAGGGGCCCTAATACCATCACAGGAGAATTCCAAGTAGAAACGAAGAGATTGCAGACATTTTACACAGACAGCACCCAAGGGCAGGATTGAACCCTGTTTTCTGAAACTGTGAGGCAGCAGTAAGTGATCAAATGGTTGATTAGTGTAACTTCTACTTCCCTGGTTTGCACTGAATTCTCATAAACTGTGTTGCTGTGAAAACATTGAACTGAAATCCCTGTAACTGAAGTTTTAAAAAGTGGAACTTAATGTGTCCCTTTAACACATTTTGGAACAAACCTGGATAATTAGCCTGTGATACCATTTCACCCATAACACTTAAAAGCTTATCTATTTCCACAACTCCCTGGGCGATTCCCATGCATAGCACAACAACCCAGTTCCAAATTTTGTTTTCACATGAGACTTTCCAACATTTACAAATGTACCTTTGGGTGAACTAACAGAAGAATTTTTAGCCAATTGATTTGACAAGGTATATTTATCAAAAATAATACCCACGCAATCACAGACATCCCACGTCTCCCGGAAGTTCTGGGAGTCTCCCGCATATTAATAGTGGCTTCCTGATGCCCGCAAATTATATGCAATATCCCGGAAATCAATTTTTTTGAGAGCGAGCGAGAGAGAGAAAGCAAGAGAGAATGCGAGAGCGACCACGAGAAAGCAAGCGAGAGCGCGAGAAAGAGAGAGCGCGAGAGTGACCACGAGAGAGAGCGCGAGCAAGAGCGCACCATGGCAGAGTGTTCCAAAAAAAGAAAATATAAAATGTACATCACCCCAGACTACCCTAAAGTGTACCCCTGCCAAATAGGGGTCAAAATAGTGACAGTGTTGCACGCTGCGCTGTTTGCAACAGTGACTTCTCTATTGCCCAAATGACTGTAAGAGACATGTTGAGGTGAGTTTAACAGGTGTCATTCATTCATTAGCATAGCTAACATTATTTAAGCTAGCTGGCTAGCTGCTAAGGAGCTACTCTATTGCAGACATCCCACCTCTCCCGGAAGTTTCGGGAGTCTCCCGCAAATTGATGGTGCTACTTCCCTGAAATGAGTTTCTGCAGGGTGGGATGTCTGCAATCAGAAGGCTCCTCCAAGTGGACCACAACCTTGTTGTAGGGTTTGGAGGCTTGCGTGCTTCAATGACCTGGAGAGAGATATTGTCTGGAATCAGGGCGTTGTGCTTTGGCTCTTAGTAGGGTCACCCATACCAAATAGGTCAAAAGGTAGAGGACAGACTAAGAGTGGTCCACTGGTCCTCTAGGTTTGGGGGTTCAGCTTAGGCCTAACAACCTGACTTGTCAAAAAACAGTTGTTACAGAAACAGCAATGAAGAATCCTTCTATACAGAGATGGAGGACCTTCATTGCTGTCCTAAATGTAATGGTGTAATGGTCAGTAAGGAAGTAATACACAAACTACATTGTTCAAGTTCATGCAGTATATTGAAAAATTGGGGAGGAGGTTGTGTAACAGAGAATAGTTAAACTTAGAAAACAAATTTATTCCCTGGAGCTTTTCAGAGATATGACTTGTTTTCCATTGGTCAGTCACTGTATATGTCCTGCTGACCATGCACTGTTTCCATTTCCTGTGTTGATTTTCGGCCAGACGTCCCATTCAGATGCATTAAAAGCATCTGTGTTCCTGTAATTGTTAGCCTTGCATTCCCTTGATACTCCCGTTCCATGTTATTTATAATTACTCTGCAGATATGGGAAATGGTTATACTCCTTTGCTGCTGAGCTTTGGTACTCCAGTTTAACATGTGCTGTGATTAACATCCGGGTGAGTGGGAGAGGGGAGATCATCTGGCATGGTACAGATGTGACTGAGAAAATGATGTTTCAATCGCTGAGTGACATCCAGAAATGTGCTCTCGTTGATGAACACAGTATGAACTTTTCCTGGAGGCTACAATTAAGTTTGGAACTCTGTAATAAAAGATGGTGGGAAAATGGAGAAAGAAAAACAAACAATGCGTTTGGTCCTTCAGACCTGCTGAGTTTATCCGGCATGTTGTGTGTTCGTCTCAAAGTTCTATCATCTGTAGTTTTTACTTTGATCTTAGAATTTGTGATTTACTTGTTCTAGCCAAGAATCTACCCTGCTGATCATCAATACCACACCATTCCTTCACATTACAAGAGATCATAAAGTCATAGAGTACTACAGCCCAGAAACCGGTCCTTTGGCCCATCTAGACCACGCCAAGTTATTATTCTGCCTCTTTCTTCCGACTCACCCCGGATCATTGCCCTCCAGACCGCTCACGTCCATATCCAAGCTTCCCTTAACCGTTGAAATCAAACCACTACTTCGGCTGGAATTCCGATTCATGCTCACACCACCTTAGACTCCCCATAAATATTTCACCTTTCACCCTTAACCAATGACCTCAAGTTCTAGTCTCATATAATCTCAGTGGAAAAGAACCTGCTTGTGTTTACTCTATCTATACCTCTCATAAATTTGTATACCTCTGTCAAATTTCCACTTATTCTCCTATGCTCCAGGAAATAAAGTCCTAACCTATTCAACTTTTCCCTATAACTCAGGATATAAAATGTAGATCTTGGTTTCTGTTTTAACTGTGTGTCTGCTATCAGTATTCAGTTTAGTAGTTACATTATGGGGGTGAGGTATGGCAGAGGAGCACTGGTTAAATATGGGACATGTAATTCAGAAATTTGTATGAATAATCCAGAAATCTGCATTTAAATCATGTAAACTGTGAAATTTAAATACAATAAGTATTCTGGAAACTAGTCTAGTCTAACTTATTCCTATGGTTGAAAATAATCTGGAAACGAACTAGTCAGAGAAACGATAATTACAAAAGCTAATGTGCTGCCATTAAAAATGTTCAGAAACATCTTTCAAGGGAGGAAAGCTGTTTCCTTTACCTCGTTCAGCTTATAAGCAACTCCAGACCTACCAATTAGACTCTAAAATGGCCTATCTATCCACTCACATGTAGGTGGCTTAATTATGTCTCTCAAAAAACATTGAGAATATCCGAACTTGTCACAAGTACCTTTGCTCAGATACTGACAAACGAATAGATGCAAAAAAACAGTATCTTTATTTTAAATGGTGCATGTTCCGATCAACAGTTGAAATGATTTCTCATCTAAAACCTTTACATATTAATGTCTTGCTACTGATCTAACTCAGCTGACTCCCCTGTGTGGTATGCTGGACATATGATTCCAATGTCAAAGCCAGATTGAAAACTCTGCCCTCATTGTGGTATGTGAAAGGTGCAATTGGGTAGGCATCCGTCAATTTTACTGAAACAAGTACTCTATTGCTATTATGGAGATCTTGCTGTGCAGGAACTAACATTTAATATTAAACATACCTCATCGACGTTCTGGGATAATGGAAGGCAGTAAATAAATAGAGACTTATTTATTAGAGCAAACGTGGAACTGAAGTATACAAGTTCAGGTTTGTCATTGAACCATACATAGGATTCATCATCACCAGTATGAGCCATGTTGAATGACAGAGGCGATCTTGGTCCCATGGCCATGACTGTTCTTGGCAAATTTTTCTACTGAAGTGGGTTGCCATTGTCTTTACTAGTGTACTGGTTAGCACAATGTTTTACACTACCAACGACCTGGATTCAATTCCCACCACTGAGTTTGTATGTTCTCCCTGTGACTTGTGTGAGTATTCCCTGGGTGCTCTGGTTTCCTCCCTCATCCCAAAGATGAACAGTTTGGTAGGTTAATCGGTCATTGTAAATTGTCCTGTGATTAGGACAGGATTAAATCGGGGATTACTGGGCGGCACTGCTCAAAGGGCAGGCAGGGCCTATTCTGTGCTGTATCTCAATGGATAAATTAATAAGTAAATAAATAAAATGAGACAGTGACCCCAGTCATTATCAATACTTCAGAGATCATCTGCCTGGTGTCAGTGGTCGCATAACCAGGACCTGAGGTGTGTACTAGTTGCCCATACGACCATCTCAACACCTGCTCCATTGGCTTCACGTGACCCCGACTGGGGGGGGAGGGCACCTAACAAAGGTGACTTGCAGACTTGCGGAGGTAAGGAGAGCCTTACACCTCCTTTGGTAGAGACGTATCTCCACCCCGCCACCCAACAGAGCAATATAAATAATAGTATTTTAAACTGTTACTTCTTTTACATAAGCTCTGAAGTATGATTTTTTGAAAGATGAAAAGAATGGTAACATTAGTTGTTAAATTGAGTTCAATTAATCTGGAAACACACACCTTGGCATGTATTGTCCTTTCTAAATTTCTATAAAAAAGTGCTTTCGCATATTTCACTCTGTCTTCTTAAAACAAAAGGTGTTGTCTTCTAGGCTGAAATGAATTTTATTGGCAATTGATGGTTGGCCCAGTATTTGTGGGGCTCAGAGCTGGTATCAGTGCTGTGTGGTTCTGTGAACAGGTGAACGATTATGTATAGTTTACGGAGAGGTGTTTACTTATTGATAAACATTCATGTCAACAGCAGAATCTTCACAATTAAGGAGCTTTTATTTACTACATTTCAATAGTCACCAGGAGTTACTCTATAGACTTCTCAGTTTTATGTTTTGAATCAACTTTTTCAAAAATCTTGTATGTTTTTTCCAAAACCTTTTTCCCCAGCTGAACTCACTGCCCCTTGGATGATAGGTTAGACCATAAGACTGTAGGAGATGGTCAGACAGGATTTTGGGCCATTCAGCCGTCAGTCTGCTTTGTCTTTCAATCACGGCCGATTTACTAGTCCCTCTCAAATGTATCCTTCTGCCTTCTCCCTGTAACCTTACTAATCAAGACCTGTCTACCTCCACTTAGAATGCACCCAATGACCTGGCCCCCACAGCCATCAGTGGCTATAAATTATGATTATGATTATCATTATGAGGACACCAATCCCCTTTTATTGTCATTTAGTAATGCATGCATTAAGAAATGATAAAAATGTTTTTCCAGAATGATATCACGAAAACACACAACAAACCGACTTAAAAACTAACAAAACCTACATAATTATAACATATAGTCACAACAGTGCAAAGCAATATCATAATTTGATAAGAACAGACCATGGCACAGTAAAAGTCTCAGAGTCTCTCGAAAGTCCCATCATCTCATGCAGGTGGTAAACCTCCAGCGCCGCCAACTTGTCAATGCAGCATCCCGGAAGCATCCGACCACATTCCGACTCCGAGTCCGTCCGAAAAACTCCGAGCCTCCGACCCACCTCTTCGACACTGAGCACCGAGCATCATCTCTGCCGAGTGTTTCGACCCCTGACCCGGCAACAGGAGATATGCAAAGCCGAGGATTTGGGGCCTTCGTCTCCGGAGATTCTCGATCGCACAGTAGCAGTGGCAGTGAAGCAGGCATTTCAGAAGTTAATCCAGATGTTCCTCTGCGCTTTCTCACAGCTGTCCCCATCAAATCCAGATTGTGCACGGCCCCCCTAATTACACATATCGATATTCATTCGGAACGGCCGCGCGTGCTGTCTCACTACTTTCTGGCTAAGGAAATTGCTCTTCATCTCTGTTCCAAAGGGACATCCTTATATTCTGAGGTTTTGCATTCTGATCCTCGACTCTCCCACTACTTGAAATATCCTTATCTCCCCTCTATCTAGGCCTTTCAATATTAAAGTATGTTTCAATGAGCTCCTCCCTCATCTTTTTTAAGTTCCAGGCCCAGAACCCTCAATTGCAGCAACAGCACAATACATTACAAACTAGTTAATATAAACTTAAATTAACATAAACCAGCCTCATCTGAACCTCTGCTATGTCCTAAAATATTCATCATACACTTCCCTCTGACCCAGTCCAATCATGCCTCACTTTATAAGACTCCCATTCTTATTGCTAGATCTTCCCCCACCTCCTCCATTTTCAATACCTCGCTATTACCGTAATTTCCTCTCGATACATAACCCTCCAGAATCTTGATGTTCTTCCATGTCTACTCTCTCTGCATCCCCACTGGCAGCCCTGCCTTTCATCACCTATGTCCCAACCCCTGTAATCTCTAAAATTTCTTTGCCTTTCACTCCTCTTTATACTTTATACTTTATTGTCGCCAAACAATTGATACTAGAATCACCACAGCGAAATTTGATTCTGCGCTTCCCACACCCTGGATTACAAATTGATAGTAAATATTAAAAATTTAAATTATAAATCATAAATAGAAAATAGAAAAATGGAAAGTAAGGTAGTGCAAAAAAACTGAGAGGCAGGTCCGGATATTTGGAGGGTACGGCCCAGATCCAGGTCAGGATCCGTTCAGCAGTCTTATCACAGTTGGAAAGAAGCTGTTCCCAAATCTGGCGGTATGAGTCTTCAGCTCCTGAGCCTTCTCCCGGAGGCTGGGTGGGTCGTGTCCTTAATTATCCCGGCAGCACTAAAAACTCAATTCATTGGTTAAACGTTTAGTCATTTGTCCCAAACTACATGGTGTCCCAAAATGGACACAGTATTCCATTAAAGACGTAAACAGTGATAGGTGAAGGTTTAGTATTGTTTCCTTGTCTTTGAACTCACCCCTGGTCCCATCTGCTCTGTTGCGAGCCTTATTGAACCTGTCTTGCCACTTCATCAATCTGTGTAATGACACCACCCCACCCCACAGTGTGTGCACTCTGCGGAGGTTTGCACCATTTGGAGAAGAGGAGGAAAAAAACGACAAAGAGACGGAGGAGAAAAAGCAGCATTTCTTTTCACATTAGTGCTGGTGAAATCCTTCTCCAGATTTATCACATTATGGGGAACAGACCTGCTACCAGTAACAAGTCATGAGGGCAAACAGCTGCGGCATAAGTCACTTAAGTCACACGATAGGGAAGAGATTATTGAATTAAAAACATTACAATCACATTGTGAGAACATTGAGAAACTCACCTCAGTTACCAAATATGATTAACCTTTGAAACACAGCTCATTACTGAGAGCACCTGGCCTTCTACTGATAATCAAACACTCGGTACCCATCAGCCCCCACCAAAGAAACAACACGGACCTTTCTGCAAGAAATTCCACTCCTACCGCTTACTGAATTTGGAATCCCTTCCATCTTGTTAGTGAATATATTTTCCTTTGCTGGTATGTAGAATTGCCTCTCCTATCTGATTCTATTGCTCAGATCTCCCACGACTCCTTCTCATCTGCATTTGCAGCCCCTTTCATTCTCTGACCTGATTTAGAGTCATAGAGTCACAGAACACTGCAGAATAGGAGGCCTTTTGGCCCATCTAGTCCTTGCTGAACTATCAATCTGCCTAGACCTCTCGACTCATACCTGGACTGCTATGTTTTGCAACTCCAGAACTAATTGAAAGAAAAACGCAGGAGCTTGTCTACTTAGTTTCTACCACCTCCCCCTTTTTAGTAAGGCACTCAATGACTGGAGGCGGAGCCAAATCAAGATGGCACTAAACAGCAACTCCTTCGCTTGCATCTTCAGAAACAACTCTATTTCCATCTTCGATACCTCTTTTTTTTTACCTTTTCAAGGTTCTTTTGAAGACCCTGACCTGAAGTTACACATTGACTTTGGTTCTTTGTGTGAAGAGGACCTGCTCTCAGGGCATCACTACTAGCCGCTTTTTGACATCCCAAGCACGAGGCCTGGAAGATAGCGCACCTTCAGGGTTCTGGAATTTCATGGCTCTGGGCCATGAAATCATTTCATGGTTGATTCTAGGCCAGTGCCCCTGACTGAAGTGTCGCAGGAGAACATGGAACATCGGGAGCAGCGGGTTAGCTGCCATGGGTTGTGTGCCCAGTGATCTGCACCTTTTTGGTGCGGACTCTCTGGGCGCAGAGCTCAGGAAGGGCAACGTAACAAACTTTTAACATCGTAAATCAGTGAGTTGCTTGTTATGTCTCCCCTCTCGCTGTGTAATGGGGACACCTCTTTTTTCCTTATTAGGGAGAGAGAGCGAGCGTGTGGTATGGCAAATTACTGGGTGAATGAGTAGTTTTGGGGTACTGCAAGTCTGTGTCTTTATTGATGATTTGGTGCACGCTTGAGTGCTCGGTGGAGGGTGCTGAAGCTTTATTGCTGGTGGGGGTTGGGGGGGTCGTTGCCTTACTGCTGCTTGTGCGTGGGAAGGGGGAGTTTTGGGGTTCTAACATTTTAACTGCCATTCGTTCTTGGGGCACTCCTCATAGGGAGCTCAGGGAGTTGGGTGCTAAGTTAAAGGGTAGTACCTCCAGGATTGTGATCTCAGAATTGCTACCCATGCCACGTGCTAGTGAGGCCAGAACTAGGAAGATTATACAGTTTATTATGTGGCTAAGGAGTTGGTGTAGGAGGAGGGCTTAAGATTCTTGGATCATGGGGCTCTCTTCCAGGGAATGTGGGACCTGTACAGAAGGGACGTTTTGCACCTGAACTGGAGGGGACTAATATCATAGTGGGAAGGTTTGTTAATGCTTCATGATGGAGGTTAAACTAGAGTTGCAGGGGGATGGGAACCAGAGGGCCAGAACAGTTAGTGGAGAGGTTGTGGAGGCAGATGTTGGTAAGGCTTCAGACAAAATTAGGAAACTAAAGATTGAGAATGACATGATGAAATTGAAAAGGGTAAATACAGGACTGAAGGTGTTATATCTGAATGCACGTGATATACTGAATAAGGCAGATGAACTTGCAGCACAGTTGCAGATTGACAGGTATGATGTTGAAAGCATCACTGAATCATGGCTGAATTGAATTGAATTGACGTTAGTTTCCTGAGACCATGGATTTGCGCCTTGGAAGGTTTCCAGGGCGCAGGCCTGGGCAAGGTTATATGGAAGACTGGCAGTTGCTCATGCTGCATGTCTTCCCTCTCCACGCCACCGATGTTGTCCAAGGGAAGGGCACTAGGGCCAATATAGCTTGGCACCGGTGTCGTCGCAGAGCAATGGGTGGTTAAGTGCCTTGCTCAAGGACACAACACGCAGCCTCAGCTGAGGCTCGAACTAGCGAGCTTCAGATCGCCGGACCGACGCCTTAACCACTTGGCCACGTGCCAACACTGACCTTATTACTTACATCCTTCACATCCATGAGGAGTAAAAATCTTTATGTTACATCTCCGTCTAAATGTGCAATGTGCAATTTATAGTAATTTGTAATGAATAGTATGTACAACAGGCCAGTCAATATAACATAGAAATACAATTGTATTAGCATGAATTAATCAGTCTGATGACCTGGTGGAAGAAGCTGTCCTGGAGCCTGTTGGTCCTGGCTTTTATGCTGTGGTACCGTTTTCCGGATGGTAGCAGCTGGAACAGTTTGTGGTTGGGGTGACTCAGGTCCCCAATGATCCTTTGGGCCATTTTTACATACCTGTCTTTGTAAATGTCCTGAATAGTGGGAAGTTTGCATCTACAGATGTGCTGGGCTGTTCACACCACTCTCTGCAGAGTCCTACGATTGAGGGA
The DNA here is from genome assembly GCF_963921235.1 of Mobula hypostoma. Classification (NCBI taxonomy): domain Eukaryota; kingdom Metazoa; phylum Chordata; class Chondrichthyes; order Myliobatiformes; family Myliobatidae; genus Mobula; species Mobula hypostoma. The sequence continues at coordinate 20,463,155 of NC_086100.1, forward strand.
AGTACAGTTCCCATACCAGGCAATGATGCAGCCAGTCAGGATGCTCTCAATTTTGCCCCTGTAGAAAGTTCTTAGGATTTTGGGGGCCCATGCCAAACGTCTTCAACCGTCTGAGGTAAAAGAGGCGCTGTTGTGCTTTCTTCACCTCACAGCCAGTATGTACAGACAACATGAGATCCTCGAAGACGTGTATGCTGAAGATCTTAAAGTTGTTCACCCTCTGACACCAGAACCATTGCTGTCAATAGGGATTAGCCCGTCTCTTTTCCTCCAACCAGCTCCTTTGTTTTTGTGACATTGAGGGAGAGGTTGCTTTCTTGACACCACTGTGTCAGGGTGATGACTTCTTCTCTGTAGGCTGCCTCATTATTATTTGAGATTAGGCCAATCAGTGTAGTGTCATCAGCAAATTTAATTAGCAGATTGTAGCTGTGGGTGGTGACACAGTCATGGGTATACAGGGAGTAAAGGAGGGGGCTTAGGACACAGCCCTGAGGGGCTCCTGTGTTGAGAGTCAGAGGGGCAGAGGTGAGGGAGCCCACTCTTACCACTTGCCGGCAATCTGACAGGAAGTCCAGGATCTAGTTGCACAAGGCAGGGAGAAGGCCGAGATCGCTGAGCTTCATGTCGAGCCTGAAGGGAATTATGGAATCAGAATCAGAATCAGGGTTATTATCACTGGCATGTGTCATGAAATTTGTTAATCTAGCAGCAGCAGTTCAATGAAATAATATAGAAGAAGAAAATAACATAATAATAATAAATAAATTACAGTATACATATATTGAATATATTAGAAATTGTATAAAAACAGAAACAACATATATTAAAAAGGTGAGGTAGTCTTGAATGCTGTAGTCCAAGAAGATTATAGCTGGGAGCTAAATGTCCAAGGATGCATATTGTATCAAAAGGACAGGCAGGAAGGCAGGGGGGAGGGTGATGTTGCAGTGTTGAATTAAACCATATCATTAGAAAGAGGTAACATAAGGTTAGAAGGCGTTGAATCATTGTGGATAGAGCTAAGGAACTGCACAGGTAAAAAGACCCTGATGGGAATTGTATACAGAACCCCAAACAGTAGTAAGAATGTGGCCTACAAATTACAATGGGATATATAAAATACAAAAGGACAATGATACAATTGTCATGGGGGATTTCAAAATGCAGGTATATTGGGAAAATTAGGTTGGTGCCGGATTTCAGGAGGGAGATTTTCTAGAGTGTCTGCAAGATGGTTTTTTAGAGCAACTCATACTTGAGCCCACTAGAGGATCAGCTGTTCAGGATTGGGTGTTGCGTAATGAACAAAAATTGATTAGAGAGCTTAAGGTAAAAGAATACTTGGGGGAAGTGTGATCACAATATGATCAAATTCATCCTGAAATTTGAGAAGGACAAGTTAAAGTCAGATGTATCAGTATTACAGTGGAGTTAGAATTACAGGTGCATGAGAGAGAAGTTGGCTAGAATTAATTGGAAAAAGAAAATACTGGCAGGGATGGTGATATAGCAGCAATGGCTGGAGTTTCTTGAAGCAATTTGGAAGGCACAGGATATATATATATCCCAAAGAGAGAGAAGTATTCTAAAGGCAAGATGACACAACCGTGCCTAACAAGAGAAGTCAAAGCCAACATAAAAGTCAAAGAGAGGGCATATAAAAGAGCAAAAATTGGTGAGAAGTTAGAGGATTGGGATGCCTTTAAAAACCACCAGAAGGCAACTAAAAAAGTAATTGAGCGGATAAAGATGGAATATGAAACCACGCCAGTATACCACGCCGGTATTAAAGAGGATACCAAAAGTTTCTTCAGATACATAAAGTATAAAAGCAAGGCTAGAATGGATAGGACCACTGGGAAATGATGCTTGAAAAGTAATAATGGGGTACAAGAAAATGGCGAGCAGACTGAATAAGCTACAATCTGCTAATCAAATTTGCTGACGACACTTTGCTCTGGGAGACACCAGCAGTATGGTAGAAGTTCCAGGTGTCAGGGGGCATAAAGTATGTGGCTACCATAACTAGATGGAAGTTTCTCGGAAATTGAAAGGTCTGAAAGTAGGTGGAGGTGCAGGTGGTTTTGAGGAATTAGAGAGGCTACAGAAGAACTCATACAGATGAGGGGAATGGGCAAAGAAATGGCAGATGGAATACAGTGTTTGGAAGTGTATGGTCATGCACTTGGTAGAATAAATAAAAAAAATTGACTTTTTTTCTAAATGGAGAGAAAATACAAAAAACTGAGGTGCAAAGAGACTTGGGTGTCCTTGTGCAAGATTCCCTAAAGGTTAATTTGCAGGTTGAGTGTGTGGTGAGGAAGTCAAATATAAAATCATTGCAAAAGGACTGGAATATAAAAGCAAGGATATAATGCTGAGACTCTATAAAGCATTGGTAAGGCCTCATCTGAAGTATTGTGAGCAGGTTTGGCCCCCTTAGCTTAGAAATTAGGGAGGGTTCAAAGGAAGTTCTTGAAAATGATTCCAGAATTAAATGGCCAGTCATATGAAGATCGTTTGATGGCTCTAAGCCTGTATTCATTAGAATTTAGAAGAATGAGGAGTAACCTCATTGAAACCTGTCAAATGGTGAAAGGTCTTGGTGGAATCGATGTGGGGAGGATGTTTCCTATGGTGGGTGAGTCTAAGACCAGAGGACACAGCCTCAGGATAAAGGGACATCCTTTTAGAATGGAGATGAGGAAGAATATTTTTAGCCAGAGAGCAGTGAATCTGTGGAATTCTTTGCTGTAGGCAGTTGTAGACACCAAGACTTTACCTATATTTAAGGCAGAGGTTGACAGATTCTTGACTGTTTAGGGCACAAAGGGGTACAGCAAGAAGTGGGAGATTGGGGTTGAGAGGGAAATAAGTCAACCATGAGGTAATGGTGGAGCAGATGCATTGGGCCAAATGGCCTAATTCTGCTCCTATATCTTATGGTCTTTTGGCCCACAGTGCCTGACACCATCATTTCCTTTGCCTTTTGGAAAGCCAACTCAGACTGCTTTGTCCATTGCCACTTCTTCCAAATCTGCAGTAATGAGTTCAAGGGGCGGAGCACAGTAGCTAGGTCTGGCGGGAACCTGTAATAGTTATTGATAAATTCTAAAAAAGGATCACAACTATGACATGTCCTTCGGCCTTGGGGTATCCACCACTGCCTGAATTTTCTCAGCAGACTTGTGTAATACCTATGCGTCAATGGTGCGACACAGTAAATGATATTTGTTTTAAAGAATCCACACTTGCTGCGTCATGCTCTGAGCCCATAATCATCTAATCTTTTTAACACTGTCTTGAAATTTTGGAGATGTTCATTGTCATCCTTACTGGTTACAATGACGTCATCCAGGTTACACTGAGTGCCTCGGCAGTGTATTCTCTATTCTCTACTTCTTTCCTTCCCATTCTCTATTCCAGCCCAAATCTGTACTTCCTGGGCACAAAATCACCATTCTGATCAAGGGCCTTCAAACTTGATTAACTCCGTTTCTCTTCCCACATATTCTGCCTGACCTGCTGACAGGCTATACTTTCAAAGATTTTAAGATCAAGATTAGCTTTGTTTGTCACGTGTACATCAAAGCTTCTAGTAAAATGCATCATTTGTGTCAAATCAAATCAGTGAGGATTAAGCTGGGCAGTCTGCAAGTATCACGACAGTTCTATGCTAACATAGCTGACATAATTCACTAACCTGAATCCATACATCTTTGGAATATGGAGCACCCGGAGGAATTCCATGCAGTCATGGAGAGAACACAGACAGCGACAGGAATTGATCCCTGATCTTACAGTTGGCACTGTAAAACATACAGTGTTGCCTTTTGACTTATCTCTGTGTTATGAGCTCTTTCAACAACAATAAATTCAAAATATTCAAGTTAAATCCCTGTGTTAATCCTAATTATACTTCAGTGACAATATCTCTTGCTCTGTAGGAGTTTATGGAGCAACCACTGTGCCACTTACAAGCAAGTTTTTCTTGCTACTTCTGCTGCCTGACAATAATCTTATTCTTTGAACATATGGACCATTTGATGACGTGTGACTCTTGAGAAACTGCTCCAGAGTTTTCCCATTGCTGATTTGTAGCATCATGTGACTGTCTTGATGATTATTACAGGCACTCTCCCGGTTACAACAGGATTCTATGTTCCTGAGTACTGTTTGAAACCCAAACTTTTCGGAAGTTGGAAATGAACAAACCTAGTGCATGGAGGAGCATCACACTCATGTATGTTTGATGGCTCTGGGTCTGTACTCGCTGGATTTAAGAAGAATGAGGGGGATCTCATTAAAACATTGAATATTGAAGGCCTGGACATGGAGAGGACGCTTCAAATAGGGGCGGCAGGAAGACCAGAGGGCACAGCCTCAGAATAGAAGGACATCCCTTTAGAACAGAGATGAGGAGGAAATTCTTTAGACAGAGACTGATGAATCTGTGGAATTTATTGTCACAGATGGATGCGGTGCCAAGTTGTTGGATGTATTTAAAGTGGAGGTTGATAGGTTACAAAGGTTATGGGGAGAAGGCAGGAAGAAGGGATACTGAATTCGTATGGTCGAATTCTGGATCAGACTTGCTGAGCTGAATGTCCAATTCCACTCCAATGCCTTATGCCCTTATGACCTCAAACAAAAGGGATGGAAGATTGGGCAGTCATGGGAAGAGCCATCCTCACTGACAGTGAGTAAGCAAGTGAGTTGACTCAGCTGTTGTCTGTGAGAGAGAGTTAGTTCCAGTGAATTTCTACATTTTTAATGCACAGAAATCACCTTTAATTGTCCAGCTGGCTTCCTTTCCAGTAAATGTTTGTCAAAAATCTACTCTTGCTGGAAATGTAAAATGAAATACTAGAAACACTCAGCTACATGAAGAAAGAAAAACAGAATCATTGTTTCAGGCCGCTGACTGTTTCTCAGAAAGGGGAAGAAGAGTGAAATAGGAGTGAAGTCAGGTCTACGTCTTTCTCCAGACTGCAGAGAAACCACAGACAGATGGGGAAATCGTGGAGCAGCTACGTTCAGTCTGCATGTGTGACCCTGACCATTCTGTTGGCCACCCGTTATCCCACTCCCACCCTGACTTTCCGGTCCATGGCATCCTCCACTGTGGCAACGAGGCCCGATGCTGGTTCGAAGGACAGTATCTCATCTTCCCCTCTATACACAAGAAAGCAGCATCCATCGTCAATGATCCCTACCTCCCAGGCCAAGTCCCCTACTTGCTACTACCATCAGGCAGGAGGTACAGCAGCTTTAGATCTCACACCACTAGCTTCAGGAACAGTTATTACTCTACAACCAACAGACTCTTGTCACTCACCACCACTTTGATCTGATTCTACAACCAAATGGCTCTTTACAACTCATGTTCTCAATATTATTTTTATTTACAGTTTTTCTTTTGCACATTGCTTGTTTATCAGTCTATTTGTGTATAGTTTTTCATAAAATTCTACTGTATTTCTTTTTTTCTGTAAATGCTCACAAGTGAATAAAGCTCCATGTAATAGATGATAACTCTACATATCTGATAATAAATTTGCTTTGAACTTTTTACTTTGAAATAGGTTTGAACTTAATATTAAATTCTTCAAAGGGAGGTAACTCCTTTTCCTCTCTGCGTCAGAAATGGGAACTTCTGCAGTCAGTTATTATTTGTCGTGATACGTTTTTCATCCTCAACCTAGTATGGCCTGATGTGCAATGCCAGTATTATCACATAAGCCAAGATAGTTAGACTAAAAAGCAGCTTCTTCATGAGGGCTGTTGTGCAAGCTGAATAATACTGCACCATGGCTTGCCAGGGGTCTTTGAATGTTATGAACTATCGAAGTCACTTGTTGCATGTAAACATGGAAATTTTTGTTTATTTAGTTTTTTAATTAAGCCATAATGTTGCCCAAGGAATCATTGTTCGTTGGTGTTTTCTTGAGTGGAAGAATTGGGTCAGAGACTCTCAGCAGCCAGTAAGGATGTTGTACTTCTGCAAAGAAGCTTTGAGGACACAAAGGCATAACTTTGGACCCATAAAGCACAGAAACAGGCCCTTCATCCCACCATGTTCATGCAGACCTTTGCTTGCTATCTACACTAATCCCACATACCAGCACTTGCTCCTTAACCTTCAATGCCCTCGTGATTTAAATGATCGTTTGAAGATTCATGGACGTTCATTATTAAAGTACGTATTCGGAATATACCTCTGAGTTTCGTCCTTCCGCAGGGAGCCACAAAACAAGGAAACACCATGGAACCTGTTCAAGAAAACATCAAACAGCCAATACGTGAAAAAAAGAACAAATTGCGCAAACGACAAAAAAGCAAAGCGAACAATGCATAGAATATCAAACAGAAAACCGGTTTAGTTCAGCTCAGCCCCGTGCCACTAGTCAATGCAGGCCGTAGGGACAAACTTTGCTGAAGCGCCCCAGTCTGCATCCATTGCCCCGATCAAACCGCTCAAAAACAGCAAAAAAAAAGTAACCAAAATCCAGAAACACATGCAACATGAACCTCAAAGTCTCCCAAAACAAGTCCACAGCCTCGCTGATCAATCGTGGTAACATGGATCCCAAGGTTCCTGCTCTTTCCTCTGACAGCAGCTAGCGAGAGGGAGAGGGAGACCGGTCAAACACAGGCAGACGGCACCAAATGCACGCCCGTCCTCCGCTCTTGGCCTCACTGACTTCAAACTTGCCCAATGCCTCAATCGCAGAGAAGCAATGGAGATTGTGAGTGTACTCACTTCCACCACCCAACCACTCAGACAGAGCATTGAGATTCCACCATCTTCTAGTAAAAAAAAATTACCTCATGTCTGCTCTGAGCTTCTTCTGTCTTTCCATAAACATAACATTTCATTTTCCTTAAATCTTTGACAATTTTGGATTAGGGCCTAAATTGTCACCTTCTTGTAATTGAACTTTCTTTATATGATTGTCTAATCACCTGTCTGTCTGTAAATGTTCGGTGGATTTTCAGTCACTTGTAGCATAGCTGGTTCTGTAGATATTTGTAGTTTCTTTGTCTGCAGCTTGTGTCACGCCAGCATACATCAGACGGTTCTTGTCTCGGAGGCTGGTCTTATAGCTTGGGGTAGTTTTCAGTATAAAGCTGAACCATGAGGCAAGATTGCTTGTCCTTTTCCTTGTTCAGTTCTTTGTTATTTTATTTGTTTTCCCTTTCCTCCTTACTTACAGTAGAGTGAATTGGTTACAGATAGAGTTGGTTACTTGCTGATGTGTTTCACTGTTATCGACATCTATTAAAATGGCTGTAAGCACAAGAGTTTTGATTCATTTCTGACTTCCAGAGAAGCTTCTGGACAATATCATCTCCAGACCCCACAGCACTGTGAATCTGGTAACCTCCTCCCATGGCAGATCTCGGAACAGACACACAAGTGACAGGGCCAGCTCATCAAGGCCAATTGAGAGTAATGAGGGCCTCATTGCTGGAGAATACCTCATCTTTTATCTGCCTATTACTAACATGAGGCTCCACCAGGAAATGACAGAATAAATTAACAAGGCAAACTGGTGATGCAATAGAATATCTGGAATATAATGAGTTTGAGTCCTGATGTGACTTGGTTCAGATGTTTTTGTTTTAAAATAATTCAGAGTATAACTTGGTTTTCACAAGAGATTCTACAGATGCTGAAAATCTTGAACAACAGATGCATTCACACGCACACACACACACACACACACACACACACACACACAAAGTGTTAGAGGAACTCAGCAGGTCAAGTAGTATCTGTGGAGGTAAATAAACAGACACTGTTTTGGGCTTGGCCTGAAGCTACCTAATTTGTTGAGACTCTCCAGCACTTTATGTGTGTTGTTTAGGTTTAGCCTAGCTTTTTATTCATTTTTCAGATGCTGGAAATGGAATTGTCCCCGTGAAGGGCATCAGCCAAAATGCCATCTGTCCATTCCCTTTGCTAGATATGCTTGAGTTCTTCCACCATTTTGTGTTTGTTGCTTAAAATTTGGTCTTCTAGTTCCTTGTAGCACTGACCTAATGGGCTATTAATGAAAATGCATATTTTCTCTCGGCCCGAAACATCGACTGTACCTCTTCCTAGAGATGCTGCCTGGCCTGCTGCGTTCACCAGCAAATTTGATGTGTGTTGCCTGTAGATTTTCTACTTAGTTTTCCATGTACTTTTGCAACCAAAAGAGGTAATGGCACTATTTTGTCTCAATTTGTTCAAGAGGTTATGAATCAGAATCAGGATTAAAATCACTGGCATATATCATGAAATTTATTGTTTTGCAGATGCAGTACATTGCAATACATTTTTGGAGGCCTCCATAGGCCAGATCTGCGTCCTAGCTATCTAGCATCTACTTTCGATACACACACTAGGGGAGTATGATATGGAGAGGAAGCTGCTGCCCGTGCAGGAGGCTCCCCCTCTCCCCTCAGCTGGTGAGTCCAAAGAAACGGCAGAGACTGATAGAGTTTGGCATCAGCGCCATTGCAGAAGTTGCCAGTCAGCATTGAACTCCATATAGGACTGCTTATGGACACCAGCCTGGACTTTTCCTCAGGGTTTACTCCCGAATCCCTTCCCATTAGTGGGTACAGCTGCAAGGCAGCAGAGATTTGAGATCAGAGTTTTCCTTCTCCTAGCTGAGCTGCTAACCACGGCTAATAAGCCCCATCTGCCTGAATTACAATAATTCCAGTTTTATATCTATATATATAATGTGTAATTAAATGGATAGTCCAAAAAGAAAAGAGAGCAAAAAGCAGTGAGATAGTGTGGTCGTGGGGAGGTGGTGTTCATGGGCTCAATGTTCATTCAGAAATCTTATGGCGAAGGGGAAGAAGCTGTTCCTGAATTGTTGAGTGTGTGCGTTCTGCCTCCTGTACCTCCTCAAAAAACAAACAACAAACTCCAACAGCCTATATGTCCTCGCAAACACGAGAAAATCTGCAGATGCTGGAAAAGTCAAGCAACACACACAAAATGCTGGTGAACGCAGCAAGCCGGGCAGCATCTATAGGAAGAAGTAGTTGACGTTTCGGGTCGAGACCCTTATTCAGGACTAATGGAAAAAAGAGATAGTAAGAGATTTGAAAGTGGAAGGGGTGGGGGAGATCCGAAATGATAGGAGAAGACAGGAGGGGGAGAGATGAAGCTAAGAGCTGGAAAGTTGATTGGCAAAAGGGATACTAGGCTGGAGAAGGGAGAGGATCATGGGATGGGAGGCCTAGGGAGAAAGAAAGGGGGAGGGGAGCATCAGAGGAAGATGGAGAACAGACAAGGAGTTATTGTGAGAGGGAAAGAGAGAGAGAGAAAAAAAATTAGGGATGGGGTAAGAAAGGGATGAGGGGCATTAACGGAAGTTAGAGAATCAATGTTCATGCCATCAGGTTGGAGGCTACCCAGACGGAATATAAGGTGTTGTTCCTCCAACCTGAACGTGGCTTCATCTTGAAAGTACAGGAGGCCATGGATTGACATACCGGAATGGGAATGGGACGTGGAATTAAAATGTGTGGCCACTGGGAGATCCTGCTTCCTCTGGCGGACAGAGCGTAGGTGTTCCGTGAAGCACCTGCTCTCAGAATGAGGCTTTTCATTCCAGGACGAAGAAGATGTCCTCCTTTTTTTAAAGAAAGGGGCTTCCCTTCCTCCATCATCAATTCTGCCCTCAAACACATCTCTCTCATTTCACACACATCTGCTCTCACCCCATCCTCCCGCCACCCTACTAGGGGCAGGGTTCCTCTTGTCCTTATCTACCACCCCACCAGCCTCCGTGTCCAACATATAATTCTCTGTAACTTCTGCCATCTCCTAACGGGATCCCACCACTAAGCACATCTTTCCCTCCCCCTCTTTCTGCTTTCCGCAGGGATCGCTCCCTACGAGACTCCCTTGTCCATTCGTTCCCCCCCCATCCCTCCCCACCAATCTCCCTCCCGGCACTTATCCTTGTAAGCAGGTCAAGTGCTGCACCTGCCCTTACACTTCCTCCTTCACCACCATTCAGGGCTCCAGACAATCCTTCCAGGTGAGGCGACCTGGTGTGATATACTGCATCTGGTGCTCCCGGTGTGGCCTTCTATATATTGGTGAGACCCGATGCAGATTGGGAGACCCCGTTGCTGAACACCTATACTCTGTCTGCCAGAGGAAGCAGGATCTCCCAGAGGCCACACATTTTAATTCCACATCCCATTCCCATTCTGATATGTCAATCCATGGCCTCCTATACAGTCGAGATGAAGCCACACTCAGGTTGGAGGAATAACACCTTATATTCCGTCTGGGTAGCCGCCAACCTGATGGCATGAACATTGATTACTCTAACTTCCGTTAATACCCCTTCTCCCCTTCTTACCCCATCCCTAATCTTTTCTCTCTCTCTTTTCCTCTCACAATAACTCCTTGCCTGTTTTCCATCTTCCTCTGGTGCTCCCCTTCCCCTTTCTTTCTTCCAAGGCCTTCCGTCCTATGATACTCCCCCTTCTTCAGCCTTGTATCCCTTTTGCCAATCAACTTCCCAGCTGTTAGCTTCATCCCTCCCCCTCCTGTCTTCTCCTATCATTTTGGGTCTCCCCCTCCCCCTCCCACCTTCAAATCTCTTACTATCTTCTTTTTCCATTAGTCCTGACGAAGGGTCTCAACCCGAAACGTCGACTGTACTTCTTCCTATAGATGTTGCCTGGCCTGCTGCGTTCCACCGGCATTTTGTGTGTGTAGCCTATATATCCTGGCAGGTATCGCTCCCCTGCTATAAGAAGAATGGTAGCCAGCAAGAAAGAACGACTCTGTCAAACATCAGATGAGAGGCACTCTCTACATGGTCATACGCCTACACCCAACCGTCTAAAGTCAAGGAAGAGCTTCATGAACAGTGTTGTTCCATTACAATCAACCCCATCTGAAGCCCACATCGCCTTGTGGAAAGACCAGCTCGCCAGTCTCAAACAACCCCCAACGATGGAAATTCCACCGGATGAAAGCTTTCCCCCAGGAGCTCATTGCAACTGGGCAACCTGGAAGTGCCTTAACAGATTTAGGACTGGTGTAGGTCGTTCAAAGGTGCCACTAAGTAAATGGGAATATGCAAGCAGTCCGACAACTTGTGAATGTGGAACTGAGCCACAAACTATGCAACATCTCCTGCAATGCCCATCGCTAGAGGAAACCTGTACTGCTGTAGATCTTGCGGAATTCAACAACAAGGTGCAAAAATGTGTCCAGTTCTGACTGGGCTGTCTGTGGATGTGATAAGAAGAAGACCTCCTCCTTGATGGCAGCAATGAGAAGAAAGCATGCCCTGGATAGCAGGTATCCTTGATGATGGATGCTGCCTTTTTGAGGCATTGCCTTTTGAAGATGTCTTCAGTATTGGGGAGGCTAGTACCCATAATGGTGCTGGCTGAGATTGCAGCTCTTTGCAGATTTTGCAATCCTACGCAGTGACCCCTCCATACAAGATGGTGTATTAAGAAGGCAATGAATTCAAAATAATGTAAGAGAATAAGAGAACACTTTACAGTGCAGATGCACATTGACAAGCTGTACTGAAGGGCTTGTTCTTATTGTGTAAAATTACTCTGACCCTATGTGTATCTATCACTGTCATCAATTGTAGGTCAGTGCTAATTTCCAGACAGTTTAGAACCAGATAACAATTAAATTATAATATATGAAAGCAGAACACGCGGAAGATGCTCCTTAAATTCTGAAGATGGTACCCCAAGACGGCAGCATCTATCATTAAGGAGCCTCAACATCCAGAACATGCCTTCTTCTCATGACTAGCATCAGCGAGAAGCTATAGGGGCCTGAAGACCTACACTCAAAGTTTTAGGAACAGCTACTTTCACTCTGCTATCAGATTTCTGAACAGTCATAAACCTATGAACACTAATTTGCTTATTGTGTGAGACCAAATAACCTGATGAGATAGTTAAGCTTCTCCTTATTCCACTCATCCTTCTCCTCCCCCCCTCCACCCCCTCCACTCACTTTGATTCTCTAGGTTCACTGGGAAGAGTTCAGCAATAAAACGGTTAATGTATGAGAGTATTTGATGGCTCTGGGCCTTTACTCACTGGAGTTTAGAAGAATGAGAGGGATCTCATTAAAATTATCAAATATTGAAAGGCATAGATAGAATGGATGCGTAGAGAATGTTTCCTGTAGTGGGGGAGTTTGGGACCTGAGGACACAGCCTCAGAATCTAAGGATGTCCCTTTCAAACCAACAGGAGGAAGAATTTCTTCAGCCGGAGAGTGGTGAATCTGTGGATTCATTGCCACGGACGGCTGTGGAAGATAAATCATTGGGTATATTTAAAGCCGAGATTCATGGGTTCTTGATTAGTAAGGGTGTCAAAGGGTACGGGGAGAAGGCAAGAGAATACAGTTGAGAGGGATAATAAATCAGCCATGATGGAATGGCAGAGCAGACTTGATGGACGAAATGGCCTAATTCTACTCCTATATCTTTTGGTCTTCCCTGCCTTCTCTGCTAAAGTCCTGGGTTTGCAGCTTGAACACTATTGAGAGGAAGACATGCTTAGATCTGTAGAGTAGCCAGCCAGAAGAGGAGATCAATCGGACCCGGCAAATCTAAAATGAGTGTGGAACAAATGAAGAGATTGTATGTCCGACTGACCATGAGTTAGGTAAATGATTTGTGAATGGGCTTAGTTATTGCTATTTATTGGACTTTAAGGGGAACCCATGAGGCAAACTTCTTCCTCACAGGGTGGTGTGAGTGAAGGATGAGCTGCCTGCAGAAGTGCTGGTTGCAGGTTTGATTTCAATATTTAGGAGAAGATTGGGATAAGTACATGGGTGGAAGGGGTATGGAAGGTTATGGTTCTGGTGCTGTTGATGGAACTAGGCAGAATAACAGTTTGACACGACTAGATGGGCTGAACGTCTGCTTCTCTGCTGCAGAGCTCTATGACTCTATGTCTCTGTTGTTGGGTATGCATGCATGCTACTAATATTGATCTAACTAGCAAATTTGTTAAAATATATTTGAAGTCGGTGTTATCTGAGTGAATTTTGGAATGATACAGGTGGGACTGAGTAAGATCATTATTCCTCATGGGGTGGCATGGTAGCATAGTGGTTAGCACAACACTTTACAGTACCAGCGAACAACAAACAACAGGAATTCTGCAGATGCTGGAAATTCAAGCAACATACATCAAAGTTGCTGGTGAACGCAGCAGGCCAGGCAGCATCTATAGGAAGAGGCGCAGTCGACGTTTCAGGCCGAGACCCTTCGTCAGGACTAACTGAAGGAAGAGTGAGTAAGGGATTTGAAAGCTGGAGGGGGAGGGGGAGATGCAAAATGATAGGAGAAGACAGGAGGGGGAGGGATGGAGCCGAGAGCTGGACAGGTGATAGGCAGAAGGGGATACGAGAGGATCATGGGACAGGAGGTCCGGGAAGAAAGACGGGGGGGGGTGACCCAGAGGATGGGCAAGAGGTATATTCAGAGGGACAGAGGGAGAAAAAGGAGAGTGAGAGAAAGAATGTGTGCATTAAAAAGAGTAACAGATGGGGTACGAGGGGGAGGTGGGGCCTAGCGGAAGTTAGAGAAGTCAATGTTCATGCCATCAGGTTGGAGGCTACCCAGACGGAATATAAGGTGTTGTTCCTCCAACCTGAGTGTGGCTTCATCTTTACAGTAGAGGAGGCCGTGGATAGACATGTCAGAATGGGAATGGGATGTGGAATTAAAATGTGTGGCCACTGGGAGATCCTGCTTTCTCTGGCGGACAGAGCGTAGATGTTCAGCAAAGCGGTCTCCCAGTCTGCGTCGGGTCTCACCAATATATAAAAGGCCACATCGGGAGCACCGGACGCAGTATATCACCCCAGTCGACTCACAGGTGAAGTGATGCCTCACCTGGAAGGACTGTTTGGGGCCCTGAATGGTGGTAAGGGAGGAAGTGTAAGGGCATGTGTAGCACTTGTTCCGCTTACACGGATAAGTGCCAGGAGGGAGATCAGTGGGGAGGGATGGGGGGGACGAATGGACAAGGGAGTTGTGTAGGGAGCGATCCCTGCGGAATGCAGAGAGAGGCGGGGAGGGAAAGATATGCTTAGTGGTGGGATCCTGTTGGAGGTGGCGGAAGTTACGGAGAATAATATGTTGGACCCGGAGGCTGGTGGGGTGGTAGGTGAGGACCAGGGGAACCCTATTCCTAGTGGGGTGGTGGGAGGATGGAGTGAGAGCAGATGTACGTGAAATGGGGGAGATGCGTTTAAGAGCAGAGTTGATAGTGGAGGAAGGGAAGCCCCTTTCTTTAAAAAATGAAGACATCTCCCTCGTCCTAGAATGAAAAGCCTCATCCTGAGAGCAGATGCGGCGGAGACGGAGGAATTGCGAGAAGGGGATGGCGTTTTTGCAAGAGACAGGGTGAGAAGAGGAATAGTCCAGATAGTTGTGAGAGTCAGTAGGCTTATAGTAGACCTCTACTGTAAAGATGAAGCCACACTCAGGTTGGAGGAACAACACCTTATATTCCGTCTGGGTAGCCTCCAACCTGATGGCATGAACATTGACTTCTCTAACTTCCGCTAGGCCCCACCTCCCCCTCGTACCCCATCTGTTACTCTTTTTAATGCACACATTCTTTCTCTCACTCTCCTTTTTCTCCCTCTGTCCCTCTGAATATACCCCTTGCCCATCCTCTGGGTTCCCCCACCCCCGCCCCCCGTCTTCCTTCCCGGACCTCCTGTCCCATGATCCTCTCGTATCCCCTTTTGCCTATCACCTGTCCAGCTCTCGGCTCCATCCCTCCCCCTCCTGTCTTCTCCTATCATTTTGCATCTCCCCCTCCCCCTCCAGCTTTCAAATCCCTTACTCACTCTTCCTTCAGTTAGTCCTGACGAAGGGTCTCGGCCTGAAACGTCGACTGCGCCTCTTCCTATAGATGCTGCCTGGCCTGCTGCGTTCACCAGCAACTTTGATGTATGTTGCTTGAATTTCCAGCATCTGCAGAATTCCTGTTGTTTGCGTTTAAATTCACTACTGCGAAGCCTCTTCCGGTGATGCCTACACTGAAGAAGTTTAGATCCTCTCTTCGACGGGAGTTCAGTGAAACCATCTCTCACTGCTCCCCATCTGTGATTTCTTCGGCTCTTCAACTTTTCGACCAGACTTTGACTCAAACTCGCTATCACTGCCATGTATCATTTCTTGGAACGTGCCTCCGTTGCCAACTTACTCCAGTTGGCTTTAGGATTCGTTTCCAAGCCTCTCAATTTGGACCTTCTGAGGATCCCAGGTACTCACATTTCATTGACTCTGCCTCTCGCCGCTTCTCCCGTCAAGCTCTGAAGGCGACGCTCTCCGCCATGAGGAGGTACTTGGTGTCGCTATCCCAGACCCTTCCACACCTTCGGGACACTTTCTTCGCCGTCTGTAATGGTCCTACCCGCTATTTCATCCTCCGTCGGATCCACGCCTGCAATCGCCGTTTCTTTGACTTTGTCATGTTAGGCAAAGATTGCAAGATCTTACATCTACGGACTGCAGAGCCTGCCGGCCCCGACGCTAGCAGGCATGAACTTTCGGTTGCGGCGCCTGCCGTTGGTCTCGGCGGCTCCAACACCTCTGGACATATTCAAAACCCGGACTCCAGCAACGACCATGGAGACATCCAAAGCGATCGCGCAACCACCAACTGCGACTCCAGCCTTGAACTCCAGGCCGGGTCTTTATGTGCTGCTGTTGTGACTCCCGTCTCCCCTTCCCCCACCACCACTCCGCAGCCCCGTCTCCCTCAGATCCCACCGTCAACTCCTGGGCCCTCAGAGGCTCCATCTTCCTCTCACCCCAACCCTCCCCTCTCCACTGACACCCCCAGCCTCCCCCCTCCCCCCTCTGATCCCAGCTCTCATCCGTGCCGGGTCTTTACCATCCCCTCCGACCTTCAACTGTCGGAGGCAGAACGCTCTGTTCTCAGTAAGGGCCTCACGTTTGTCCCCCTTCGCCCACACCTCAGCGAGTTCCGTGTTCGCCACGATGCGGAACTTTTCTTCCGCCGTCTCCGTCTCCGAGCCTACTTCTTCGGCAAGGACTCTTCCACCCCCACCGATGACCCCTTCTCCCGTCTTCATCCCTCCTCTTCTTCATGGACACCCCGCTCTGGTCTTCTGCCTGCTCTGGATCTCTTTATTGCCAACTGCCGACGGGACATCAACCGTCTCGACTTCACCGCACCTTGTCCCCATTCCAACCTCACTCCTTCGGAACGCTCTGCTCTCCGCTCCCTCCGCACTAATCCTAACATTATTATTAAACCCGCTGATAAGGGGGGTGCTGTTGTAGTCTGGCGTACTGACCTCTACCTTGCCGAGGCACAGCGACAACTCGCGGATACCTCCTCTTATTTACCCCTCGATCGTGACCCCACTAAGGAGCACCAGGCCATTGTCTCCCACACTATCAACGACTTTATCCGCTCAGGGGATCTCCCATCCACTGCTACCAACCTTATAGTTCCCACACCCCGCACTTCCCATTTCTACCTCCTACCCAAGATCCACAAACCTGCCTGTCCTGGCCGACCTATTGTCTCAGCTTGCTCCTGCCCCACCGAACTCGTTTTTGCATACCTCGACACTGTTTTATCACCCCTTGTTCAATCCCTTCCGACCTATGTTCGTGACACTTCTCACGCTCTTAAACTTTTCGATGATTTTAAGTTCCCTGGCCCCCTCCGCTTTATTTTCACCTTGGATGTCCAGTCCCTATATACTTCCATCCCCCATCAGGAAGGTCTCAAAGCTCTACGCTTCTTTTTGGATTCCAGACCTAATCAGTTCCCCTCTACCACCACTCTGCTCCGTCTAGCAGAATTAGTCCTTACTCTTAATAATTTCTCCTTTTGCTCCTCCCATTTCCTCCAAACTAAAGGTGTAGCTATGGGCACCCGTATGGGTCCTAGCTATGCCTGCCTTTTTGTTGGGTTTGTGGAACAATCTATGTTCCGTGCCTATTCTGGTATCTGTCCCCCACTTTTCCTTCGCTACATCGACGACTGCATTGGCGCTGCTTCCTGCACGCATGCAGAACTCGTTAACTTTATTAACTTTGCCTCCAACTTTCACCCTGCCCTCAAGTTTACCTGGTCCATTTCTGACACCTCCCTCCCCTTTCTAGATCTTTCTGTCTCTGTCTCTGGAGACAGCTTATCCACTGATGTCTACTATAAGCCTACTGACTCTCACAACTATCTGGACTATTCCTCTTCTCACCCTGTCTCTTGCAAAAATGCCATCCCCTTCTCGCAATTCCTCCGTCTCCGCCGCATCTGCTCTCAGGATGAGGCTTTTCATTCTAGGACGAGGGAGATGTCTTCATTTTTTAAAGAAAGGGGCTTCCCTTCCTCCACTATCAACTCTGCTCTTAAACGCATCTCCCCCATTTCACGTACATCTGCTCTCACTCCATCCTCCCACCACCCCACTAGGAATAGGGTTCCCCTGGTCCTCACCTACCACCCCACCAGCCTCCGGGTCCAACATATTATTCTCCGTAACTTCCGCCACCTCCAACGGGATCCCACCACTAAGCATATCTTTCCCTCCCCGCCTCTCTCTGCATTCCGCAGGGATCGCTCCCTACACAACTCCCTTGTCCATTCGTCCCCCCCATCCCTCCCCACTGATCTCCCTCCTGGCACTTATCCGTGTAAGCGGAACAAGTGCTACACATGCCCTTACACTTCCTCCCTTACCACCATTCAGGGCCCCAAACAGTCCTTCCAGGTGAGGCATCACTTCACCTGTGAGTCGACTGGGGTGATATACTGCGTCCGGTGCTCCCGATGTGGCCTTCTATATATTGGTGAGACCCGACGCAGACTGGGAGACCGCTTTGCTGAACATCTACGCTCTGTCCGCCAGAGAAAGCAGGATCTCCCAGTGACCACACATTTTAATTCCACATCCCATTCCCATTCTGACATGTCAGAATATCAGTACCAGCGACCTGGGTTCAATTCCCACTGCTGCCTGTACCTTCTCCCCATGACTGTGTGGATTTCCTCCCACAGCTCTGGCTTCCTCCCACAGTTGAAGGATGTGCCGGTTGGTAGGCTAATTGGTCATTATAAGTTATCCTGTGATTAGGCTAGGATTAAATTGAGGGATTTCTGGGCAGTACAGATCAAAGGGCCGAAAGGGTCTATTCCGTGGTGTACCTCAATAAATAAAGTTTCTTGCAATACTCCAGCTACCACACACACTGAGGGAGCAATTCCGTTCATCTCATTCCGTAATTCATTGCCTAGTTTCTCACACATGGCCATCTATTGCCCTTGAGTCCCTTAGGTATAGTCACCAATCAGACTTCCAACTGACAATAATTCGGGACGTGGGAGAAAACAGAGGCACTATTAACCGAGAGGTCCATGGCAGAAAAATGGTTGGAACCCCTACCCTAGGGAACCCATGCAGTCACTGGAGAAAATACAAGCTTTACACTGACAGATCTGCAGATCATGGTTGATCACAGGAACACAACTTTATCTTTGGTACCACTGTAACGTCCTGACATGGTTTAATTTTGAAAGATGTCAGTACATTTCCCCAAATTTGATTGCAAGCACATTAGCAAGTAACATGTTGCTTTTGACTATAGTTAGATATGCCCGATAATATTTGTGTGACGTGTATGACACAAGTTGCAACCATACCTCATGCTGAATCCAAGTCAGAACAAGTGATCCAGTGTCTCTACTTTAAACTCAAACCTTTTTATGGCTGCTCTCCAGTGCCAATAAATTAAGAAATTGCCAAGCAAGCATGGTTTTAAAATGATTGAACTGGTTCCTCTCTGATTCCATGTGATAAATAATATTTTCAAAAGCATGGTTGTCTGTGAGTCACCACAGCTATCACTGGGTGATTTATTCAGTACAGGCCATAAGCACCTGGCTTATAGACACCTCTACATACAAACAAGCTCTCATAACATTATTGAATTCAAAAGTCCAATGTACTCTACATCCTTAGATGGCAGAGTGGAGATACATCTCTAACAAAGGAGGTGTGAGATGCTCCTTCCCTCTGCTAGCCTGAAAGTCATCCTTGAGCAAGGCGTAGCACCTGCTTTGCCTCCTGATCAGGGTCATGTGATGCCATGTGAGCAGGTGGTGGATGGTCGTATGAGCAGCTAGTGCATATCACAAGCCCTGGTTTTGTGACCACTGACGCCAAGCAGACAATCTCTGAAATGTATTGAAAATGGCTGGGGTCAACCGTCTTGTAAAGACACTGCCCAGAACATGGTAATGGTAAGCCACTTCTGCAGAAAAATTTGCAAAGATCATGGTCGTGGAAAGACCACGATCACCTATATCATGCGACACGATGTGGCCTTTTATATATTGGTGAGACCCGACGCAGACTGGGAGACCGCTTTGCTGAACATCTACGCTCTGTCCGCCAGAGAAAGCAGGATCTCCCAGTGACCACACATTTTAATTCCACATCCCATTCCCATTCTGACATGTCAGAATATCAGTACCAGCGACCTGGGTTCAATTCCCACTGCTGCCTGTACCTTCTCCCCATGACTGTGTGGATTTCCTCCCACAGCTCTGGCTTCCTCCCACAGTTGAAGGATGTGCCGGTTGGTAGGCTAATTGGTCATTATAAGTTATCCTGTGATTAGGCTAGGATTAAATTGAGGGATTTCTGGGCAGTACAGATCAAAGGGCCGAAAGGGTCTATTCCGTGGTGTACCTCAATAAATAAAGTTTCTTGCAATACTCCAGCTACCACACACACTGAGGGAGCAATTCCGTTCATCTCATTCCGTAATTCATTGCCTAGTTTCTCACACATGGCCATCTATTGCCCTTGAGTCCCTTAGGTATAGTCACCAATCAGACTTCCAACTGACAATAATTCGGGACGTGGGAGAAAACAGAGGCACTATTAACCGAGAGGTCCATGGCAGAAAAATGGTTGGAACCCCTACCCTAGGGAACCCATGCAGTCACTGGAGAAAATACAAGCTTTACACTGACAGATCTGCAGATCATGGTTGATCACAGGAACACAACTTTATCTTTGGTACCACTGTAACGTCCTGACATGGTTTAATTTTGAAAGATGTCAGTACATTTCCCCAAATTTGATTGCAAGCACATTAGCAAGTAACATGTTGCTTTTGACTATAGTTAGATATGCCCGATAATATTTGTGTGACGTGTATGACACAAGTTGCAACCATACCTCATGCTGAATCCAAGTCAGAACAAGTGATCCAGTGTCTCTACTTTAAACTCAAACCTTTTTATGGCTGCTCTCCAGTGCCAATAAATTAAGAAATTGCCAAGCAAGCATGGTTTTAAAATGATTGAACTGGTTCCTCTCTGATTCCATGTGATAAATAATATTTTCAAAAGCATGGTTGTCTGTGAGTCACCACAGCTATCACTGGGTGATTTATTCAGTACAGGCCATAAGCACCTGGCTTATAGACACCTCTACATACAAACAAGCTCTCATAACATTATTGAATTCAAAAGTCCAATGTACTCTACATCCTTAGATGGCAGAGTGGAGATACATCTCTAACAAAGGAGGTGTGAGATGCTCCTTCCCTCTGCTAGCCTGAAAGTCATCCTTGAGCAAGGCGTAGCACCTGCTTTGCCTCCTGATCAGGGTCATGTGATGCCATGTGAGCAGGTGGTGGATGGTCGTATGAGCAGCTAGTGCATATCACAAGCCCTGGTTTTGTGACCACTGACGCCAAGCAGACAATCTCTGAAATGTATTGAAAATGGCTGGGGTCAACCGTCTTGTAAAGACACTGCCCAGAACATGGTAATGGTAAGCCACTTCTGCAGAAAAATTTGCAAAGATCATGGTCGTGGAAAGACCACGATCACCTATATCATGCGACACGGCACGTAACGAACATCGTCTACCTGCTGAACCGTGTCTACGCCCACCTGGACAAGCTAGCGAGCACTGTAAGGGTCATGTTTTTTGACTTCTCCAGTGCGTTCAACACCATCCGCCCTGCTCTGCTGGGGGAGAAGCTGACAGCGATGCAGGTGGATGATTTCCTGGTGTCATGGATTCTTGATTACCCGACTGGCAGACCATAGTACGTGTGCTTGCAACACTGTGTATCCGACAGAGTGATCAGCAGCACTGGGGCTCCACAGGGGGCTGTCTTGTCTCACTTTCTCTTCACCATTTACACCTCGGACTTCAACTACTGCACAGAGTCTTCTCATCTTCAGAAGTTTTCAGATGACTCTGCCATAGTTGGATGCATCAGCAAGGGAGATGAGGCTGAGTACAGGACTATGGTAGGAAACTTTGTCACATGGTGTGAGCAGAATTATCTGCAGCTTAATGTGAAAAAGACTAAGGAGCTGGTGGTAGACCTGAGGAGAGCTAAGACAGCGGTGACCCCTGTTTCCATCCAGGGGGTCAGTGTGGACATGGTGGAGGATTACAAATACCTGGGAATACGAATTGACAATAACCTGGACTGGTCTAAGAACACTGAGGCTGTCTACAAGAAGGGTCAGAGTCGTCTCTATTTCCTGAGGAGACTGAGGTCTTTTAACATCTGCCAGATGATGCTGAGGATGTTCTACGAGTCTGTGGTGGCCAGTGCCATCATGTTTGCTGTTGTGTGCTGGGGCAGCAGGCTGAGGGTAGCAGACACCAACAGAATCAACAAACTCATTCGTAAGGCCAGTGATGTTGTGGGGATGGAACTGGACTCTCTGACGGTGGTGTCCGAAAAGAGGATGCTGTCCAAGTTTCATGCCATCTTGGACAATGTCTCCCATCCACTACATAATGTACTGGTTGGGCACAGGAGTACATTCATCCAGAGACTCATTCCACCGAGATGCAACACAGAGCGTCATAGGAAGTCATTCCTGCCTGTGGCCATCAAACTTTACAACTCCTCCCCTGGAGGGTCAGACACCCTGAGCCAATAGGCTGATCCTGGACTTATTTCCTGGCATAATTTACATATTACTATTTAATTATTTATGGTTTTATTACTATTTAATTACTTATGGTGCAACTTTAACGAAAACCAATTTCCCCCGGGATCGATAAAGTATGACTATGACTATAGTTATATACATCTGTCCCTATGAATGGCAGAACTAGTTTGCCCTCTCCCTTCATTCTAGTAACTGTTCTTTCCTAACAGTCTATATGTTACTGAGACATAGCGATACTGTGGAGCCACGGTTATCATATAGATGATGTGTATATTGTGTATTTCCTAACTAATGGGCAAGATGGCCTTAGGTGTCTATACGAATAGAACCATGGAACCAATGGAGGCCTGCATCCGGAAATGAGCTCCCTTCAAAAACTTGTCATGCTTCCCTTTTGAAAGAGCCTAATTATTCTCTGAGCCACGCCTGGCTCTAGGTGAAACCTGTTAATGACACCAGCTTTTGTTAAGAGAGCATCAACATCACCAGATTTTGTTGACTGATTTACAGATCTTTGATGATTTGATACTTTCCCACAATCCCACCTTTAGCCACCCTCACCATAATTATTAAGAACATGTTTGGTTTTCTGTTTCCTTGCCCACTAAACTTGTTACATGACAAGCAAAGCTTGGATCCTTGAGCTGGCTAATGGCTTCCACAGCCCACAATCCACAACATAGTCCTGATGAAGGGTGTCGATCCAAAACGTTAACTGTTTATTCTTCTCCATAGATGCTGGTTGACCTGAGTTCCTCCTCCATTTTCTGTGTTTCTCCACAACACACTGTTAGGGCACAGTAAGCTGAAGGTAAGTGGATTCTTTCCTCCTCTGACAGCTCTTTCCTTGTGCCTAGATTGGAAAGGATGTACTTGGGGCATGTAGCCAAATACCTGTGTGAAAAATAAATCTCACCACTTACATTCTGCCAAATGGCTTCAATGAATTTATCTGCTGTTAGCAATGATTCTTAATTGATAAACAATATCAGTTCATACTGTATATGGCATGCATAACATTAGTTTGTTTGTTCGTTATGTGCCATGTCGTATGATGTAGAGATAATGGTCTTCCACGACCATGATGGTTCTTGGAAAATCTTTCTATACAAACGGTTTACTATTGCCTTTTTCCGGGCAGTGCCTTTACAAGATGGGTAACCTCAACCAGTATCAATATTCTTCAGAGATTGTCTGCCTGGCATCAATGGTCGCATAACCAGGACCTGTGATATGCACCAACTGCTCATAATACCATCCACCACCTGCTCCCATGGCTTCACGTGACACTGATCTTGTGGGGAGGGGGGGTGGATAGGCAGGTGCCACACCTTTCCCAAGAGTGATCTGCAGGCTAGGGGAGGGAAGGAGTGCTTTACAGCTCCTGTAGTGGAGACATGTCTCCACCCAACCACCCTTACATTGCTTATAAATGCTAATTATTGTTTTAAGGCTTTAACAACTTGTCAGAGTTGTATCTGACCTACTGCTGTCAGGGTAGTAATTATGATTTGATATAGAAAGTTGAAAGGTAAGTCAGAGAGAGAAAGCAACTGCGGAGAATCTATATGGTTGTTTCATAAATGAACTACCCTTGTTAGTTTAATTAGCATGTTCCAATGTCATAGCTTAAGTGCTATTTTCCAGTATTGTAGAGAAATTCTGAGATAAATGCTGACATTATTTTTGATGTTCAAAGTCAAAAAGTACATTTATTATCAAAGTGTGTATAAATTATGCAACCTTGAGCTTCACCTGTGTACAGGCAGCCAAGCTTGTATAATTTATACATACTTTGATAATAAATGTACTTTTGACTTTGAAGCAGACTCCATTTCTCTACCAGACAAGTCCCCATGTTCTAGACTCCATGGAGTAGAATGAAGAGTTGGACAATTTATTTGGTGCAGGTGTTCCGTAGTTGGAAGTATTTCTTTTGCATGAGACTAAAATTTAAGCGCTAATCATGCATTAAGAGATTTATAAAAAGATCTCAAGTCACTATGAAAGACAAATTATGTGCTAAGTAGCTGTTGTTTTATACCATAGGACAATAAGACCTAGGAGCAGAATTGGACCATTCGCCTATTGTGTATTCTCTGCCAATCAATCATGGCTGATTTATTTTCTCTCACACCCCCATTATTCTGCCTTCTCCCCATAACCTTTGATGCTCTTAATAATCAAGAACTTATCAACCTCCACTTTAAGTATATCCAATGGCTTGGGCTCCACGACCATCTGTGGCAATGAATTCCACAGATTCATCATCCTCTGGTTCTTCATTTTTGTTCTGAAAGGATGTCCCTATATTTTGAGACTATGCCGTCTGGTCCTGGACTCCCCCACTATGGGAAATATCCTCTCAATATCCACTCTATCTAGATATTTCATTATTCGATTCATTTCAAAGAAATCCCCCTCAATCATCCAAACTTCAACGAGTACAGGCTCAGAGCCATCAAGCACTCCTCATTTGTTTTCTTACATAACAGCTGCAAAGATATTTATTTGAGACATCCATTTGGTTTAAAAAAAATTGCTAAATTCAACTTCTTTCTCTGACTGTATTAATGATAAGCTGCAATTACACTGAAGGCCGGTTTGCAATTGCACTATACAACGCATTTTGGTTACAATGACTGGGTTGGTTGGGTCCAATATAGAATCAGTAAATAAACCTTTCTTACCATCAGGGTCAGTACAAGGAATTGGAAGTACTCGATTATGGACTATCAACCACTCTTTGCTTTATCTCTTCTGTAGTGAGCAGTTTGACAAGGAAGTGTTCAGTGCAGAAAATTTCACCGCACTTTGTGTCACACGGCCATCACTGCGGAGGTTCACTCAATGCTGCTACACAGGCAAGCTTGTTCCAGATGTATCCTATTACACTACAAAAATCATTGTGTGGTTTGGGTGATGAACATGCTGGCCCAGAAAGTTCAGTTGGGAAGTCACATGATTATAGTGCTAAGTTCAGGTAAATTTATTATCAAAGTTCATATATATCACCATATACAACCCTGCGATTCATCACTTGTGGGCATACTTAACAGAACCTGGGCCTCTGTACCTCCCTCTGCAATTGGACCCTCTTTCTAACCTGAAGACCATAATCTGTGCAGATTGGAAATAACATCTCCGCCTCGTTGACAATGGACAGTGGCGATCACGGGGATATGTGCTTAGCCCACTGCCCTACTCTCTCTACACCTAGTTAGGCACACCTCAAGCAGCATCTATAAACTTGCTGCTGATAAAACCATTGTTGGCAGAACTTCAGATGGTGACGAAAGGGTGTACAGCAGCGAGATATACCAGCTAGTTGAGTGGTGTCGTAGCAACAACTTTGCACTCAACATCAGTAAGACCAAAGACCTGATTGTGGACTTCAGGAAGGGTAAGACGAGGGAACACAAACCAAACCTCATAGAGGGATCAGAAGTGGAGAGAGTGAGCAACTTTAAGTACCTGGGTGTCAATATCTCAGAGGACCTCACCCGGACGCAACATATTGATGTAGCTATAAAGAAGGCAAGACAGCGGCTATATTTCATTAGGAGTTTGAAGAGATTGGTTTGTCATATAAAACATTCAAAAACTTCTACAAATGTATCGTAGAGAGCATTCTGACTGGCTACATCACCGTCTGTTATGGGGGGGGGAGCTACTGCACAAGATTGAAATGAGTTGCAGAATCTTGTAAAATTTCATAGGTGATAATGGCCATGTAAATTTTGTAGATGCTGTTCAACTTGCTGAGTTCTTCCATCATTTTGTGTGTGTGTGCGTTGCTCATCTGATATATTTCTGTCCAGGAATTTAAACTGCTGACTCTCTCCACTGCCATTCCACCAGTGTAGACTAGCACATGATTTATGATGTAATTGTGAGCTTTTCTCGTGTCTGTGTTTCACAATGGCGATGAATAGTGTCCACCTGGTGGTATCATTTATGGAATAGGCACAACCCTGAAGGCCCCAGTCAGCTCACAGAGGCCATGGCACTACACGTCACCAGGCAGTGAATTGTTGCATGCATGTATTTAAAAAGAAACATCTTGTTTTTTGGCAGCCTACAGTTTCAGCTTTGACACCCACACCCCTGTGGATATCAGGTGACATTAATTTTCGAGGCCCAAAGCTGTTTTAACACAAGGAAATGCAAATCAGATAGATTTCCTTTCAGATCCCTCATTTGGGAAGCAGAATGTGAGCAATGTGAGATATGAACTGGTAATTCTGAGCTGGGAGGAACAGGTGACTCTGTGACAAGAGTTTGCAAGGCTTTCTACCCCTGGAGTTTTCTTCATGCCAGTTCTGGGTGTGCAGCAGACTAATTAACAGAAGATTGATTGTAGTAACAAGACATTGTTCTACAATGTGAAGACCTGCAGGTTTTCAGGTTGGCAGGTCCAGGAGATCTTTATACTACTGATACAGCTCCCACTCTGAGCTATCTGTCCACACCATGCATCGTTACAGTGAGACCCGACACAAGCGACACTATCCACAGCACCACCAACCTTCTATCTCCCTTCTTTAATAAAGGAGTTACATATACAATATTACAGTCAAAAGGAACCATTCCTGAGTACGGGGAGCTTCAGAAAATTAAAATCAGTGCATCTACAATCTCACCAGCCACTCCTTTTGAGATCCCAGGATGAAATCCTCCATGGCCCGGAGACATGTCAGCTCACATCTCAGTATGAATTCACTGGCGATTATAATTTTCCTGAATTTGTTCCTCCCTTCCAATTCCCCGATTACAGAGAATGCATTGGTTTTCTCCGGATGCTCCGGTTTCCTCCCACAGTTCAAAGATGTACCAGTTAGTAGGTTAACTGGTCATTGCAAATTGTCCCATGAATAGGGTAGGGTTAAATTGGGGGTTGGTGGGCAGCACGACATGAAGGGCCAGAAGGGCCTATTCTGCGATGTGTCTCGAAGTAAAATACACAAATAAAATATTTGCTGAATGCTCTTTGTATCCACTGTGAAAACTGATGCAAAATATCATAATGCGGTTCTCCAAAGATGAGCCACATTTCCATTTAGCTTTTTATGCTGTAAAGAGGAGTGTGTTGTTTTTTTTTGTAAACTGTATATTAATTCTAACTTTATGTTAATTCAGGCTCAGGCGAGAACAGGCACAGGCTAGAACTTTAGCTTGAGAAGTTAAAGTTGTAACAACTGTCAGCAGGATGGTAGTTCAGGAAGTGGAATGCTCTACCTGTGTGATGTAGGATTTCAGGGTATCTCATTGTCTCCCTGATGCTTACATTTGCAAGAAATACAACCAGCTAGAACTCCTGACTGACACAGTCAAGGAACTGGAGTTAGAGCAGGATGTACTCAGGACCACCCGGAAGGCTGAAAACCTCATAGATGAGACTTTTACTGAGATGGTCACACCCAAGAGTGTAGGCTTCCAACAGTACATGGGTGAAGACCAGGCGAAGTAAGGGGAGTAAGCATTCAGTACAGGGTTTCCCTGTGGCCACTCCTCTCAGCAACAAATTTATCCCTTTGGATACTGCTGGGGGTGATGACCCATCTGGACATACGAGTAGCAGCCAGGCTAGTGGCACTGTGGCCGGCTCGGAGACTCAGCAAGGAAAGGTAAAGTCAAGTAGAGCAATAGTGAGAGGAGAATTGATAGTCAGGGGGGGCGAACAACAGATTTTGTGGCTGTGACAGAAAATCCAGGATGGTGTATTGCTTCCCAAGTGCGAGAGTCCAGGATGTCTCAGGGAGAGTGCAGAAGATTCTCAAGAGGGAGGGTGAACAGCCAGAGGACAAAGGTAGAAAGGGGGAGGAGATTCTGTGTAGTGAGTACAGGGAGTTTGGAAAGAGGCAGATATGTAGGACCTTCAAGGTAGTAATCTATGGATTACTCCCAGTAACGTGAGCTAGTCAGGACAGGAATAGGATGATAGTACAAATGAATGAGTGGCTAAGGAAGTGGTGCAGGGGACAGGGTCTCAGATTTCTGGATCTTTGGGATCTCTTCTGGGGGAGATATGATGGGTTACACCTGAAGCTGAGGGGGACCAATATCCTTGCGGGACAGGTTTGTTAAGTCTGTTGGAGAAGGTTTAAACTAAGTTGGCAGTGGAATGGGAACCAGAGTGATAGGGCTGAGGATGGGGCATTTGGTATGGAAGTTGATTCAGTGTGTAGTGAGACTGTGAGGAAGGGCAGGCAGATGATAGGCAAAAAAGCAGTCAGTGGGATGAATTGAAATGTAACATGGGGCAAAATCGAAAGAGTGATGAATTCAGCACTGGTGTGATATATTTTTTAAATGCACACAGTATGTGGAATAAGGTAGATGTAGCACAGTTAGAGATAGGCAGGTATGATGTGGGCATCACTGAGTTGTGGCTGAAAGAAGATCATAGTTGTGATCATAGCTTAACATCCAAGGCTGCACATTGTATCGAAAAGACACACAGGTAGGCAGAGGGGGTGGGGTGGCTGAGTTGGTAAAAGTGAATTTCTAATTCTTAGAAAGAGTTAACATAGGATTGGAGGATGTAGAGTCCTTGTGGGAAAGAGTTAAAAAAACTACAATTGTAAAATGACCCTGATGGGAGGTATATACCAGCCTCGGAACAGTAGCCAGGATGTGGGATATAAATGACAATGGAAGATAGAAAAGACATGTAAAAGGGACAATGTTATTATAGTCATGGGGATTTTAATATGCAGGAAGATTAGTTAAATCAGATTGGTGCTGGATCCCAAGAGAAGGAATTTGTAGAATGCCTTCGAGATGGCTTTTTAGAGCAGCTTGTGGTTGAGCCCACCAGGAGATTGGCAAATTCTGGTTTGTGTGTAGTGTAATGAACCAAATTGATTAGGGACCTTAAAGTTTTTTTCTGAGTGTATACGCTTCTTTCTTTACTCGATATTTTGAGTTATGTTACTTGTTTTTTTTTAATGTTTGCTTGCAATTTTGAATGTTCTTCACCTTGGCCCCAGCAGAACGCTGCCTCGTTCAGCAGTATCTGCGTATGGTTTGAATGATAATTAAACTTGATCTGATTTGATTTTGTAACGGAACACTCAGGAGGCAGTTATCATAATAGAATTCACTCTGCAGTTTGAGAGGAAGAAGCTAAAATCAGATGTATCAGTATTACAGTGGAGTAAAGGGAATTAAAGAAGTACAAGAGAGGAGCTAGAAAGTTTGTTTGGAAGGGGACACTAGCAAGGGTTATGGCAGAACAGCAAAGGCTGGACTTTCGAAAGGAAATTTGGAAGGCGTGGGATAGGTACATCCAAAGGTGAAGAAGTATTCTGAAGGAAGGATGAGGTAACCATGGCTGACAAAGGAAGTCAAAGACAAAGACAGCATAAAAGCAAAAGTGAGGATATATATTAAAAAAAAATAATAGGATGTTAGAGGATTGGAAAGCTTTTATAAATGAACTAAAAAACCATAGAGAGAGGAAAATATGAAATATGAAGGCAAGCTAGCCAATAATATAAAAGAAGATGCCATAAGTATTTTTGGATCTATAAAATGTGAAAGAGAGGTGAGAGTGGATTTTGGACTATGATGTTGGAGAGGTAGAAATGGGGAACAAAGAAATGGCAGATAAACTTAGTAAGTATTTTGCATCTGTCGTAACTGTGGAATATACTAGCAGCATGCCAGAAATTCACAAGTGTTAGGAGCAGAAGTGAGTGTAGTTTCTATTATTAAGGAGAAGATTCTAGGGAAGCTGAAAGGTCTGAAGTCACTTGGATCGGATGGATTACATTCCGGGGTTCTGCAGGAGGTGACAGAAGAAATTGTGGAAGCATTATTAATGATCTTTCAAGAATCACTAGATTCTGGAATAGTTCCGGAGGACTGGAGACTTACAAATGTTATTCCACTCTTCAAGAAGGGAGAGAGTTAGAAGAAAGGAAATTATAGGCCAATTAACCTGACTTCAGTGGTTAAGAAGATGTTGGAGTTCATTATTAAGGATGCAGTTTCGAGGTGCTAGGAGGCACATGATAAAGTAAGCTGAAGTCGGAATGACTTTCTTAAGGGAAAATCTTGCCTGACAATTCAGTTAGAATTCTTTGAGAAAGTAATATGTTAAGACTGCTGAACAGATCCTAACCTGGATCTGGGCCATACCCTCCAAATATCTGGACCTGCCTCTTGGTTTTTCTTGCACTACCTTACTTTCCATTTTCTATTTTCTATTTATGATTTATAATTTAAAGTTTTAGTATTTACAATCGGTTTGTACTCCAGGGAGCAGGAAGCGTAGAATCAAATATTGCTGTGCTGATTGTACGTTCTAGTATCAATTGTTTGGTGACAATAAAGTATAAAGTATAAAATATAAAGTATAAAGTATAACAGGCAAGATAGACAAAGGAGAGTTGGTGGATGTTGTTTACTTGGATTTTCAGAAGGCCTTTGTCAAAATGCCATTCATGAGTCTGCTTAACAAGATAACTGAACGCTCAGAGGAAAATGGATCACAGGGTTATATATGATGGCATGTATGTACCTTAAGAATAAAATGATTTACTATGAACTTTGAACTTTGAAGAGCCTATCGTATTACAGGAAAGATACTAATGTGGATAGAAAATTAGCTGACTGGTAGGAGGCAAAGGGCAGGGATAAAGGGGTAATATTCTGGTTAGCTGCTGGTGACTAGTGGTGTTCTGCAGGATACAGTATTGGGATCACTTCTTTTCACGTTATACGTTAACAATTTGGATGATGAAGTTGATGGCTTTGTGGCACATGTGCAGACAATACAAAGATAGGTGGCAGGGCAGGTAGTGCTGAGGAAGCAGGGAGTCTCTGAAAGACTTAGACAAATTTGGAGAATTTGGGCAAAGAAGTGGCAGATGGAATATAGTGTAGGGAAGTGTTTGGTCATGAACTTTGGTAGAAAGAATAAAGGCACAGAATATTTTCTGAATGACGAGAAAATTCAAAAATCAGAAGTGCAAAGGGACTTAGCAGTCCTTGTGCAGGATTCCCTAAAGGGTAACTCGAGGTTGATTCAGTGGTAAGGAAGGCAAATGCAATGTTAGCATTCATTTCAAGAGGACTAGAATATAAGAGCAAGGACGTGATGTCAAGAAGGTGGAAGTGGGGAGGATGTTTCCTATGGTGGGGCAGCCTAGGACCAAAGGGCACAGCCTTAGAATAGAGGGATGTCCCTTTACAATGGAGGTGAGGAGCAATTTCTGCAGCCTGAGAGTAGTGAATCTGGAGATTTAATTGCCACAGATGGCTGTGGAGTCCAAGTCATTGGGTATATTTAAAGCAGAGATTGATAGCTCTTGATTAGTCATATGTTATGGGGAGAGGGCAGGAGAGTGGGGTTGAGAGGGATAACAAATTAGCCATGATGGAATGGCTGAGCAGATTCAATGTGCTGAATGGCCTTATGCTGCTCCTATATCTTATGGTTTTAAAATTATAGATATGGTTTTTTCTAAATCTATCATAGCTAACTCTCACCTCATCCCTGCACCGTTTGTTTAAAGACCTGATTTGAACTTGAACTAAATCAATACCAAATAGTCTATAATATTTTATTATATTGGAATTACTCTCCTGTTATTGTCCCTTACTACCAGATGAGTAATTTGTTTTTCTCATTTGCACAAATATTGCATCAGTCAGCTCCTCACTGTTTCCTCAACATGTAGATCGAGAAAACAATCCCTTATTCACTCCATGATTTCATCTTTCTGCTATTGCTCTTAATTTGTTTTGCCAAGACTAAATGCATTTCCCATGATAGACATGCATACAATAAATCCCTCGTTACATATCATTCTAATTTCTTTAACTTTACAGTGCTCAGTCTGGGGCCCTATAGATGATGCTTTTCAATGATTTTCATCCCTCGCTGTTTTTTAGTTCCAGTCAGATTAATTTTGGTCTTGATTGATTGTACCACAGGCTGTTATGGGAACACCAATGCCCTTGAATGGAAAAACCTACAGGAAGTAGTGGATAAGGCAGAGTCCATCAGGTGCAAACCCTCCCCACCGTTGAGCACATCTACAAGGAGCGCTGTCATAGAAAAGCAGCATCCATCATTAAGAGCCCTACCATCTAGGCCATGCTGTCTTCTCACTGCTGCATCAGGAAAGAGATGCAGATTCAAAGATTCAAAGTACCTTTATTATCAAAGTATATATTCAGTATACAACCCTGAGATTCGTCTTCCTGCAGACAGGCATGAAACCAAGAAACACCATGGAACCTGTTCAAAGAAAATATTAAACACCCAGCGAACCAAAAAAAAATACAAATTGTGCAAACAGCAAAAAAATGAGTGAGAACACACACATTAAACCACAGAGTCAATGAAACAACCTAGGAATGTTCAGTTTAGATTAGTTCAGATCAGTGGGCCGCAGAGCCAAACCACCCGATCAAAATCGCACAAAATAGCAATAGAAAAAGAGTGACCAGAAGCACATATACAATGAACTCCAGAGTCCAATTCATAAACTGCATTGATCAATCCTTGCCATTGTATCTCCACAGAAGGTCTGAAACCCCTCCCATCAAAAGTAGCCACTGCAAACCTGGCCACTATTATGGATTCCCACTGCCCCACACTACTAACAAACAATAGAAGTTTTTAGGCATGGTGAATTTTTATCACTGCATCATTCTGCAAGCTGCTGAACTTATGCTTCCCCTGTACAGTGTGCTTAAAGGCAATACCTTGGTTGGAGGTGTGTGGCAGCTGCTTGCTTTCTTCCACTTCCAGCCCAGCTCCGTCCCCCGAAAGGGAGTACAGTACTTTTGGCAGTGAGCTTTATCTGGCTGTCCATCATTTTCATTTTCTTTTAGAGGGTCTCCACTTCGCAGTGTTCGTTGACCACAAACCCCTCGTGCACGTGATGGCCAAAGTAACAGACCCTTTGGTCTGTATGGCAGCAATGCCATCGGGCCTACATGCCCGAGTTCACAACTGAAATATAACATCTCAGGGGGAAA
Organism: Mobula hypostoma; assembly: GCF_963921235.1. Classification (NCBI taxonomy): domain Eukaryota; kingdom Metazoa; phylum Chordata; class Chondrichthyes; order Myliobatiformes; family Myliobatidae; genus Mobula; species Mobula hypostoma. The sequence goes on from NC_086100.1 coordinate 20,496,172, forward strand.
ATTAATGCCGTGGCCGATCACCTCTCACGGCTAGCTGTTGAGGCCATACACAAAGGGGTTGACTATGCTGGCATGGCAGCCAACCAAGCTACTAACCCAGACGTCCAGGCTTATTGAACAGCAGTCATGGGCCTATGGTTGACTGACATTAAGTTCAGGGAAGCTGGGGTTTCTCAGCAGTGGCAAGAATCAGCTCCAGACACTGCAGTGACTAACTGGTATGACAAAATCTTCTTGAATTGAAAAGGATGGATTCGGATTTATTTCTCACATCTACATAAAGTGAAATATGTCATTTGCATTAACAAACAACACCCCCAAGGATGTGCTGGGAGCACCCATAAATGTCACCACCCATGCTGGCACCAACATAGCATGCCCATAATGTTACCCAGCTACCATGGTTACATAAGGACTAACATCATATGTGGGAACACAAAGGTTCTGCAGAGGGTCTGTGAACAACTCAAGAGCAAAACAAAACTCAGACCGCAAATGTACGTAAGGTTAAAGAGATCAGGAAGCTGGATTTATGACCTAAAGACTGGAAGGGGTGGAAATGGGTTTAATTAGTTGAGGGAAGGAATAGCTGTTTCTCTGGGGTGGGCTTCTACTGAATCAGGCTGAGACCAGTGCTTTGTCAATAAAATAACAACAGCCATTCTTAACACTCAATCTAAACAGTTAGTATGCAAAAATGGTTCTAGTGATGGGAGATTTAGAAAGTTAGAGAGAAAGTTATTACCCTGTAATAATCAGGCTCCTGAACTAGCATGCATAACTTCACATAGCAACTGATTCCACCACTTGCAGACCCACTTTCAAGGATCCTACAACTCATGTTCTCAGTATTGTATATTTATACTGTTTTTATATATATACACACACACACACACACATATATATCAGAGATAAACACACATTGAACTTTGAAGTAGATGGGTTACACTATTGTAATGTGTGGTTACTTGAGTTACTGTCACCGTCCTGTCAGCTTGAGCCAGGCCATATTCCTCTGACTTCTTTCATTAACAGGGTGTTTTTGCCCGCAGAGTTGCTACTCACCAGATATTTTATTTTTGTTTGTCACTCCATTCTCTGTAAACTCTAGAGACTGTTGTGCATAACTCCGAAGAGATCAGCAGTTTCTGAGGTACTCAAGCCACCAATTCTGGCACCAACAATCATTCCACAGTCAAGGTCCCTTAGATCATATTTCTTCCCCATTCTGATATTTGGTCTGAACATGAACTGAAGCTCTTCACCATGTCTGCATGCTTTTATGCACTGAGTTCCTGCCACATGATTAGATATTTGCATTTATGAATAGGTGTACAGCTGTACCTAATAAAGTGGCCACTGAGTGTGCTCTTTCCCCTTCACATAACAGTTAAAGCAGTCAAGCCGACCCCAACATCCTTCTTTTAGAAAAACTGTTTCAAGACACAGCACTTTGAAGTATAGTGTGTGATGTCTGGCATGTTAGATGCAGGAATCTTCATACATTTCATCCACATCATTTGGTGTAATGACTTGTTCTACTTTCAGCCAGTTTCTTTAACCAGGAGCAGGTGTCACAGCAGGTAACAGGAGGCTGCCTTTGAGCCTTATGATTAAAGTTGATACTTTCTGTACCAGAAGATGTAAAGTTCAATTTCACAAGATTTCTCTGAGTATTAGATGATTTTGAACTGATTCATTTCCTAGAACAGTGACTAAACTTTAAAAAAAACTTCACTGTTGTTAGATACTTTAGGGCATCTTGAACTTGTGAAAAATGCTCATCTTTCTCTCTTTCCAATATACTCAGCTGGACTATGGAAAAACTTATTTTACACTTTCTTATTAAGAGTAACTAGTTTGTACGTTTCCTTGGTGCATAAAATATTTTTTCATTTTATGCCAAGTGAAGTTCCTTGTAAAAATCAAATTGCTAAATTTAGCAAAAGTAATATTGAATAATGTCGGCTGTCTCATATAGAGAAAAGACATGCTAATATGGGATGTGTTTGCTAATCTCTGAACTAAGTGCAGGTTCTGTGCAAAGCATTCTGAGAATGATTCTGACCATGATCACTTACATCATACAGCACGGCACATGGTGATGATGATGTCTCACTTATACACAAACACACACACACAAGATCACAGAAACAATCATACACACCCATGCACGGAGACACAGACACACCCCCACACACAAATATACACAGAGAGACACTCAGACAGACAGACGCACACGCACACATACACACATTCATCCCTATACACAGACAAACATCGATCACACCTCCAACACAAGATTATGAGAAGTTCATTCAATGTCCTTCATCTTCTCCTTTCCAATCAAAATAGGATGGACTGGGACACAGAACACTAATAGGAGGTATGGGTGGGGCTGGGGGTTGGAGGGTGATGGTGGGACCTCTTCTCAAACATCTCATCACCTGGAGAGGAGGATGGTCTTAGACAGAGGAGTTACTGAGGTGAGAACCACCTCATGAGCAAAGACTGTACACAATTCGCCAGGTAAGTTTATTACCCTAGTCCCATTGTGACTACCTTTTCCTTCGTTACCATCCAAACCATTGTATCAACATAAGGATGCTTTAGATACTATTTAGGTCATCAGTTTTGCCTTTGCAGGAATTCCCTGCTTCCCTCTCACTGGAGTGACCTGAACGGGAGCAGGGAGAAATACGGGAGATAGAGGAGGTTCGGGGGAAGGTGGAGAGGATGATGAGGATGATGACAATGACCTCAGTGTATGGAATGTGGTGATAATAGCTTACTCCTGTAAGTAGTGTGATGGCTCTGAGAGCTGGCAGAGACCTGATGGATCAAACTACCCGTTTCATCATGAGGAAATATGTGAGTGTGGAGAGCTGGTTCCATGCTATATCTCTAAATTAAAAATGAACGAAATATGATCAATAAAACATGCTTTGCCCAACTACTGACATCAGTAAGTGCATGGCTTACAGCAGCCAAACATAAGGCATGTTCATGTACAATGCAGTAGAGGTATCAAATCCGGTTTTGTGATTGGTGCTATTTCAATCCTAAACTGTCACTAATTTTACTTATACAGATAATACAAAGATAGGTGGAGGAACAGGTAATGTTGAGGAAGCAGGGAGTCTGCTGAAGGACTTAGGCAGATTGGGAGAATGGGCAAAGAAGTGAAAGATGGAATGTAGTCTACCTCTGTATCCTGCTGAACGGTTTCGGCTCGAAGCGTCGACTGTACTTTTTTTCATAGATGCTGCCTGGCCTGCTGAGTTCCTTCAGCAATTTGTGTGTGTCGTTTGGATTTCCAGCATCTGCAGATTCTCTCTACTTATTTGTGAGTATAGTGTAGGGAATTGAATGGTCATGCACTTTGGTGGAAGAAATAAAAGCATCGACGATTTTCTACGTAGAGAGACAATTCAAAAATCGGAGGTGCAAAGGGACTTGGGAGTCCTCATGCAAGATTCTCTAAAGGTTACCATCCAGGTTGAGTTGGTGGTGAAGAAAGAAAATGCAATGTTAGCATTCATTTTGAGGGGACTGGAATATAGGAGCAAGGATGTAATGCTGAGGATTTATAAGACATTAGTCTGATCAGACCTAGAGTACTGTGAGCAGTTTTGAGCCCCTTATCTAAGAAAAGATGCGCTGACATTGGAGAGGGTACAGAGGAGGATCACAAGAATGATTCCGGGAATGAAAGGGTTAAGATAATAGAAATATTTGATGGCTGTGGGCCTGTACTCACTGGAGTTTAGAAGAATGCGAGGAAATTTCATTAAAACCTGTTGAATATTGAAAGACCTAGAGAGAATGGATGTGGGGAAGATGCTTTCTGCAGTGGGTGAATTGAGAACCAAAGGGCACAGCTTCAAATATAGGGATATAGATTTAGAAGAGAGATGAGGAGAAAGTTCTTTAGCCAGAGGGTGCTGAATCTGTGGAATTCATTGCCGCAGTTGGCTGTGGAGGCCAAAACATTGAGTATATGGTACTTACAGCAGAGGTTGAAAGGTTCTTGATGAACAGGGTGTTAGAGGTCATGGGGAGAAGGCAGCAGAATGAGGTTAAGAAGAGTAATAAATCAGTAATGATGGAATGGAGCAGTAGACTCAGTGAGCCTAATGGCCTAATTCTGTTCCTATGTCTTATGGTCTGATGATCTTATTCAGGTCACATTGGATCATGTGGTATTGGATGAAGGAACAAATGGATTTCTAGACAAACCGAATTTGGATAAAATGCAAATACAAGAAAATTTGCAGTCACTGGAAATCCAAAGCAACACACACAAAATGCTGGAGGGCAGCATCTATGGAAAAGACTGAACAGCTGGCGTTTCAGGCCGAGACCCTTCTTCAGGAGTAATGGAAAGTCCATGAAAACTGCCCACGATAAGTCATAATTTAGATATTTTCTCATGGCCCCAAATGCTTTGAATAGATGACATGCTCTAGATAGATTGAGGGATTAATATAAATGTTAAACAGGAAGAACATGGGACAATCTAAGAAAAGTAGCTGATTTGACAGTATCTGTGCCCAAATCACATTATTCATAGTGAAATAAACAACGATTTTGCTTTGGTAAACAGTAGCCACCAGGATGCAAATCCTTCAAGGGAGTGTCTATTTACTTACATCACAGTACCCCAACTAGAAAAATAACAGATATGAAAAATAACAGATATGAAAAATGAGAGGGGAAATGAAGTTCTTAAGACTACGAAATTCCTCATTGTTATCCCTATAATACTCAAAGGAAAGTAAAAAATAAACAGATTTAGCATTGGGTGGTCAGGTGAATATTTGCTCAGCGTCAGGATGGGCAGATGAAGGGGTGGGGAGGGAACAAGGAATCATAACCAGAAGAACATTTTGTTAATTCACTCTCACGGAGGTGTTCTTGTTGTCATGGTTTCAGCTTTATCACCTGTCCAGTTCTGCCCTGAACTGTTAGCCTTTTGGGGCATTTCAGAGGGCTGTTAGAGTCAGTCATGTGTGCGTGGATTAAGGTCACAAAAAGATTTTCCTTCTTTGAAAGAACATTACGGATTTACATGTTTTCAACAATAATTCTCTCAGTCTTGCTGTTGTCAGCTTTCTTTTCAAAGCTGCTGCACTGAAATTATAAGGTTGTAGAATTGTGGAGAGATAGAGCATGGAAGAAACCCTTTGGCCCATTGATACTGTGCTAACTACCTAGTTATGCTAATATATATATATATAATTGCCTGACTTTAGGATGTGGGAAGGAACTGGGGCACCCAAAAGAAACCCACACAGTCACAGGGAGAATGTGGAAACTCTGCACAAACAGCACCGAAAGTCAGGATTGAACCCTATGAGGTAGAAGCTTGACCCCCTATGCCACAATGTCACCTGTCCATCTATCCTTGTGACATCTGCCTGCTCAACAAAGCAGAAACAATCAAAAGGGCGTGGCTGGGTATGGAGAAATACAGACCGACTGCCTGGAGATGAACTATTTTCATTGAAATGAAGGAAATGGAAGGGAGATAAACTGAGGTGTATAAACTTAAGAATGTCCTGGACAGAATGAATGAGAAGGGTCTACATGCTTCAGCAGAGAGCTTGGTAACTAGGGCATGCATTAAAGCTAATAGAAAGATTGTTTAAAGGGTTAAAGGGAGTCATTAAGGCATAGAGAACTACGTCACAGAACCAGGCCATCTAGTCCATGCAGAAACCATTTAACCTGCCCACTCCAAATGACCTGCACCAGGACCATAGCCCTTCATATCTCTACTATCCATATACCTATCTAAACTTCTCTTAAACATTGAAATTGAACTCACCTGTACCAGTTGTGCTGGCAACTCATTCCACAATCTCATGACCCTCTGAGTGAAGAAATTTCCCCTCATGTTCCCCTTAAACTTCTCACCTTTCACCCTTAAGCCATGACCTCTGGTTGTAGTTCCACCTGACCTCAGTGGAAAAAGATTGCTTGCATTTACCCTGTCTATGCCTCTCATAATTTCTTATACCTCTTTCAATTCTCCTCTCAATCTTCTACATTCTGAAGTATACAGTCCTAAATTATTCAATCTTTTTTTATAATTCAGGTCCTCCAGACCTAGCAACATCCTTGTAAATTTTTTCTGCACTCTTTCAATCTTGTTTACATCTTTCCTGTAGGTAAATGACCAAAACTGCACACAAAGCTCCAAATTAGGCCTCACTAATGTCTTACACAACTTCAACGCAACATCCCATCTTCTGTACTCAATACACTGATTTATGAAGGCCAATGTGCCAAAAGCTTTCTTTACGGTCCTATCTGCTGTTGATGCTAGTTTCAATGAATTATGTACCTGTATTCTCAGATCTTTTTGTTCTACCATACTCCTCAGTGTCCTACCATTCACTATTTAAGACCTACCTTGGTTGGTCCTACTGAAGTGCAAAACCTCTCACTTGTCTGCATTAAATTCTATCTGCTGTTTATTAACCCACTTTTCAAGCTGTTGCAGATCTCTCAGCAAGCCATGATAGCCTTCCCCTCTGTCCACTGCACCACCAATCTTGGTGTTATCCGCAAACTTGCTGATCCAGTTAACCACATTATCATCGAGATCATTGATACAGATGACATATAACAGAAGATCCAGAACTGATTCCTGCGGCACACCACTAGTCACAGGCCTCCAGTCAGAGAACCAGCTCTCTACTACCACTCTCTGGCTTCTCCTTCAAAGCCAATGTCAAATCCAATTTATTACTTCCTCCTGAATGCTGAGTGACTGAACTTTCTTGTCCAGCCTCCCATGTGGGACCTTGTCAAATGCCTTACAAGGGAATTGAGAAAATTACATTTTGACTGATGAGAATTAAGAATATATTACTTGTAGAAGGATTGAAGGAGGACACTCTCTTTGTTTATAAAAGGAAACAATCTCATTTTCCAGAGTTCCACAATGGATTTCGATTGTCAGGCAACGGTGTGTAACGGACAAAAGGTTGGTGAAGGAACCATGTCTTGCAAACTTTAAGTGTAAGGGACATTTTCTCATATACTTCAGTGACTGAATCAATGGTCACTCACTTGACATGAATGAAATTAGAGGAATATAGTGTCAGCATTAATAGGTGGTGCTGAGGTACGAGATCAGCCATGATTTCATTAAATGTCAGAGCAGGAGTGGTGGTGGGAGAACGCTGAAAGGCTGACCTCTGGCTGAAATACATATTTTCTTGTGGAATTGTTATCTAAATGTGCACATACACAGGCAGCGTTTGTGCACTGCAGGGCAGCGTCAGAATATGGTTCATATATTTGTCATTTCACTAAGTGCAGGCAAAATTCAAAGAAAGTTTAATATCAAAGTATGTACATACAACCCTGAGATTTATTTTCTTGTAGGCACACTGAATACATCTGTAACAGATAATAATATCTATAATAGAATCAATGGAAGACCAACTTGGGTGATCAACCAGAGTGCAAAAGACAACAAGCCTTGCAAATACAAACAGAAATAAATACTAATAATGATAAATTCACAATAAATATTAAGACATAAGATGAAGAGTCCTTGAAAGTGAGTCCACAGGTTGTGGAAACATTTCAATGGTGGGGCAAATGAAGTTGAGTGATGTCACTTCCTTTGGTTCAAGAACCTGATGGTTCAGGGGTAATACTGTAACTGTTCCTGGACCTGGTGGTGTGAGTGCTGAAGTGCCTGTACCCTCTTCCTGATGGCAGCAGTGAGAAGAGAGCATGTCCTGGATAGCGGGGGTCCCTGATGATTGATGTTACTCTCTTGTGACAGTGTTTCATGTCATTGATAGCTTGTGATGCATCTGCAGAGGCTTGGTGAGCTAGTCCACAGCAGGCAAGCAGCTACATTCCAGAAAGAACCCACACATTGCCATTCAGCATCCCATCCCTTCTTCCTCTGTTTTTTGGTGGAAAGAATTGTGCAGAGGATCCTTTTATCTTTGACTGTTGTCTCTGGAACGGCAAAAACAAGCTTGTATCTTCAAGGTGTTGGTCACATATTGTCCAACCAATGAGATAGCTGGGCATTGCTGCAATAAAGACGTGCACAAAGCTCAGATGGGGTTGAGAAAAGAATCCATCACATGTGGGTTGTCGTTGTCAAGGCTGGAACTCATAGCTCATCCATAATTTACTTGGTGATTAGATTAGATTAGATTATGAGGACACGCAGTCCTCTTTTATTGTCATTTAGTAATGCATGCATTAAGAGATGATACAATGTTCCTCCAGGATGATATCACAGAAACACAAGACAAAACAAGACTGAAAAACTGATAAAAACCTCATAATTATAACATATAGTTACAACAGTGCAAAGCAATACCATAATTTGATAAAGAACAGACCATGGGCACGGTAAAAAAAAAAGTCTCAAAGTCTCTTGAAAGTCCCAACATCTCATGCAGACGGTAGAAGGAAGAAAAACTCTCCCTGCCGTGAACCTCCAGCACCGCAAACTTGCCGGTGCAGCACGCAGGAAGCACCCGACTCTTGAGTTCGTCCGAGAACTTCGAGCCTCCGACCAGCCCTCCGACACTGAGCACCATCTCTGCCGAGCGCTTCGACCCCAGCCCCGGCCACCAAGCACTAGGCAAAGCCAAGGATTTGGAGCCTTCCCCTCCGGAGATTCTCGATCGCACAGTAGCAGCAGCAGCAAAGCAGGCATTTCAGAAGTTACTCCAGATGTTCCTCCGTGCTTCATCAGTTCAGTAATATGTGGGAGACCATTTCAAAAGAATGTTAAGAGTGGGGCTGGTTCCTTCTTTGAAATGGTTCAAGTTCAAGCTCAAGTTCAGAAGGTCAAAGAAATTCACTGCCAAGAAGGCCCACCAGCGCCTTTGCTTCCTGAGAAAACTAAAGAAATTTGGCCTGTCCCCTAAAACCCTCACTAATTTTTATAGATGCACTGTAGAAAGCATTCTTCTAGGGTGCATCACAACCTGGTATGGAAGATGTCCTGTCCAAGACCGAAAGAAGCTGCAGAAGATCGTGAACACAGCCCAGCACATCACACAAACCAATCTTCCGTCCGTGGACTCACTTTACACCGCACGCTGTCGGAGCAGTGCTGCCAGGATAATCAAGGACACGACCCACCCATCCAACACACTTTTCATCCCTCTTCCCTCTGGGAGAAGGCTCAGGAGCTTGAAGACTCGTACAGCCAGATTTGGGAACAGCTTCTTTCCGACTGTGATAAGACTGCTGAAGGGATCCTGACCCGGATCTGGGCTGTACCCTCCAAATATCCGGACCTGCCTCTCGTCTTTTTTTTGCACTATCTTACCTCCCATTTTTCTATTTTCTATTTATGATTTATAATTTAAATTTTTAATATTTACTAATTTTAACTACTTTTAATATTTTTAATATTTAATATTTGTAATCCAGGGAGTGTGAAGCGCAGAATCAAATATCACTGTGATGATTGTACGTTCTGGTACCAATTGTTGGCGACAATAAAGTATGAAGTATAAATTCGGCATGTCGCCATTGAGCCTGATCAATTTTTATCAATGCACCATGGAAGGCACTCTGTCTGGAAGCATAATGGCTAGGTATGTCAACTGCTCTGCATGTGACCACAAGAGACTGCAGAGAATTATGCACACAGCTCAGCACATCTTAGGAAACAACCTCCCCTCTGTGGACTCTGTCTATACTTCTCACTACCTCTGTAAGGTCGTTAGCATAATCAAATACCCCACGCAAGCCGGACATTCTCTCTTCTCCCCTCTCTGTTTGGGCAGAAGATAAGAAAGCCTGAAAGCACATACCACCAGGCTCAAGGACGGTTTCTATACCATTGACATTAGACTCCTAAATAGACCTCTGGCCTCACAATATACCTCACTTTAATCCTACATTTTTATCATTTACCCGCACTGCACATTTTTTAGTGGTTTTTACACTTTTATTCGGCAGCGCTATTGCTTTACCTTGTTGTGCCTCAATGCACTGTGTAATGTTTGATCGGTATAAACAGTATGCCAGGCAAGCTCTTCACCGTATCTTGGTACCTGTGGCACTAATAAACCAAAGCAAACCAAACAGAGCTTATTGTCAGAGGAATGTCAAACTCAGGGTACAAATACAATGAAAATCAGCTTTTTGCAGCAGCGGCACAGAACGTTACAAAGATAACAAACATTAGTTAAAATGGACTTAAATTAGCATAAAGCATACATACTTATACAACAAACTAGCTATAATAATGTGAGTGCAAGTTGAGGGTGAACAGGTTTAACCACATTACCATGTTTAAGCAGCTCCAGACTTACTTTAACTTGTACCAATTTCCATTTTATCTTCATGCTTTTGAATTGAATTCAGCTCACTGATTAAACACAGAAGCTGTTGCTCAGTAAAATGGAGACCTAGGCTTTGTAAACACAAGAGATTCTGCAGAGGCTGGAGATCTTGAACACCACACACGAAACAGTGGAGGAACTCAGCAAGTCAGGCAGCATCTATGGAGGGGACTAAACAGTCGACGTTTTTTGGCTGAGACCCTCCATCAGACTGTGTTTAATTGGTCTACATTACCCACTGTATGTACTCCAACCAATACGTAATCATTTTTAAAGGGAGTTACATGGAGTATTTCATAATAAACCTAAGACGTTTTGCAGATGCTGGAAATCCAAAGCAACACACACAAAATGCTGGAGGAATCGGCAGGTCAGGCCTCATCTATGGAAGTGAATGAACAGTCAATGTTTCTGGCCGAGAACTTTCATCAGGACCAGAAAGGAAGGGGGAAGATGTCAGAATGAAAAGATGGGGGAAGGGGAAGGTAGATAGGTGAAACCAGCTGAGTAGAAAAAGTAAAGGTGTAGTGAGAAAGGATCTGATAGGAGAGGAGAGTGGTCCGTAGGCGAAAGGGCAAGAGGAGGGATACGAGGAAGGTGATAGGCAGGTGAGAAGAGGTAAGAGGCCAGAGTGGGTAATAGAAGAAGAGGGAAAGGGGGAGGGGAGAACTTTATTATCGTAAGGAGAGATTAGTATTTATGCCGTTAGGTTGGAGGCTACGCAGACGGAATATAAGATATTGCTCCTCCACCCTAAAGGTGGCCTCATCGTGGCACAAGAGGAGGACATGGTCTGATATGTTGGAATGGGAATTAAAATGTTTGGCCACTGGGAAGTTACTCTTGGCAGATGGTCAGAGGTGCTCCATGAAGTGGTCCCCCAATTTACGATGGGTCTCACCAATGTAGCAAGTACCTAAATTTGGATGGTATCAACAGTGCACTGATATAGTTAGGGGGAGCTTTCCACTTTCCATATGTACAGTTTTAGTCCTGTTTAAGCAAGGCAAGCATTCCAAAAGAGTTTCACTAGGGAAATTCCTGGGTTGGAAAGGGTTATTATATCATGAACAGCTGAAAAAATTGATCCACATCATTTGGGATATATCTGAATGAGGGGAGATCTTACTGAAACATAGGAAAGATCATGAAGTAGCATGAGACTTTAGATGCTGAGGTGAGTGGGAAATCCTAGAATGAAATAACATAATTACAAGATAAGAAGGCAGTCATTTAAAACTGAGACATAGGAACTTCTCGCAGAGTAAGGTGAATCTTTGGGTTTCTTTACCCCAGGGTGAACATTGGGTGGGCAGCATGGTAGCATAACACTATTACAGTACCAGTGACTCAGGTTCAGTTCCGCTGCTGCCTGTAAGGAATTAGTGTGCTCTTTCCGTGACTGCGTGGGTTTCCTCCCATTGCCGCAGTTTCCTGCCACATTCGAAAGACAAAAAGGTTAGGATTAGTAAGTTGTGGACGTACCATGTTGGTGCTGGAAGCATGGTGACACTTTGCAGGCCACCCCTAGCACGTCCTTGGACTGAGCTGGTCGTTGGGGAATTGAGGGAGATGGGCTGCTGGCACAGGAAAGGAAATGGGGTTTGGGGCAGATCCACCGTGGTCATATTTAATGGAAGGGTAGGATTGAGGGGCTGAATGGCCAACTCCTGCTCCCATTTTCTTACGTTCTTATGTTCATGCATTGTGATTAGGGATAATAGTTCAGTAATATCACCAGATTGTTTTTATTCCCTGAAGGGTTCCATTGTAACAGTAGCATTGCACTTAGAGTTAATACCTCATAGCTCCAGTGATCTAGGTGCTATCCCACAGGTGCTCCCTGTGTGGAGTTTGCACGTTCTCCATGTGGATTTCTTTTGGGTGCTCCGGTCCTTCTGACATCCCAAAGGTAGGCTAATTGGCTTCTGTAAGCTGCCCCTTGTGTAGATAACTGGCAGAAAAAAAAAATCAAAGGAAAGTTGATTAGTATGTGAGAGAGAATACGTTGCAGGGCTAATGGGAAGTAATGAGAAGGGACTGATGGAGTTGCCCTGCTTGAAGCTGTCCTGTATCTGATGGGTTGAATAGTAAGACCTAGTTACGTAGTGTGCTGGGGAAATTAGAATTGGGTCGTAAACATGTCAGTCTTGCAAACATCCATAAAAGAGCCCAAGTGATGTTAAACCTTGGGTCCCTGCTGAAGCATGGTGGAATGAGAATTCCTCACTTCAGACTTTGTATGGAAACCTGCTTTCTATTCTCAGGTGTTAGAAGGTGGGACAAGTTTGATAGCATTGTAGTCGTCAATGACAAGCCAGATTGCTGGTGCTTTGGTCTTATTTGAGGCTTTTAAGAGTTATGAAATATAAAAATAATAATTTTCTTGTCCTAGTGCCCATGTCACTAAAAATAAATCATGAGATTAAACCCAGCTGGGGAGTTGGATGAAGGGTTTGGAATATACTGTAATAGGGGCTGTGTTATTGCCTCTTAAACCTCATATTCATCACAGACGCTTTTGACTGGAAGGTGAATGTTCTTCATCTCAATGCTTACTGTCTTAAAGCTTTTCCATTTTCCCACTGATTTGCAGAATGCAATCTTGTCCTATGAAGTTTTATTTGACAAACAATTTGAACCATTATTGAAGAAGATTAACCAGCTTAATAAGTAGTCAATTGCCTATTATACTCAGTGAATATACTAACAATCTAATGAATCTCATTGATCTGAGGGAGATTAGATTAGTGTGTGTCTAGGTGATTTTTGATTAAACTATTTCTGAAAAATTGATATGGCAATGTAATGAACTGGTCTCATGTTTCGCTGAGGTTCAACAACACTTGAAGGATTCCAGTGGACATCAGTACATGATCAATCAACACCTGCCATTGAGCAACACACACAAAATGCTGGAGGAACTCAGCAGGCGAGGCAGCATCTATGGGAAAAAAGTACAGTCGACATTTCAGGCCAAGACACCTTGTCGGGACTGGAGAAAAAAAGATGAGGAGTAGATTTAAAAGGTGGGGCAGGGGAGAGAGAAGCATAAGGTGATAGGTAAAAGAGATACCCTTCCCTTCCCCCCTTTTTATTCTGGCATCTTCCTCTTTCTTCTCAGTCCTGAAGAAGGGTCTCGGCCTGAAACGTTGGCTATTTATTCATTTCCATATATGGTGCCTGACTTGCTGAGTTCCTCCAACATTTTCTGTGTGTTGCTAAGGAATACCTTGGCCTTTCCCAGAGCAAGTGGGTCCTCTGAAATGCTAGGATGGCTTTGACATATTTGGTGAGACCTACCCCCCACCCCATTGCCAATTCATCCCCAATTCTCCAGTCATTGAAGCTGCCACTTGAATCTCTGGCATGAGCGAACATCCAGTGTTACTCAGACCCGTAAATGTATAAGCATAATGCAAAAACAAAGTGGATTAAAAACATTTTAAAACAATTGCAATCACTTAAACTTGGTAACATGTTATTCATACAGATCAAATCATTGAAGTAAAACAATGTAAGCTAGTAACAATGCAAAATCTGCAGAGGAAGTGCAGTGCAGGTAGATGATAAGGTGCAAGATCATACTGAGGTAGATTGTGGGGCCAGAATCCATCTTATCATACCAGAGGTCCATTCAAGAGTCTGTTAACAATGGTCTAGGAGTTGCCGTGATGTGTGCTTTCAGGTTTTTCTATCCTCTGCTTGATTGGAGAGGGAAGAAGAGAGAACGTCTGGGGCTGGGTGAGGTCTTTGATTATGCTGGCTGCTTTACAGAAGCAGTGAAAGATATAGATAGAGTCCATAGAAGGGAGTCTCTATGATATTGGGCTACATCCACATTATCTGCGGTTTCTAGCAGTCACGTGCAGAGCAATTGTCATACTAAGCTATTATGAGTCAAGATAGAAATCTTTCTTTGGTGCATCAATAAAAAAAATCATTCATATAAAGTGTAATTAAATCAAGGAATGACCTCCTTTGCAGCAGCTGACTTCTCACATATTTTTCAGGAACTCTATTTTCATTGAGCAAACCTGCTGTGAGCTGTTTAGATGGATTTCCCAGAGTCTTGAAACAATATATATTTCATTGAACTACATTAGGCATCCAGGAGGGCAGCTGAGGTTTCCTGTGGCTGACTCTTTGTTACGCAGAGATTGCAATGGGCTTCTGCTTGGGAATCATCCAAGCAGGGCATTCGCAGCAGGGAGATGCCTGTGGATTGCAGGAAATTGACCCCAATAACAGGTTCTATTAGCACATGTATGTGGTAGTGTACATCTCCACCTACTGTCCAATTTCAGTATGGCAAGCTCCTGCCTCAGGTAATTTACTAAGGTCGGTCAGCCTAGTTTTAGGGTCAGAATGAGAATGAACATCAGAATCAGAATCAGGTTTATTATCACTGACATGTGTCGTGAAATTTGTCAACATAGCAGCAGCAGTTCAATTCAACACATAATATAGAAGGAAAAAAACAGACTGCCTGCTGGCCACTGATGGAGTAACAGCTCTCTACTGCTGCTCCTAATTTACTTACTTTTCTCTCCAACCTTTTGAAATACTATTGCTAGACGGGATATTATTTTAATATGACTACTAAAGCAGCTTTGGAAGCTATTAAGAGCTCAATTCAAAAGCTTACTGAGGAGTTTCAACAGTTTAGAAAAGAAATCAGCACTGGAATTAAACAAATAGGTACGAAACTAGAACATATTCAAGCAATTCTAACCGAACAGGATAAGAAGATAAAGAAACATGAAGATATTATTACTTTACTGGATGGGAGAATGGATGATATGCAAAAGCTGTATGAAAAACAATTTAAGAGCAACGAAATGATGAAACAGAAGATTATTGATTTGGAAAACAGAAGTAGAAGGAACAACTTACGAATCCTGGGACTTAAAGAACAAACGGAAGGAGATAATCCTAAAGAATTCTTTGCAAATCTTTTGATGGAATTATTCCCTGATATTATAAAGTCTCTGCCTTTGATTGATTGTGCTCACCTATCTACCAATCGGCTTCAAAATCTAAACCAAGAACAGTCATTATATGTTTCCATGAATTTCGAATAAAGGATCATCTGATTCGTGCTGCCCATGGAAAAGGTATGATTGACTATCAAGATCAAAAAATATGTATTGTTCAAGATTTTTCATCAGAAGTTATGGCAGAACGTGCTAAGTTCAAAAAAGTTATGATGGACTGAAACAGTTGAACTATTAAACCCTCTCTTCGTTCTCCGGCTCGACTGAGGATTACATTGGAAGATGGATCATTTAAATGGTTTTGTACGAAGGAACAAGTGCAAGAATTTTTAGACTTTAAAAAAAGTGAATGACTGTGTATATATAAAGATATATATATATTGAATTGACTAAAAATCTTGCAAAACAGAAATACTACATATTAAAAAATGACTGTTTAATATTTTTTAGTATGAATGATTGTTATTTCTGTTTGATAAACCCGTCTCAGCTTGTTTCTCACTGTATTATTTAGTCTAGGTTGGAAAATAAATAACCTTGAATTCTTGGAGCGGTTCCTACAGTCTTTCTAAGGGAAGTAGATAACGGTTGTTCTATGATCGAGTTTCTTTCTTTGGGGGGAGGAGGGATAAGGAGTCTTTTTCTCTTGAAGCTGATTTGGGAATTTAGTCAATTCTGTTGCTTAGTTAATAAATTTCAAGATTTATTATTTGAGTTTGATATACATTTTTCTGATTGCTATTTTAATCTTTCTTATAAAGAGCCTTAAAATGGATCAAAGTATTAATTTACTTAGTTTTAATGTAAAAGAACTAAATCACCCTGTGAAAAGAAATAAGATTTTTGTCTATATTAACAAACTTAAGGTACCCATTGCTTTTCTTCAAGAAACACATGTACATAAATGTGACAATTCATGATTTTTTTTATCTATGGAGAGGATCACATTTTCATTCTTCGTTTCAGGCCAAAGCAAGAGGGGTTTCGATCCTTATAGATAATAAATTTCCCTTTGTTCAACATAAAGTAATTTCTGATACTAATGGGTGTTTTGTTATAGTATCTGGGAAACTAAATAACAAATTATTGGTATTTGCCAATGTATATACTCCAAATATAGATGACCCAGGTTTCTTTAAGCGTTTTTTTTCATTTTTGCCAGATCTAAGTCTGTACTCATTGGTGATGGGTGGAAACTTTAATTGTTGCTTAGATCCAGTTTTAGATCATTCATCTTTTAAACCAATGATACCAAATAAATCAGCTGTGTTTATTAAATATTTTTTAATGAAATGTGGCATTGTTGATGCCTGGCGTTTTTTCATCCAGCAGATAAGGAATATGCGTTTTTTTCTCATGTTCATCACACATATTCCAGGATTGATTTTTTTTTATTGATAGCCAACTGATTCCATTAATTCAATCCTGTGAATATAAAGAGATTGCTGTTTCAGATCATGCTCCTGTGTTTCTATCTTTAAATCTTCCTGGTCTTCTTCAAACAAATAGATTTTGGCAATTTAATCTAACTTTGTTATCTGATAAAGATTTTTTAAAGTTTATGGAGAGACAAATTACCTTTTTTTAAGAGAATATGTTAGAGGAGACCTCAAGTCTTATTAGATGGGATACCTTTAAGGTCTATATTAGAGGCAAATTATTTCTTATACTGCAAGTATTAAGAGGAAAGCTAATAAAGAGAGAAGTGCTTTAACTAATCAGCTGAAACAGTTAGACCAAGAGTATGCCTTGGCTCCAGAACCTGCTTTATATAAAAGACGTATTGAAATTAAAACTAAATATGATCTTCTTTTAACTTATCCAATTGAAACCCAACTTCTAAAAGATAAAAGTCAATTTTATATTCATAGAGATAAAACAGGTAAATTATTGGCTGGTCAAATTAAAGCCTTTAGAGCTAAACAACAGATTAAAGAAATATGCAAAGCTAATGGTGATAAGACCACTGATTATTTAGAAATAAATGATACTTTCAAAAAATTTTACTCTAAACTGTATAGTTCTGAATCTTCTAAGGATGATACTGTAATAAACAATTTTTTAGATCAAATAAATATTCCTACAATTTCTGCCGACAACAGAAAATTGTTGGAACAACCTACTTCTTTTGAGGAAATTGTTGAGGCGCTCATTATGTATAATAAAAGCTCCGGGTCCAGACGGATTTTCTGGAGACCTTTTCCTCACTGCTTATACCTCATTTATGTTCAGTTTTTTCGGATTCATTTAAGTCAGACAGAGCTCCCTCAATCTTTTTATGAGGCTTCCATTTCACTCATTCTTAAAAGGAATAAGGATCCAGCTGAATGCTCTTCTTACAGACCAATTTCTTTACTTAATGTTGACGCTAAGATCATATCTAAAGTTTTGGCCCATAGGATTGAAAATATTTTACCATCTGTCATTTCTGATAACCAAACTGGATTCATCAAAAATCAATATTCTCACTTTATATTCGCCAGTTATTAAATGTTATTTATTCTCCTTCTAACATGGTATTGGAATGTATGGTGTCCCTAGATGCTAAGAAAGCTTTCGACAGAGTTGAATGGAATTATTTTTTTAAAACTTTATAAAAATTTAATTTTGGACCTGTTTTCATTCAATGGATTAAATTACTTTATTTAGCCCCTTCTGCTAGGGTTATCACTAATTTTCATAACTCCAAACCATTTAAACTTCAACATGGCACTAGACTAGGTTGTCCTTTGAGCCCTTAGCCATTGCTTTTCTAGAATCTAATGATATCACCGGTATTTTAAGAAGAGACACTATTCATAAAGTCTCATTGTATGCTGATGATTTGCTGCTATTTATTTCTAATGTTGAGACTTCATTACCCCATGTGCTTTCTGTTTTAGCCAGTTTTCAAGGTTATAAATTAAACCTACATAAAAGTGAATTTTTCCCTTTGAACAATAGACAATAGACAATAGGTGCAGGAGTAGGCCATTCAGCCCTTCGAGCCAGCACCACCATTCACTGTGATCATGGCTGATCATCCACAATCAGTACCCTTTTCCTGCCTTCTCCCCATATCTCTTCACTCCGCTATCTTTAAGAGCTCTACCTAACTCTTTCTTGAAAGAATCCAGAGAATTGGCCTCCACTGCCTTCTGAGGCAGAGCATTCCACAGAACCACAACCCTCTGTGTGAAAAAGTTTTTCTCAACTCCGTTCTAAATTGTCTACCCCTTATTCTTAAACTGTGACCTTTGGTTCTGGACTCCCCAACATCGGGAACATGCTTCCTGCCTCTAGCATGTTTGATACCAATGAATTCTAACCTTCCTTTTAAAATTGTAAGAAACCAATTTGCTCATTTAGGTGTAACAATTACTAAAAATTATAAGCGTCTATATAAAGAAAATTTTCTTACTCTATTGAATCATGTAAAAAGAATACTATTGGTCACCTCTTTCATTATCATTAATTGGTTGAATAAACTCTATTAAAATGAATATATTACCTAAATTTATGTATCTTTTTCAGGCATTGCCAGTTTTCATTCCCAAATCCTTTTTTGATTCTCTTGACTCTATTGTATCTTCTTATATATGGAAGAATAAGCGTTCTAGATTAAATAAAACTCACCTTCAGAAAGATAAGAAGAATGAAGGATTAGCCTTACCAAATTTTAGATTTTATTATTGGGCAGTTAATATAAGAAATCTTACATTTTGGTTATATTATATAAATCATGAGGATTGCTTGATGTGGGTTTTTTTAGAAGCTAATTCTGTTAATAAATTCTCTATTATTTCTCTTCTTGGATCCTCACTTCCTTTGTCTTTGACTAAGTTAACTGATAATCTGGTAGTTAAACACATTATGAGGATTTGGATACAATTCCGAAAATATTTTGGCTTATTGAGATTTTCTCTTTCAAGTCCCATTTTTTTCTAATTTTTTTTAAACCCTCTATGATTGATGTGGCTATTAACAAATGGATAGATTAGGTATTAAATGCTTTCAGGACTTGTTTGTAGAGGGAAGTCTTTTTTGTTTGGACAATTGTCAAGTAAATATAGTTCACCCAAAACTCATTTTTTTCGATATCTACAAATAAGAGATTTTTTATGCTCTCTAATAAGTACATTTCCTAAAAGTCCTGATAAGAATCTACTAGATATAATTTTTAATCTGAAACCTTTTTATAATGGATCTATATCTAATATTTATAATATGCTGTTGGGAATGAGATACGTTCCTTTAGATAAAATTAAAAATCTTTGGGAACAAGATTTACAGATTTCAATTTCTGAGGAAACTTGGAATCAAATTTTTTAATTGGTCAACACTTCATCGTTATGTGCCTGTCACTCTCTCCTTCAACTTAAAGTGGTTCATAGGGCCCATATGACTAAGGATAAGTTGTCTCATTTTTATTTAGGTATATCTCCATATTGTGATAAATGTAATAATGGAGAAGCTTCACTCATTAACATGTTTTGGACATATCCGCATCTTGGAAAATATTGGAAAGAAGTATTTCAAACCTTTTCGATACTTTTTAAAGTAAATTTCAAGCCTAATCCTTTGACTGCTTTATTTGGTATTGTTGGAGGAAAGGATTTAATTTTGGAGCCAACTGATTTGCACATTTTGGCTTTTATGTCTCTTATGGCCTGAAGGACGCTTTTGCTTAAATGGAAAGATGTGGCCCCTCCTATTCATGCCCAATGTTTACGTGATGTGATGTCATGTTTAAATTTAGGGAAGATTCGATGTTCAATCTTTGAATCTAATCAAGACTTTCAAACATTGTGGGGACTTTTTCTGAATTATTTAAAAAACCTTTGATTTGCTGTTAAAGCGCAGATGATGACTAACAATCTTTTTCTTTTTTTTTCTACTAATCAGCTTCGGTCTTGGTAGTGGGTTAGATTTTTTTAATATAATAAAATTATTATTTTTCAATGTTATGAACTAATTGACTTGTACAAATATAGGGTAAGGAGTCTTTATATGCGATTTAGCTTAATGTATTGACATATATATTCTTTTCCTGTACTCTGTATTCTTATATATATATTAATAAAAACATTGAAAAAAAAGAGTCGTCAACACTAAGGTATTCTTTTCTCCCATTTTTTATGATGTTAAAACAGCCCAGGTCTTTTTTTTAGTTTAGTTGATTAATTCTGTTTAGATTAATATTTTTTTGGGGGGGATATTATATATTTTTTTCCTTTTTCCTGATTTTTGTTTAGATATTTCTCTTTGTTCTGTATTATTCATTGGTATCCTACATGATTGGGAGTTTCGTCAATTAAGTATTATTTGGTGTTATAATTACCCATGTTAATTATAACAACGTATTCCCGATAACTTTGTACTACTATTATGTCATGTTTATATTTTATGAAACTAATAAAAAGATTGAAAAAGAAAGAAAAGAAGAAAAAAACACAAAATAAAATAATAATAATAAATAAGTAAATCATTTAGAGTATACGTATATTGAATAGAATAAAAATCATGCAAAAAGCAGAAATAATATATATTAAAAAAGAGAGGTAGTGTTTATGGGTTCAATGTCCATTTAGTAATCGGATGGCAGAGATGGCAGAGATGGCAGAAGCTGTTCCTGAATCGCTGAGTGTGTGCCTTCAGGCTACTGTACTTCCTACCTGATGGTAACAGTGCGAAAAGGGCATGCCTGGGTGCTGGAGGTTCTTAATAATGGATGCTGTCTTTCTGAGGCACCACTCCTTGAAGATGTCCTGGGTAATTTGTTGGGTAGTATCCAAGATGAAGCCAACTAGATTTACAACCCTGTGCGGCTTCTTTCAGTCCTGTGCAGTAGCACCCCCCACCCCCCATATCAGACAGAGATGCAGCCTGTCAAAGTGCTCTCCATGGTACATCTGTAGATGTTTTTGAGTAACATACCAAGTCACTTCAGACTCCTAATGAAATATAGCAGCTGTCTTGCCTTCTTTATAATTGCATTGATATGTTGTGACCAGGTTAGGTCCTCAGAGATCATGAGACCCAGGAACTTGAAATTGCTCACTCTCTCCGCTTCTGATCCCTCTATGAGGATTGGTATGTGCTCCTTCATCTTACCCTTCCTGCAGTCCACAATCAGCCCGTTCGTCTTACTGATGTTGAGTGCCAGGTTGTTACTGTGACACCATTCCACCATTAACCATATCTTGCTCCTATACGCCCTCTTGTCACCACCTGAGATTCTACCAACAATGGTTGTATCATCAGCAAATTTATAGATGGTATTTGAGCTGTGCCTAGCCACACAGTCATGGGTATAGAGAGAGTAGAACAGTGGGCTAAACACAGTGAGGTGCACCAGTGTTGATCGTCAGCAAAGAGGAGATGTTATCACCAATCCGCACAGATTGTGGTCTTTCGGTTAGGAAGTTGAGGATCTAATTGCAGTGGGAAGTACAGAGGCTCAGGTTCAGCAACTTCTCAATTAGGATTGTGGAAACGATGGTATTAAATGCAGAGCTATAGTCGATGAACAGCATCTTGACATAGGTGTTCGTGTTGTCCAGGTGATCTAAATCCGTGTGAAGAGCCATTGAGATTACATCTGCCGTTGACCCATTGTGGTGATAGGCAAATTGCAATAGGGACATTGAGCACTACAGCACAGAAGCAGGCCCTTCAGTCCATCTAGTTCATGCTGGCCAGGTTTTCTGCCTAGTCCTATCTACCTGCACATAGACCAGAGTCTTTCCTGCTCCTATCATCCATGAACCTATCAAGATAGATGTTTCCTTAAGCGCCAGCAAGCACAGCTCAAAACAGAAAGGACATCCCTTTAGAACAGAGGTGAGGAGGAATTTCTTCACCCACAGGATGGGAAATCTGTGGAATTCATTGCCATAGACTGCTATGGAGGCCAATTCATTGGGTATGTTTAAAGCAGAGGCTGATAGGTTTTTGATTAGCAAAGATGTCAAAGGTTATGGGGGAGAAAGATTGTCTTTATTTATGACATGTATATTGAACCATACTATGAACTGTGCCATTTGCATCAATGACAAACATAGTGTTGGGGGCTGTGTTTCTGGCGCCAACATAGCATGCCCACACCTTATTATTCATACATCTTTGAAACGTTTGTGGGAGGAAACTAGAGCATCTGGAAGAACCCCACACGGTCACGGGAAGAATGTACAAACACATTGCAGACAGTGGTGGGATTTGAACCCTGTTCTCATAGTTGGCGCTGTACAATGCTGTGCAAACTGCTACGCCACTATGCCACCCACGGCAGGAGAATGGGGTTGAGAGGGAAAATAAGTCAGTCCTGATTGAATGGTGGAGCAGACTTGATGGGCTGACTGGCCTAGTTCTGCTCCTTTGTCTTATGTTCATAAGGTCTCTGATAGATACACAGTATGTCACAGAATCATACAGCATAGAAACAGGCCCTTCATCCCACACCCAACCATTTTGCTCACCTAATCTATACTCTCATTTGCTGGCATTAGGATCATAACTTTCTGCGCCTTGTCCCGTTGAACTCCATGAGGAAGGTGTTATGTTTTGGAACTCCAGAAACTAATTGGAAGAAAAACACAGGAGCGTGTGCTTAGTTCCTCTTAAGCGAGGCGCTCACATGGGGGCAAATGACATATGCCATTCACATACTTAGTTCATATAACCATAATGAATAACGTAAACAACAAAGAATGCTTAATCAAACAATATATTTACAATATTACTCAAATATTACTGAAATATTAAATGCATCACACTCCTCCCTGCTTAGCTATAAAATTCAACTCAATATAGGATGCATCTCAGCTCAAATATGTAATATTTTGCTCTCTAGTCATTACATATATACACAACTAATGTATAGACATCCACAGCATATTACATTTTAAATGGTCCCATTCAGGATTTAAAGATTTAACTGCTATGGCGAATTTCTTACTCTTGTGGGATAGTCTTTCCTGGGGGCGAGGGTGGGGGGGAGCAGATGAGATTTATGGCTGTGAATTAATCTCCGGGTTTGGGGCCCCCTCTGTGGTGGTTATAAGGGTTGACTCTGGGACTGCAAGGAGTGATTCTGACAGCTCTGGACACCGTTCATCTGTAACAATTGACTCTGCTCTCCTCAAATGCTCGATGTGCCTTCTCCAGATGACGTCAGATGCAATCTTCGCTTTGTAGGAGAGTGGTCCAGTTCTGTTCTTAATCTTTCCAAGTACCCACTTCCTCTGGGTGTGTTGACTTCATGAACAGTGCATGGCGAGCTGCTCGATCAGCTGATCTGTCCCAGGCCTTCAGACAAAGCTTTGAGCCAATGCTTTCATTTTGACCATGCCTAGGTCATTGGCATGTAGCTCTTCCAATATTTTAGTTCTTAGCTTGGATGATACAACAACTCTTAATCCCCACATAAAGAAACCCAGTCAAGTGAAAGTTCATTTCAGTCCTGATAAAAATAGGGAAACTAGAAGTTCTGCTACACATTCCAGCCATTTTGGGTTGCCCTGTAGACCTGAGACGGTGTGTTTTCTTTTCATTTCTCTTTGGATCATACCTGCCGTAACAGGGAGACTTTTGATTTGCATTAGGGAGAATACATCAAGAAGAGTGTCCCCTTTTGTAAATTTTTCAGGTATTTCATTTCCCAAGGGTAAACGAGACAATCCTTCAGCATTTCTGTGATTAGTTGTCTTCTTGAATACTATCTTGTAATTGTGTCTTTCCAAGAAACAGAGCCCATCTCTGCATTCATGCTGCTGCTGTTAGTGGAGCCCCCGTCCATTTAAAATGGCTTCTAGTGGCAGATGATCAATAGTGGTGGTAAACTCTCTCCCATTCAAGTTGAAATGTGTTACACCCCAAACTAGACTCAAGGCCTCTCTGTCAACCTTTGCATAATTTTTCTCTGCAAGGGATGTGATGCAAAGGCTATAGAGCGTTCAATTCCATCACTCATAACACGTAACGTGATTGCTCCTATACTGTAAGGCGAGGCTTCGCAGGTAAGCTTCAGTGGATGACGTGGATCATAATGTGTGAGTACAATGTCTGATGTCACCATTTCCTGTGTCTTTTGGAAAGCCACCTCACACTACTTTATCCAATGCCATTTCTTCCCAATCTGTAGTAATAAGTTCAAGGGGTGGAGCACAGTAGCCATGTTTGGCAGGAACCTGTTATAGTAATTGACAAATCCTAAAAAGGACAGTAACTGTGACATGTCCCTTGGCCTTGGGACATCCACCACTGCTTGAATTTTCTCAGCACACTCTTGTAATGTTTGTGCATCAGTGGCGTGGCCACAATCAGTGATGCTTGGTTTAAAGAATTCACGCTTGTACTCTGAGTCCATTATCTTCTAATATTTTTAACACAGTCTTAAGATTTTGGAGATGTTCCTTGTCATCCTTACCTAACATAGTCTTAAGATTTTGGAGATACTTGTCATCCTTACTGGTAACAATGATGTCATCCGGGTGACCCTGTGTGTGGGCAGCCTTGTAGCAACTGTTCCATAACTTTCTGCCAGAGTGAAGGTGCAGATGCCTCTCCAAAAATAAATCTATTATAGTGATATAGTCCTTTGTGAGCATTTATGGTGAGAAAAACATTGGACTCTTCTTCCATCTCCATCTGTTGGTAGGCCTCAGCTGTCCACTTTGCTGAGGTGTTTCCTTCTAGAAATGTTTGCCAAGATATCCTCTATCCTGGGCAGAGAGTACTGATATACTTTCAGTACTGGGTTGATGGTGACATTGAAATCACCACAGATCCAAACAGACCCATCTTTCTTGGCTACTGGGATCATATCTTAAGTACCTTTCTTAATTTGCTTCCAGTTGTCTCAGCCAATCACAGCTGCACAATGCTGGCCCTCTTGTTTTTACCACATACAAACCCAAGATGGCTTGTTGGCCATTGTACTTCACTTGCACATCTGTCACTTACACAGGAATGATCTTTTTCCAATATAAGTCTTTAGCTGGATTCAGCAGGCTTCAGTTCACTTTCTTTGAAATGCTGTTCAAACTCATTTTATGGACTGACTGAAATAGATGAACCAGTGTCTAATTCCATTTTATTGAATTTGCCATTCACTTCTGGTGAAAGCCATATGGCTTGTCACTTGTTAGTTTTTACATTGTAAATTTCAAGGCTACCCTTGTCATATGCCATTCTCATCATTATCAAATTTTTCATCGACATCGTACAGATTAGTGCTTTTTTTGAAACTGCAACGTGACTTTTTATTTTTTTTTTCTTCCCTGTGCAGTTCTTTGTATGTGTTATACTTTGTGGCATTTTTTGCAAGTGTCACCTCTAAACCTGTATCGGTCTACTCTCTGTGAGCCCTTGCCATGATAGTAACACAAATTGTTCAGCCAGGCAGGATTCTGTTTAGACAGTGAGATTTTGTTCATACTTTCATTCCTGACTGAAATGCTCCTGCATTTCTGGCTGCAAAACTCACATATAAAAGATCAGTGATTTCAACTGCTCTTTTAAATGTGAGTTGTACTTCAATCAGGAGCCATTTATGAATGCTTTCTTGGAAGCTTCCAGAAACAAAATAATCTCTCAGTGCATCAATAAGCCCATCACTGACCTGACAATGCTCAGACAATTTCTTCTATTCAGCCACTAATGGTTTCAGTTCTAAATGTTCCTGCATTGCATTCACGGTGTCAGCAAAAGTCATTTCAGCTGGTTTGACTGGCAGAGTTATTAAACTCCTAAGCAAACAATATGCTTTTCTACCTATTGAACTTAGCAACCCTCGCACTCATTTCTCATCCGCTATTTAATTTGCTTCAGAATATTGCTCAATTCATGTAGTATACATCATGCAGTTCTCTGTTGTGTAATTAAACGCATTTATCTTTCAGATGTAGCCAGGCATTTCTGCTTTTTCCTTAATTATTATTATTCTCACCCAGTACTCACTGTTTATGAAACCATGGCCATACCTGTTGCTTGTTAATTTCATCCATCTTTGCCATCTTTTTAAACTCGACTGTGTCTCCTTCTGAAGAAACACATGCTGTGCTTTGTTTGAAATCTCCCCTTCTACCTTACAAAGAAAAATGCGCTGTGCTTCAACAGGTAGGTAGATATCTCAGGTTTGTCTTAAAAATCTTCTTCACCACTGTAATGTTTTGTAACTCTAGAAAGCAATCTGGAAAAAAACTTGGGACTGTGGATACTTGTGTGCTTAGTTTCTTGTTAGAGAAGTGCTCCCATAGGACGTGGTGGTATGATGAGGTATGCCATTCAATTACTTCATAAATACCACCATGATGAACAGTGTAAACAACAAGGAATGCTTAATGAAACAATATATTTGCAATATTGCTGAAATACAGTACTGTGCGAAATTCTGAGGCACATAGAAACATAGAAACATAGAAAATAGGTGCAGGAGTAGGCCATTCGGCCCTTCGAGCCTGCACCGCCATTCAGTATGATCATGGCTGATCATCCAACTCAGAACCCTGTACCAGCCTTCCCTCCATACCCCCGATCCCTTTAGCCACAAGGGCCATATCTAACTCCCTCTTAAATATAGCCAATGAACTGTCCTCAACTGTTTCCTGTGGCAGAGAATTCCACAGATTCACCACTCTCTGTGTGAAGAAGTTTTTCCTAATCTCGGTCCTAAAAGGCTTTCCCTTTATCCTCAAACTGTGACCCCTCGTTCTGGACTTCCCCAACATCGGGAACAATCTTCCTGCATCTAGCCTGTCCAATCCCTTTAGGATTTTATACGTTTCAATCATATCCCCCCTCAATCTTCTAAATTCCAATGAGTATAAGCCTAGTTCATCCAGTCTTTCATCATATGAAAGTCCTGCCATCCCAGGAATCAATCTGGTGAACCTTCTTTTACTCCCTCTATGGCAAGGATGTCTTTCCTCAGATTAGGGGACCAAAACTGCACACAATACTCCAGGTGTGGTCTCACCAAGGCCTTGTACAACTGCAGTAGTACCTCCCTGCTCCTGTACTCGAATCCTCTCGCTAATAGGGTGCCCAAGACCTTCGCACAGTACTGCATTGTTGATGTTGTGGGAAGGGCGAATTTGTAAATCTGGTTGGGGCAAAGGATGTTGGAAATGGTGGGGGTTGATTGCTGCAAGAGGGATGTGAGGCAGGTGGCAAAGTAGCAGTTATAGGGGCATGGGTGGTGCAGGGGCAGACACACCAAACCTGAGGCACCAGGCAAGATCATTTGATTCAAAACCATTGGTTTATTGATCCTAACAGAACGTCACTCTGGTGCTTCCCTCTCCTCTTCCCTTTTCCCAACCATGATCCCTCTCTCCCTGCCCCCTTCCCGGTCTCAATCACCAACAGAGACCCATATCAAAATCAGGTTTATCATTACTCGCATATTTCATGAAATGTGTTTTTTTTCTTGCAGTGCAGTACAATGCAGTACACAGAATTACTGCAGTACTATGCAAAAGTCTTTGGCACACTAGCTACTGTATATATATGTGCCCAAAACCTTTGCACAGTACCGTATTAAATACACGACAGAGAGTAGTTCATATCTCCTAAGGCTGTGTCCCTCTTGCTAAGAAAAGATTCCTCTGGGCCCCCGCGGAGGGTAGCATGGGCAACGGGTGGGATGAGGTACAGTCTAGGCAATGGCTTTTGCTGGCTGCCAGCCCTAACTTTCACTCCTGTGGCACCAGAACTGGAGTTTGGATTCACAAAGCAAGTTCTTGAGGTTTGGAGACGCGTAAGACTGCAGATGCTGGAATTTTGAGCAAAAACAAACAGCTGGAGATCTGTGGAAGCCAAGGGGAACCTTGTGAGGGAAGGGGAAAGTGGAAGTATAAACAAATAATGTGATAAGCAGAATCAAGAAGCTATAGTTAGGGAACGGTAAAATTTGATTAATTTGTAATATTATTTAATATATTATTTATAATGAAGTTACAAAGTGAAGAGCCAGGGCCTGGGTCTGAGAGCAAGGAACTACCTGAGGTTTGGTTGATGTAACCTGTGGGCCAGATTGAAAAGGTCAGGGTGTTGGGGCCAGAGGCGAGGAACAGGCCAGTGCCCAGCTCGCTGGACTGTGATGTTTACTCGTGTCTGCGCTGAACTGAGGCTGCGGCCTGCGACTAACAGGCTCCTGGAATGGTTGCACTGATAACTGGTTATCTGGCTGTGAACTCACTTTCATGATCTTCAGTTCTAAATGTTACTTGCTTACCTTTATTGTTTGCACGGTTTGTTTTTATTCTTCCGCACAGAGGGTGTTTGACAGTCTTTTTTAACATGGATTTTATTGGGTTTCTTTGTTTTGAGGTTGCCTGTAAGGTATTTATATAGTACACATACTTTGAACTTTGAACTTTAGTCAGAGTATATGAAGGTCTATTTCCAAATGACAGGAAGCATATTCATTTGACTTTGTTGCCACCTACTGGCTGTTTGAGTCAGTAATCTCCCTCCAGCTCTGTAAGTTCTACTGTTCCTTGACTTCCTTCTATCAGTTCAGAGTTTTTAATAGTGTTTGGCAAAATCAGTGGTTTTCAATTAATAAGAAGGACTGCTTAAGCAACAAGCGGCCAGGCAGTAGTGTGTTTAGAAAGAAAGAGGGATTGGGGTTCAGGGTGGCACAGGAGACTCAGTAGAGGTAATAAATTTGAATATTTATAAAGCACACACTCTTAACTGTAATAATGGATTGGTCTGCAGCCTGGGCTCACCACTTGCATCATCCCTAAGGCTGCACAAACCACTTTGTGGCCTTGAGATCTGAAATGTTCCCAATTACTGGGGGATTTCTTTGGGACATCATTTATAAAGTACATGTTTATAGCACCATGCTTAGCAACGTACAGAGGGATCTTGGGATCCAAGTCAATGGCTCCCTGCAAAGTCACTGCAGAAGCTGATATGGCAGTAAAGAAGGCGTATGGAATGCTTGCCTTTATTTGTTCAAGCACTGAGTTCAAGAGTCTGGAAGTTATGTTCCAGCCTTATAAAACTCTGCTAAGGCCACAGTACATGCATCTCTGATCGTCCAATTTTAGGAAGGATGTGGGGGCTTTGGAGAGAGTGCAGAAGTGGTTTACTAGGATGCTGCTATCAGAAGAAGTTGGTCAAAATTGGACTGTAGACACTTCAAACCACTTTTTACAATACTGTTTACATTGTGTTTACAATGCTGGTATTAGTCTACTTATGCACCTATTACAAAAAAGGAGTCTAACCCCTACCAAGACCGAAGCTGTTTATTAAGAAGAAAAAAAGGTAAAATACCTTCTCATGTAATAAAGATTAATAATAGCCAACATCTGAATTTAAACAACGAATTGAAAATTTTGAAAGTTTTGAAAATAATTCAGAAAAGGTCCCCACAATGTTTGAAAGTCTTGACGAGATTCAGAAATTGAACAACGAATCTTCTCTAAATCTAATCATGACATAACGTTGCATAACCATTGAGTATGAGTAGGAGGAAAAACACCTTTCCATTTAAACAAAAGCGCCCTCCTAGCTATAAGAGAGCTAAAGGACAAAATATGTAAATCAGATGTCTTCAGCTTGATATCCTGTCCTGCAACAATACCGAATACGACCATCAGAGGATTAGGTTATTAGGTTTTAATATATAGTTCATTTTTAATATATCTCTTTCTTCTTTATAATTGTTGAATGTTGTTGTTTGTCATTGCATGTTGTGTCCTGACCAATACACTGCAGCAAATTCCTAATACATGTAAATGTATATGGTGAATAAAGTTGATCCTTGATCCTCGATCTTGTTCTCTGGAGTGGCAGAGGCTAAGGGGAGAGCTGATGGAGGTTTATAAGATTATGCAAGGCATAGATAGACAGCATGTCATGAGCACTGAGGGCATGTGCACCTATATTTGTTAACTGTTGTCCTATCTAGAGTCGTTAAGTCCTTGTGCTTTCTGTTTAATCTTCCAACATTTATTTTGACTGGCAAGGGTCTTCCACGTACTGTGATTATTTGTATTTACAGCTTGTTGTCTTTTGCATATTGGCTGTCCATCCTGTTGGGTGCAGTCTTTCATTGATTCTAGTATGTTTCTTGGACTTACTGAGTATGTCTGCAGGAAAACAAATTTCAGGGTTCGATATGGTGACATGTATGTACTTCAGTGGTAAAGTTACTTTGAAATTTGAAGTCTTTAGCCAGAACACATAATCAGCTCCCTGTTACCTAGTTTCTTGTGTAATGTCCTGGTTAATATTTCTGCTGCTATGCTGTGAGGTATTTTTATTTTAGCAGTTTTCCTGCAAACTCAATGTGTCCCGTTAGCAAACTTCATAGGCGATAGCTTTGGCTTCAGCTAAAGATAAGGAGCATTTGCTTTGGAACATTTGAGAGAGATAGAAACCCTGTAGGCTTAATCAGAAGGCAGTTAATATTCAACCACAAAGCTGCTACATAAATGTAGGGGTGAAAGTAACTTAATTTCTTTACCAGTAGAGTGATGTCATAAGCGTCAGTCATTTTCTTAATTGGACAACATACCTGACTGTACCAGTTGACTTTCACTTCCACTGGTGATTCAGACCAACTAAGAGCAGCAGGCGGAGAGCATAAGAAGTAGGCTTAGAAGTTTAGCAACCCATCCCTTCAAGCCTGCTTGCTCATTCAATAATATCAAGAAAGCATCCCAAAGGACATTAGTGAATCACATTTGTCTTTTTCATGTCAATCCATTCAGTTCCCCCAAACTAATATCAGCTTTTAACTTCAATTTTATTTAATTAATTGATTTGAAATTACAGCTCCTTGCACTTGGATTCAGCCTTTTCTCCCCACCCTGTTAGTCTAAGCCGTAGAATTCCTACTCATTAACTGAAGCACTTGGCAACAATGAGATTCTCTCATAGGAAGGTGTTTTAACAGTGTTTAAAATCTCAATATTAGTTTCAGACACAGAAATTTTGAATCCTATCATTTCTCGATTATAATACGTCCAATCTAATTTTTAGACCCCAAGCTGAATGTTTATGGAATCATGGAAAACAGAAAGAAGCCTTTCGGCCCATCTTGTCCACTCTTATCATCAAGCACCCTTCTTATTTGTCACCACTTGACCTGTAGCCTTCTACAATTTGGCAATTCAAATTTTAGAGAGTCTTTGCCTCCAGCAGTGGTTAAGGCATTGCATTCCTGATTTACCCACTTGGTGAAAATAATCTTCCTCATTTCCTTCCTTAACCCTTGCCCTAAAGCTATTCTCTCTAGATTCAAATATCTCTACCATGTGGAAATGTTCCTCTCTATGCCCTCATAATTCTGTGTACCTCTATCAGGTCCTTCCTCAGCTTCCTCCATTCTCAGGGAAACAAACCCAGCCTTCCAATTCCCTTTTCATAACTAAGACTGCCTATCTCAGACAACATCCTGGTGAATCTCTGAACCCTTTGCAGTGCAATCAAGCCTTTCCTTCAGTGTGGCATCCAAACTTTCACACTATCTCTCACTAATTAGATTGAGCTTATGAGGAGGTAACTAAGAAGACTATTGAAGGCAGGATAGTGGATGCTATCTACATGGACATATGACAAGAACCCTCTTGATAAGCTGATCCAGAAGGTCCACATACAATCCAATGCAACCTGGCTAATTGGATCCAAAACTGTAAACACAAAATAATCTGCAGATGCTGGGGTCAAAGCAACACTCACAACACGCTGGCGGAACTCAGCAGGTCGGGCAGCATCTGTGGAAAAGATCGATCGACGTTTCAGGCCGGAACCCTTCGTCAGGACTGTAGGGGGAAGGGGCAGAGGCCCTATAAAGAAGGTGGGGGGAGGGTGGGAAGGAGAAGGCTGGTAGGTTCCAGGTGAAAAACCAGTAAGGGGAAAGATAAAGGGGTGGGGCAGGAGAAGCAGGGAGGTGATAGGCAGGGAAGGTGAAGAAAGAATAGGGGAAAACACAATGGGTAGTAGAAGGAGGCGGAACCATGAGGGAGGTGATAGGCAGCTGGGGGAGGGGGCAGAGTGACATAGGGATAGGGGAAGGGAGGGGGAGGGAATTACCGGAAGTTGGAGAATTCTATGTTCAATGTGTAGAATTATAGAATCACACAGTCATAGGATCTCTGAGTACAGTAGCTCATCCTTCATGCCTTTGAAGGTCCAGCCTTTCTGTTCCTTTGTTCCCCCTGCAAATTCCTCCTTGCAGATAGTTATTCAACTCCCTTTCAGTTTCTAATGAATCGGATTTCTCTTTATTTGCACTTATATTACAGGATGTTTAGAAGAATGAGGGTGATCTTATTGAAACATTTAAGATCCTAAAGTGGGAGGGGGGGTGGGTTGGTCAACAGAGTAGATATCTAAATGATTTCACTATTTGGAGAGTCTCAAGCAAAGGTACATAACTGCTCGATAAGGGGATAGTCATTGAAAACTGAGGTACATAGAGATTTCTTCTTGCTGAGGCTGATGAGGGTGTGGAATTCTTGGCCCTGGAGATGGAGGAAGCTGGATCGTTAAAAGTATTTAACTTGGACCTGGATAAACATTTGATAGATCGAGGAATAGAGAGGTTTGAGAAAAGGAAGAGAAGATAGATTAAGGCCAGCATTGATTGACCATGATCATATTATCTGATGCAGCAAGCCTTAAGGGGCTGCTCTTATTTTTTTGTTTCAGCATGCAAGATATTCTATTGTGAATTATTAATCTTTAAACTACCTGACATGAACATACAAATAACTTTAAAGTATCTTCAAGAGAGATAATGTTTTTAAAGAAGCATTGAGAACTTTGCTTTTTCCCTAGGACGACCACTTCAATAAATATTTCAGGATCAGGTTTAATATCACTGGCATGTGCCATGAAATTTGTTGTTATGTGGCAGCAGTACACAATAATAAAAATTGTAAATTATAGTGGGAAGTATATTCAAAAAAGTTAAAAAGAGGGAAAAGAAAGTAGTGAGGTAGTGTTCATGGGTTCATTGTCCATTCGGAAATTTGACGGCAGAGGGGAAGAAGCTGTTCCTGAATCATAAGTGTGTGCTTTCAGGCTCCTGTACCACCTCCTTGATGGTAGCAATGAGAACAGGGCGTGTCCTGGGTGAAGGGGGTCCTAAATGATGGACGCAACCTGTTTGAGGCATTGCTCAAAATAAGGAACTGACTGAGGTTACAACTTTCTGCAGCCTATTTTGATCTAGTGCTGTGCCCTCGCATACCAGACGGTGATGTAGCCAGTAAGAATGTTCTCCATGGTACATCAGTAGAAATTTGGAGTGGCTTTAGTAACATACCAAATCTCAAATAAACCCTTCTTGTGCTTCCAGCCAGGTACAGGTATTGATTTTAACAAACGTTTTAACGACAGACTGCCATCTTCATCGGGGATGATGCCTGGGCATATCTAGTCCAGCGGTCTGTCCCTCCTGATTGGTTAATCCTCATCCAATCAGGTTTCCACTGTCCCACCTTGTTTACAGTCAAATTCCAGTTCTTACTTGAAAAAGGTGAGACCTTTGTCTTTGTTAAAATTCTTTTCCTCAAGTTTTATTTCAATGACTTCCTTCACTAGGTGGTCCCAAAAGCCAGTACGGTAGTTTTGTGCCATCAAAGTCAATCCTATGGCCATTGTGAATGCAGTGTTCTGCTACCACCAATTTCTCTGGGTAATCAAAACAGATACTCCTCTTATGCTCCTTGATGCATGTTTCCACTGTGTGTCCTGTCTGTCCAATATACACTGCTCTGCATTAACAGGGAACCCCCGTAAACACCAGCCATCCTGAGTCCCACATCATCTTTGACCTGCATAAGCTGTGATTTGAGCTTCCTTATGGGTTTGTGGAGGTTAAAATTGATATCTGTGCCTGGCTGGAAGCCTGAGAAGAGTTTATTTGTCATATACATAGGGAAAGCACTAGATCTTCTTTCACATAGTGTCCAAATCTTCT
The DNA here is from genome assembly GCF_963921235.1 of Mobula hypostoma. NCBI lineage: Eukaryota > Metazoa > Chordata > Chondrichthyes > Myliobatiformes > Myliobatidae > Mobula > Mobula hypostoma. Next base: position 20,530,449 of record NC_086100.1, read on the forward strand.
CAAATTCCTAATGAAATATAGCTGCTATCATGCTTTCTTTGTATCTGCATCAATATGTTAAGCCCAGGATAGACCTGCTGAGATATTGACACCCAGGAACTTGAAATTGCCCACCCTTTCTACTTCTCATCCCTCCCTGAGGACTGGTGTGTCTTTCCTTGTCTTATCCTTTCTGAAGCCACTACCAAATCTGTGGTCTTACCCACGTTGGGCTGCAAGAACACTCAATCAGCTGCTCTGTCTCGCTCCTGTACGCCTTCTCGTCACCATCTGAAATTTTGCCAACAATAGTGATATTGTCGATAAAGTTATAGACGGTATTTGAGCTGTGGCTAGCCGCACAGCCCACGGGTGTAGAGAGAGCAGAGCTAAGCACACATCCTTGAGGTGTGTCAGTGTTGATTATCAGCGAGGTGGAGATGCTATTTCTGATCTACACAGATTGTGGTCCTCTGATTAAACATATAATAATGCTGTGCTTTGAGGGCATTTTAAAGACTAAGATTGTAGAACTTTGCGTTGTAATTTTAACGTTACCAATGTGGTCAAGGGGATGGATGCATGACAAATAAATATAGTTCCTTGCACAGAAGCATCATTGTTGCGACTGTGAATGGCCATATGGAGACTGGAGCTGCCGATATAAAATATTTTTATTCATCACAAGCAGTATTCGGAAGAAGATCTGGTGAAAGGCCCTCTCCTGGGAGAAACTGTCAATCGAGTCTCCCAGAACTCAAAATACACTGTTTTTATCACATTCTTCCACAATGTTGTGCTTATCTTTTAACCTACTCTAAGATTAACCTAACCCTTCCCTCCTCCATATTTCTAAATCCTACGTGCCAATGTAAGAGTTTCTTAAATAAGACTAATGTATCTGCCTCTTTCAGCACTCCTGGCAGCGTGTTTCACACACCTACCAGTCTCTGTGTAAAAAACCTAACTGGATTATCCCCCACTATAGTTTCCGCCAATCTCCTTAAAATTATGCCCCTTCATATTAGAGAGCATGAGCGTTTCTGCTCTGGGAAAAAGTCTCTGGCAGTCCACTTGATTTATGCCTCTGATCATTTTGTACGCCTATATGTACACCCCTCATTCTCCTTAGTCCAAAGAGAAAAGTCCTACTCGCTCAACCTATCCTCATAAGTCAAGCTCTCTGATCCAGACAACGTCCTGGTAAATCTTCTCTGCATCCTCTCTACACCAGACATATCCTTCTTTTAATGAGGCAATAAGAACAATTCTCAACACAGTACTCAGCTAGTGAATGAATACAATTTCAGTCATTACAATTCAACTGTTTACTTCAGTATTTTGAATGCAAGCAAATGGTTCCATTGGTTTGCATATTTATAATAGGAGCACATTGTAAATGGCAGCATATCGGAACATTCAAACACTTTTTCTGGGACAAAATGATTCACATGGATAGTCTAAAAATCTAGAGTCATAGAATTGTAGGACACAGGGACAGGCCTTTCAGCTGAACTATTATTCTGCTTACTCCCTTTGACCTGCACCTGGACCATAGCCCTCCATACCCCCATTCATATACAGTACTTGTCCAAACTTCTCTCATATGATGCAAGCAAACCCACATGCAACACTTCTGATGGCAGCAACTTTGAAGACAGAAACCCCAGACACTTAAAATCAGTGTTGTTTATGTTGACACTCCGGATCCACAAATATCTCCAGTTATTAGCTGAAGATATCAGATGCAAGGTTTGATATACACCAATTCACACGTCTGAATGCTTGTCTGGTTCAAACAATAAAGTCTCATGATCATGACAGTCTGCTAACTGCATGTCCAGTAGCCAGCTCTCTTCAGACAGAGTGGTTTTAATATGCACAGCTGTGATTTACATTCAAAACTGCTTACTGCTTGTAGTTACATTTTGGAATAGCTCATGAAGACTCTTTCTCATTTATATGTCTTAAACTTTAAACATTGATGAAGACTGTCTAATATTGATGTATAATCAATATTCAAGATTCTTTATTGTAATTTCCAGTACACAAGTGTGAAGGAGGACAAAATAATTGTTACTCCAGATATGATGCAGCATAAAAAAAATCACAGTAAGATAAAGAACACAATAATAAAAAAGACAGTAAATATAAATACACAAGATAGCTTATATACATAAATTAGATTGTTACATACCTCATGGAGATCTTGTGACTTTCTTGTGAGAATGATGTAATGGTCTTTTGGAGGTCACCTGATGTAATTTTCCCACCGATGTGAGGTCACGTGATGACATGTTCACCACAGGTATAAAAGAGAAGACTCCTGGTGACACAATTAGTTTTCCAGTTAGAACGTCAATGAGCTACTCCGCTCCGCTGCTTATTTGCATTATGAAGCAGTTTTGATTTTAAATGGAGTTCTATGTTCTAATGTGAGGTACAGAAGTCTGGGCCGGCAGTTTTACAATCACTGCCAGGTTTGTTAATGTATCTTTTCAGTAACATTAGAGAGTGAAGACGAGACCCTGAAGGAGACATTCGACGGGTTTGGAAAGGATCGACCATTATTGAATTCGTTCAAGAAAGAGTGATCTACATGAGATAGCCCCTGCTAAAAGTGGTAGAAAAGGCTGTGCAGGATCTATTCTACGGAGGAGGAAGGTCAGTGCCTTTAAAACCGTTTTATTTCCGTTGTCGTGAATCCTATGGACAAGGCAGGATCTGGCTGGGAGTGGCAGTGACATTGTGTCTTCGAGGAATTCATTACTTCATGAAAGTCTCTCCTAATTGATTATATAAATCTCTTGGACTTTAAAATTTACCATTCAAGGAACTGTGTTTGAATTTATCGCTTTAAAAACTGATTTCTCATTTATCGCTTTAAGAACTAGTACTGAGTAGCGGTTTACTGAATGGCTGCATAGCCGTTTACTTCCGGTTAGGGTTTTCGTTTTTTTTTCATTGCTTATCAGGGTTTAATAAATGCTTGTTTGTTTATAAATCCTGACTCGATATATTCATTGTTGCCGATCACGTGTCAAGATTGTATGTCCATAAAGTGATGCTAGCCACAGGACATGTCTGTCCATTAGATGATTCTGACTGGAAATGCTAATGTAGCTATAGATGTGATGGGGTGGGTTAGGGGGTGGAGGTGTTGATCAGCCTTACTACTTGGGGAAAGTAACAGTTCTTGAGTCTGGTGGTCCTGGCATGGATACTACCTAATGGAAGCGGGACAAACAGTCCATCAGCATCCATAAACCTCAGCAAGGTCACCAAGGCCATAAAGTTGCTAAATTATGGAATGCTGCCCTAACTCTGAGCTTGAACATAATGTGATGGCAGAATCCTGAGCTGAACAGTTTGCTTAAGAATTGTATCCTTTCTATTTCTATTCTGGACCTGCTCCATTGGATCAGTGAATGAAGTGTGTGGGCTGGATGGTGGGGTAGTAGGGATGAAGAGAATTCTGAGAACTTTATGAGAAACAGTAAGTAAAGCCTGACAACAGCAGGAAAAAAAAATCAACCAGTTCTTAGGAATATATATTTAAAAAATCTTGGAATTGCTGTAAATTGGATGTTGTGAGGGGAAACCCGAAGAAATAAATTTAGCAGCCACAATTACAGAAAGCCTAAGAAGTAGGAACAGGAGCAATAATGTGGCCCAGGAAGATGCTTTTGATTCACGAAGATACTGGATCACTTTAAATCAGCTCCACTTTGCAACCCGGTCCACGTATTCATTCCCACTTGATCTACATATTGATTCTCATCCGATCCACATGTTGGTTCCCATCTGATCCACATATTGATTCCCATCTGATCCACATGCTGATTCCCATATGATCCGCACGTTCATTCCCATCTGATCAACGTACTGACTTCCCTCATGTCCCAAAGTTTATTGTTCACTCTCTGTTTGTGCACACCACCTCCAACAGCCCACACTTCTTTCACTAGTGAGTAATGATGCAAAATACAAAGATATAATGTACCCAAGAAGGTATAATGCTTATCACTGTTAGTGATAAGTCGTATCTTTCCAGAATTAACTGATATGATAAATCTTAAATGAAATCTTGAAGAAAATTACATGGATTTTGAACTGCATTGTCAGAACTGAGAACACAAGTCTGCTCCTTCAAGAAAAAATAGGTGAGTAGGAATACCAAAGCTACAATTATTCTAGGATGACAGCAAAACACATCTAGTCATTACCGGTTTTAGTATTAAATTCATAAATCTATTTCTCCAGTTTTATTAAATACATTAAGCTGTTTACACTTAATAGTTGCCATTTTAATAACATGCCCAAATGTTTCACTTATCGGAAGTCATCAGATTTTCTGTGTTACCTGTAGATATGGGGTTTGCTAGAGTACCAACTGCAGCTCAGGGCGAGAGACCCTAGCCATTCATCCAAGGACCCTGGTAATGCTCAGTACCATTGGGAGACTGCATGCACCAACCTTTGCAGTTACTGAGGTTTCAAATCAGCTCCATAGTGCAGCAAGTCAGGTGGATGTTGAAGGTCCTGCAGCACTCTTTTATAAATAAAATATTAAAATAGTCAGTAATAAATCAAAAAGGGAGAGCTCAGGAGACTTTTAACTTAGAGCGTAATTAAGAAGTGAAACTCACTGCAAAAAGTGTTTGAGGAAAGGTGGACAGATAATAATATAAGAAATGGGGACAAAAGGGTCGTGTATTTAATATTTCAGTAATAGTTTGGTAATATTGTAAATATATTATTTGATTAAGTATTCTGTTTATTTACATAATTCCTTACAGATCACATGTAAGAAGTACATGAATGGTGTATGTCATCACACCACAATATCATAAGCTCACACCTCACTAAAGAAACCATAGTAAGCACACATGCATCTGGCTCCCGTGATTTTCCTTAGATTAATTTCTGGAGTTACAAACCATAACAGTGGTGACAAGAAGATTTAAATGAACCCAAGGCAACTACCTACCTGTTGAAATATAGTGAGAAGTTGAAGTTTAAAGAAAAGTATCGCACATTTTTACTTTTTTTCACAAAGGGGAAAGAAAGATGATCGGGTTAAAAAAAGGGCAGAGTGTGGATGAAATTCACAGGTACACAAACAATGAGTACCGGATCCGGTGATAATAATCATAAATAAAAAGAAGCAGCAGTGTCTAGTTACATCAGAAAGATAGACATGTTCAATTGCACAAAAGATAACTGAGCGACGTACTGTATGCTGAGCAAATTGAGCGGTATAAAAAACAAATGGATTAGCCGATGAGAAACAAGTGCCGTTTTGCTGGGTGCAGTTGGTGAAAGAGCATAAAGATTGCTTAGAGGTTTGAGCGCTCCAACCAATCCAGTTTAAATAAGCTTTGCTAATATCATAAACATAGTGCAGGAACATTTAGATCTGAAACCATTGTTGATTGCAGGATGCACAGTGGAAACCTGCATCAAGGAGCACAGGAGGTGTATCTTTTTGGGGTATCTGGGGAAATTGGTGGTAACAAGACATCGCTTTCGTAATGGCCATAGGATTTACTTTAATGGCACCGAACTACTGTGCCACGCCAATGGCTTTTGGGACCACCTGGTGAAGGAAGCCATTGAAATAAAACTAGAGAAAAAGAACTTTAACTAAGATGAAGGTCTTGCTCTAAGTAAGAACTGGAATTCAAGGTGGCACAGTGGAAACTTGATTGGATGAGGACTAACTTATCAGGAGGGACGGACGACGGGCTATATATACCATCGGATTAGACATGCCCAGGTGTCATCCCTGATGAATATGGCAGAGTTTTGTCATCAAAAAGTCAGTTAAAGTTGATACCTGTATCTGGCTGGAAGCCCGAGAACCGTTTATTTGTTTTAAGTTTCATAAGGGTGGGGAGTCCAATTCAACTTGCATGGTTGAATTGAAGAAATTGTCTGAGCATTGCTAGGTCAGTATTGGGTTTAATGAAGCAGTGAGTGGTTGTTGAGATTGTGGAACCTAACAAGGAAGCATTCAAAAATGACTCCTAACTGAGGCACAACTCACATGTTAAAGAGCAGTTAAAATTGCTGCATCAATACAAACAGCAGAAAGAGGCGCAAGGGAGCTGCAGACAGGAATGAAAATAAGAGTGAACAAAAGTCTAAACAGACACCTGCCTAGTTGAACAAATTGTGATTCTTTGTGGCAGGGGATCACATACACCAGACCAATGCAAGTTTAAAGGAGATACTGTTATGACATGCACCCAACCCCCCCACCTTCTGGGGTTTAGATGCTCTAATTCTCCTGAATATGGATACCTGGTACAACCCCTTTAAATAGTCAGGACCATCCTGTTAATTGGCAATCATGTTTTGAGCACCAATAATTGAGTATTTCAAGAGCACCTGAATGGAGCTTCAGTGCTCAGTCGTGAGCCCAACCAGAGATATCAGCTAATGTTTTGTTTTGTGCTTGGTTCTTGATCCAGTTTTATTCTATGTCTCAATCCTAACCTCGAATCTTCCAGCATTTGTGTCCAAACCATCTTCGTCAAGGACTCTCATCACAGCAACTTGCAGAAAATCCAACAAAGTAGGAAAGATGCAAAAGAGCAGGTCAGGCAGACAAAAAATAAATGGACTTCACAGGGAAGAGAAAAGGATAACAAGTCAAATTACGGTTTTAAAAAGAGCGTAGATCTCCATGCTGTTCATGAAAAGTTTGATAATGATAAGAGTGACACAGAACTGCGTAGCCTTGAGAATTACAATGTGAATACTCACAAGGGACAAGCAACATGGTTTACAACAGAAGTGAATGGCAAATTCATCAAAATGGAATCGGACACTGGCTTGGCTGGATCAGTCTTTCCACAGTTTGAATGGCATTTCAAAGATATTGAATTGAATCCTGCCAATATCCAAATACAGGAGGAAAGATCATTCTTGTGGGAATAACATCCATAACTGTGAAATACACCAATCAACAAAGCCACACCAGGCTTGTATGCATTAAAAAACAGGAAGGCCAGCATTGTGAGGCTGTGATTGGCTGAGAAAAAACAACTTAGTTGGGGATCTATCCATCATTTTTATTCCACATTCCTTGCAATAGAATTAAATGAAAATGAATTCAGGAAGTTACTGGATGATGCCACAGCAATGTTCAAGGATAAAATAGTGTCAAGTGAAACTGCCACACGCAAGGTCCATTCAGTTCCTTATATCATCTGTGATGTACTAGCCAGTGAGCTAGATCACCTGGAGGCTGAACGAATTCTTTCCAAAGTTGAGTGGAGTCCATGGGCAATGCCAGTGGTTTCAGCAACCAAGAAGGATGGTTTTGTCAAGAGCTGTGGTGATTTTAAGGTTACCATCAACCGAGTACTGAAAATAGATCTGCCCATAATAGTGGATATCTTTGCAAATCTTTCTGGAAGGAAATATTTCAGCAAAGCAGACTTAGGTAAGGTTTAATAATAGATGGAAGTGACAGAAGAGTTAAAAGTATTTCTCACCATAAACACTAACAAAGGGCTTTATCGTTATGATAGGCTCATTTTTGGAGTAGCATCTTCACCTGTGCTCTGGCAGAAAGCTATGGACCACATGCTGCAAGGACGTCCAGGCACTCATCGACCGCTGTTTGACCCACAATATCTTCCTTACATTCATATGCCTATCCGAAGGACTATTAAAAGCCTCGAACATACTTGCCTCTAGCACCATACCAGGCAGCACATTCCAGGCATTGACAGCTCTCTAAGTAAAAAAACTTACACCTCATATCCCTTTGACCCTACCCCCTCTCACCTTCAATAATGCCCTCCTGTATTAAAGATTTCAGTCCTAGGAAACAGATACTCTCTATCCACTCTATCTAACCCTCTCGTGATCTTGTGAACCTCTATCAGATCTCCTGTCAACCTCCAGCACTCTGGAGAAAACAGCCCACGTTTGTCCAGCCTCTCGTGATAGCACCTGCCCTCTAAACCAGGCAGCATCCTGGTGAACCTCTTCTGCTTCATCTCCAAAGCCTCGACATCTTTTCTATAGTGGACGACCAGAACTGTGTACTGTACTCCAGATGTGGCCTAACCAGGGTTTTATAAAGTTGGAACATAACCTCTTGACTTTCGAACTTAATGCCTCAAATAATAAAAGAAAGCATTCCATAAGCCTTCTTCATCACCTTATTAACCATTGTTAAGGTCTCTTGCTCTTAACAGGGTACTGTCTCCTTGCATTCACCCTGCTAAGGTTAAACTCCATCTTCCATTTCTTTGCCTATATCTACAACTGATCTATACTGTGCTGTATTCTTTGTTAGCCTTCTACACTATCACAACTCCACCAATCTTAGATAGATAGATAGATATACTTTATTGATCCCGGGGGAAATTGGGTTTCGTTACAGCCGCACCAACCAAGAATAGAGCATAAATATAGCAATACAAAAACCACAAACAATCAAACAACAAGATGCAAACTATGCCAGATGGAAAAAGTTCCAGGACCAGTCTATTGGCTCAGGGTGTCTGACCTTCCATGGGAGGAGCTGCAAGTTCGATGGCCACAGGCAGGAACGACCTCCGGTGCCGCCCAGTGTTGAATCTCGGTGGAATGTGGCCGAAGTCCAACAGTAAAAACTTCAATATCCCGTCTACAAACATGTTCCTCGATCGTAATATGACCTGGATTGCACCATCTGTTGTTAACCAGAACAGTAAGCACCCAACTCCTTTACGCTTACCGCTCTCAGTGCACTTCCGGTCAGCCGGAACGGTCTGGAAGCCCTCCATGGAGAAGTTTTAATTGGGTATGTCCTCGTGCAGCCCCGTTCCAGTGAAACAGATCACACTGTACTCCCGAAATGTTCTCTGACACCTGGCTAGCGCCGTGAGCTCATCCATTTTATTACCCACCAAACTCCTCTTCTCCATAAGTCTCTGTTGTCTCGACCCAGTCCTCCTTCCTTGACTTTGTGATCCCCCTCTGCATCCTCTGTGTGTTTTCCTCCAGATTTCAGCAGGGGTGTCCGCCACTCTGCTCTCTAAACCGGCCGGCATAAGTACAAGCAGCTGGTCCCTGGAATGAACAATGCGACCATGCTTCTGTCCCGCGTGTCGGGATGTAACTATTTCCAGCGCTAAAAACCCAAATAAAACTCTCTCTACCAGCATGTTAGAGAGGGTGCAGCTCCAACGTGTTACCATGAAAAAAAAATACAAAAGATAACGTAAGTTAAAAAGTAAGAAGAGAAAGGTAAGAATCCGATCGGAACAGCTGTAACAGGCTGCATGCACGACTGGCACTTGATAACATCTGCAAACTTTCTAACCCACCCATCTACATTTTCATCCAGGTCATTTATATACATCACAGACAGCACAGTTGCCAGCACAGATCCCTGCAAAACACTACTTATTGCAGACCTCCAGCTCAAATAAGTCCCTTCAACCACTACCCCATATTTTATTTGCAAGTCAGTTCTGAATCCAAACAGCCAATTCACCGCAGATCCCATGCATCATAAACTTCTCTATTAGTCTCCTTGAAGGAATTCATCAAATGCCCTACTAAAGTCCATGTAAACAACATCTACTGCCCTATCCTCATCAATCTTCTCATCACCTTGTCAAAAAACTCAATCAAGTTGGCAAGGCACAGCCTGCCCCACACAAAGCCATGCTGGCTCTCCCTAATTAAGCCATGAGTTTCCAGGTGCTCATATATCATGTAATTTCCCCATAACTGACGTGAGACACACCTGTCTATAGTTCCCAGGATATTCCTGTGTTCCCTTCTTAAATAAGGGTACTACATTAGCCACTCGCCAATCCTCCAGGACCTCACCTGCATCTAGAGAGGACAACAAGATACTGTTCAAAGGCCCACCAATCTCATCTCTTGCCTCCTTCAATAATCTGGGGTAAATTCAATCAGGCCCTGGGGACTTATCTGCCTTTATACTCATTAGGAGGTCCAAAACTTCCTCCTTCTTGACCTCTAAATGCCTTAATGTATTTATACACACAGCATTGATCTCCTCGTCCTCAATATCCTTTTCCTTGGTAAATACTGCAACAAAGTACTTATTACGTACCCCACTCACATTTTCTGCATCCAAGCATATGTTTCCCCTTTTACCATTGAGTGGTCCTATCCTCTCCCCTTTGTTCTTGATTTATGTATAGCATACCTTAATCCTTCCTGCTAAGAATGTTTCATGGTCCCTCCTGGCTTTCCTAACTCCCTTCTTTAGTTCTTTTCTGGCTTCCTCATGTGCTTCGTTTGATCCTAACTACCAAAGATTTACATACTTCTTCTTCTTGAAGAAATTCATCACCTCTCTGGACATCCAAGGTTCTCTTATCTTTCCATCCCTGTCTTTCATTCTAATAGGAACATACCTTTCCTGTACTCTTGTGTAATTGATCTTTAAACACTCTCCACATGTCTGATCTGGACTTGCCAGAGAAAAGGCGTTTCCAATTAGCACTTCTTAGTTCCTGCCTGAGCCCTTGCACTATTGTCCCACTCCAATTAAAAACTCTCCCATAAGGACTGTGGCTATCCATGTCTATAGCTATCCTGAAAGTTAAGGAGTTGTGGTCACTGTTTCCTAACTATTCACCCACTGAAAGTTCAGTCATCTGGCCAGGCTCATTACCCAACACTAAGTCCAGTATAGCAGTATAGCCCCTCCTCTTGTTGGACCATTCACAGATTGATTTAAGAAACATTCCTGGATACTTAACAAATTCCGCCCCATCTAAATCCCTTGCACTTAGAAGGTCTCAGTTTATATTAGGGAAGGACTTCCCACCCCGCACCGATGACCCTTTCTCTCATCTTCAATCCTCCTCCTCTTCCTGGACACCCCGCTTTGATCTTCTGCCTGCTCTAGATCTTTTCATTGCTAACTGCCAACAGGACAACAACCACCTTGATGTTACTACTCTACTTTCCAATTCTAACCTCACTCCTTCTGAACACACTGCTCTCCACTCTCTCCACACTAATCCTAACATCACCATCAAACCTGAAAGTAAGGGGGTTAATGTAGTGGTCTGGTGGGCTGTCCTCTTCTGTGCTGAGGCCCAGCGATAACCCTCAGACACCTTCTCTTGAACAGGACCCCACTAAGGAGCATGTAGCCATTGTCACCCACACCATCATCAACCTTATTTACTCTGGGGATCTCCCATCCACTGTCACCAACCTTATAGTTTCCTTACCCCGCAACACCCATTTCTTCCTCCTATCTAAGATCCACAAACATGACTGTCCTGGTAGACCCATTGTTTCTGTTTGTTCCTGCCCCACTGAATTCATATCTGCATATCTTGACTCTGTTTTATCCCCCCTAGTTCAGTCCCTTCCTACTTGCATCTGTGACACTTCACGTGCTCTAGATCTTTCAATGATTTCAAGTTCCCTGGCCATGATCATGTGATTTTCCCTATGGAGTCCAGTCCCTAAACAACTCCATTCCCTATCAGGAAGGCCTCAAAGCTCTCCACTTCTTCTTGGGCAACAGGTCCCACTATTTCCCATCCAATACCACTCTCCTCCATCTGGTGGAACTGTTCCTCACGCTCAATAATTTCTCCTTCAGCTCCTCCCACTTCCTTCAAACTAAAGGTGTAGCCATGACCACTCCCGTGGGTCCCAGCTAAGTGCCTTTTTGTAGGCTATGGGAACAGCCCATGTTTCAAGTCTACACCGGTATTGCTCTCCAATTCCTCCTATGGTATATCGATGACTGCATTGGTGCTGCTTCCTACAGCCATGCTGAGCTCATCAACTTCATCAGCTTTCCCTCCAACTTCCACCCTGCCCTCAAACTTACCTGGCCCATTTCCGATACCTCCCTCTCCTTTCTTGATCTCTGGAGACAGTGTATCTACTGATATCTTTTTAAACCCACTGAGTCTCACAGCTACCTAGATGATACCTCTTTCCACCCTTCACAGCCACGTTCCACCCTCCAAGCAAGTTGAACCCCTCCCCACCACCCTTGTCAGGAAAGACACTATCTCACAAGAGTAAGAAATTCTCGACAACAATTAAATCTTTAGGCCTAAAAGTAACAAATTAATAAGTAATATTTCAGTAATATTTGAGTAACATTGTAAATATAGTGCTGTGCAAAAGTCTTAGACACACATATATATATATAGCTAGGGTGCTAATACTTTTGCATGGAACTGTAGTAATTTTATGTATTGCATTGTATTGCTGTCAAAAAATAAAAATAAATTTCATGATATATATGACTGATGATAAATCTGATTCTGATATGGGTGTCTATTGTGGACTGAAAGTAGGAAGGGGACAGGGAGAGGGGAATCATGGTTGGGAAAAAGGGAAGTGAGAGGAAAAGAAATGGGAAGCACCCAAAAGACGTTCTGTGTTAGTCAATGAACAATGTGTTTGGAATCAAATAATTTTGCCTGGTGTCTCAGGGCTGTGTGTGCATACCCGCCTTGCCCTGCCCCTGGCACTCCTCTGCCACCTGAGCCACACCTCTCCCGTGTCACTCCACCCTCACCATTCCCAGCATCCTTTGTTCCCACCAGATTCACAAATTCACTCTCCACTCCATGATAAGAAATACAGTCCCTAGTTATATATGCAGTATGTGCTAACAACTCTTGCACAGTTCTGTAGGTTGTTTGAATAATTCATGACGAGACATATGTAAGAAGTGCATGAATGGCATATGTCATTACGCCATAAGCGTGTGCCTCACTGAAGAAATAAAACTAAGCAAAGGTGCTTTTGGCCTCCTGTTTTTTTTTCAATTAATTTCTGGATTTACAAAGCATAATAAAGAGTAGACTGTAAGCCACTCAAGATTGCCTTATCAATCAATGGCAAATTTGATTTTGGCCCAACTTTGCTTGAACTTTCATAACCTTTCACTCCAAAGACCTGATCTACCTCAGCCTTCAATGTAATCAAAAACAGCACTCCGGGTCAGGGAATTACAGTTCCTTTGTAAGACAAAGTCCCTCTTCTTGTCAGACATTAACTGGGTGTCTTGTTATCCTGAATTAAGAAATTAAGTAAACTCATGAGAAACAGGTTTGCTAAGTTAGTTGAGGTTAGCTGAATTGGATGCTCATGTGAAGAGCAGTACTTGAATGAACTTAAGTCATCATCAATGGAAGTTAACTTAGTTTAAGTAACTTTAAATCAGAGATTGACAGATTTTTATTAACAATAGACATTTGATAGTGTTATGATACTCCAAATTACTCAAGTCTCCTGGGGCAAAATCAGCCAATGATAGTATAGCAGAATAGTCTCAAATGGACTACTTCCGTTCTTCCATCTTATGATCCTATGGTCCAAAATGGCTTATTATCATTTTGGAGCACAGCCGAAGAAACATGTTTGAGTGGATTCATTGTTGTAATGTAGGAAAAACATTGTTCCCAGTAATTTGTGGTTGCAAACAGATCTTGGTGTCGTGACTTAATCATAGACATAGTTTCTGGCGTTCAGATCATTGCTTTCCAAGTTTCCAGTTTAAACAGGGGTGGGAAAAGCAGGAGGACAAATAGAACTGAACTCCATGGGGTAGAGGAAGCTGACCAAGGGGAGAATGACCCATAGCTTCGACACCCCTTGTCAAGGCTGTTACCAAACATGTGCCTGATGTAAATTGTGCAGTCATTTCAATTTATAACTATAATCCTCCCATTGATTTCCAACATAAATATACTGTTTCTCTGCATGGTGCCCCATGGAGTGCCATAAATTCTCTTGACATGCAATAAATTTGCTTGAGGTGAAGTTAACTCAGTGATTCTCTTTTTTTTTACAGCTTGGCACCAAGTTTATGGGGGAAAGAAGCAATGTAATGTAAGCAAGGGAGTATTTGACCAGCCAAACCTCAGACATGATACATCATTTCAACTATTTCTTAAAACCTGTGACATTCAAAACTACATAGTATATAGGCATTAGGACTTACTGCAAGTGGGTCAGATTGATGGATTAATGTCTATGTAGATGTAGCACATCTGCAACCTTTAAAAGTTGATCGAAGGAGGAATAGTACATTTCCTGCTGTTTTTACGCCACTTAAAATATAATTTACAAATTTATTACTGATTCAGCAAAGAATTAATGCAAATTTTTGACACCAAACAAACCCTTCTGCATCTTATACCATCAGAACAGACTTCTTTGCTTTTACCTCACCCACATTGTGTACTAACGAGGTTCACATTCCAACCACTTTCTAGGTAAAGAAGTTTCTCTATGTCATTTTGTGTATGGAAGGTTCTACATGGCCTCCCCTTTCTGAATCCAACTATATATGAACAGCACATAGAAAAAGAAAGTATTTTTATACCAAATCTATAATTTTGCAAGTACATCAAAAGTTTGTTATGGGGGGACAGGCATAGCTATGCAGGGTAAGTCTGCCTGCTTTTTGACAGCTTTATTAAAATTGATAAATTCAGAATTAGAATCAGGTTTAATATCACTGGAATGTGGTGTGAAATTTGTTAACTTTGTGGCAGCAGTACGATGCAAAACATGGTAATATAGTAAAAAATGTGAATTACAGTAGGTATATAGACATTAAATAGTTAATTAAAAACATAGTGCAAAAATAAATATAAAAAAGGAGTGAGGCAGCGTTCATTCAGAAATTAGATGGCAAAGGGGTAGAAGCTGTCCTTAAATCATTGAGTGTGTGCCTTAATAAAGGATGTTCTGCTCTGTAGCTTATTTCGACTCTGTGCAGTACCCCCCCATCCCCCATACAAGACGATGATACAGCTGGCCAGAATGCTCTCCACAGTACATTTGTAGAAGTTCTTGAGTGTTTTAGTTGACAAACCAAATCTCCTTGAACTCCTAATAAAATATTGCCTTTTTTCTAGCTGTATCGATATGTTGGGACCATGTTAGGTTCTCAGAGATATTAATGCCCGGAAACTTGAAATTGCTCACTCTCCCCACTTCTGATCCCTCTATGAGGACTGGTGTGTGTTCCCTTATCTTACCCTTTCTGAAGTCTGCAATCAGCTTTTTGGTCTTACTGACACTGAGTGCAAGGTTGTTGCTGTGACAGCACTCAACTAGCTTGTATAGCACCTCTGGTTCAAAAGGCTGTAGTTTCAAGTCCTACATTAGAAATTCTGGGTGGCTCTTGTGGAGTGCTAGCTTCTGATCAATGTGTTAAATAGAGGCCTTGCCCATTTCCATCTTAACATCCTATTTTAAAGAGGGGATGGGTAGTTCTCATCTCATCCTGAATTTTATTCAGGCCCAAGGGTATTCTTCTACATCCAATCGATTTGACTAACCACATTCGCAAAACAAGCTCTGGGCAGTGGGCTTCTTTTCGACTGATGATCTGAATTGAATCTTACTGCCATTCTGGAAGGGATTACATCGCTTTCACTGAGGCATTGAATACAGAGCCCCAAATGACTTGATCAGCTTTGCAACGATGCAGTATATAACAGATTACCCAATCTTGTGCATATTTTAGCAAAGAACGTGTGTGTAAATGCTGAAATGCAGATAACTGATAAAGATGTTTTTCTCACAAGGAAAGCAGGACAACACGAGACATGCTCATGAAAATATGTTATCACAAAGTAGCTGTGCTGACATATGTTAAATCATGCTTCCCTCCACTGGTCATAGAATACATTATATTTATTTTTCTATCCTTTTTATCTGAAATTCACAACCTGAATCGTGACATCCTAAAGGAGTAATGCTTAATCCCTGGGTCTCCTTCAAGCCCCTATATATCAATACTTAAAAGTGAAACACTGAAAAATTTTAGAAAATTGCAAGAGAATAGGACAAATTGGACTACTCTTTCAAAGGATTAACTTGAAGGGTCTCTTTCTAGGCTGTTGTATACACTATTTGGGTACAGTACTTTGCTTGTTAATGCACTACTAACAGAGGGGCTGTTCAAATACCGGGAAGCTAGCTACCTGTAATGATGTTTAATAGGCTGGAAAGGTCAGGAGACGAGTTGAGCAACTCTTTACAGAGGTAGTATTGGTGGGTAGGGACAACAAATCCTTTAGAAATGCTATTAAGAGTGGTAGCCATTTAATCTGGTGTGGTGATAAGTATACCCCTTTTAGTGGTTCCCCTGAAGTGATCAGAGTTGCATGGCCCCTCTGGGCCTCCTTCATGCCCTTATCAAACAGTGCTGTAAAATTAGGGCCTTCTCTGTGTTTAATAGTCAATGGTTGAACTTAATATCAGAGAAAGTATACAGTATACAACCTGAAATTCTTACCCTTCACAGATATCCATGAAACAAAAAAACCCAAAGAACCCTAAAGCCCCTACCCCCCATGCACAAGCAACAGCCAAAGCATCAAACACCCCCCTTGCCCTCCCCTCAGATTCTCCAGCAAAAGCACTGACTCCCTCCCCCCACCATACAGGCAATAGCAAAGTCCCCAAAGAGACCATGATCTAGTGTCCATGAAGGAACTACTGTCCATCCTGTCACTTTGATATCTCAGACAGGTTCTTTCTAATTAGTGAGGCAGAGAGCGATATTGCTCCTGTAACAAACAAGAGCAAGAGACCTGTCTGCAGTTTGCTGTTTCGATGTTACAATCTGCCATGTTATTTGTCCAAATCCCCTGACTCGAGGACCAACAGGCTCTCACTCACCATCAAAAGAGAAAGAGAGAGGATTGCTCGAGTGCAGGGGCCTTCTTCAATGTGTATACATATATGCACTGTGCACTGTATAGTAAAACTACTATACAGATATCCAAAGCATGGTAAATTTTAAATTGGCCCATTCAGTCCTAAAGATTTAATCACTGTGGAGGATTTCATACCCTTGTGTGATAACATCTTTCATGACAAGGGGGTTAATCTGCTTGACAGGTGAGGCATGTGGCTGTGAACAATCTCAGGTTCTGGGGTTTCCACTGTGGTGTTTGTTGGGTTGACTCTGGGTCTACAAGAAATGGATCTGACAGCTCTGGACACCTTTCTTCTCTAAGAATTGACTCTTCTCTCCTCAATTGATCAATGTGTCATCTCCAGATGACATCAGACACAATCTCCACTGTGTAGGAGAGTGGTCCAGTTTTGCTTTTAATCTTGCCGAGTACCCATTTTTTCTGGGTGTGTTGCACGCAAAACCAGTGCTGCTGATCCAACTCAGGCCACTGGACAAAGCTTGGAGCCAACACTTCCATTTTGACCATACCTAGATGACAGGCTTGTAGTTCCTCCAACACTTTAGCTCTCCGTTTAAGGCACCCTCTGTCAAAGGCAAGTTCATTGCAGCACTGGTAAAAATGGTGCAACTGGAATTTATGCTGTACGTTCCAGCCATGTTGAATTGCCATTTAGACCTGAGTCAGTGTGTGGTTTCCTGTTGGATCACATCTGCTGTAATAGGGAGACTTTTGATTTGCATTAGGGAGAATATGTCAAGAGGTGTGTGGTAAACCATATGTATGTTTTAACTGGGTTAACTGTCTGGACACGCCCCTCTGCTGACTGCCCCTGTGGCTCCTCCCTCAGATCCCTGAATGAAGGTGATTTCGCCTTGCCCCTCCCCCTCAGTCTGGGGGCAGACACTCACCATGGAGGTCGTATTGTACAGCGAATTGTACAGCCTTTCAGTATTTACCCTACCTCAGTCTTTTGGAGTTATTGAAGGTGCTTCAAGGTGTGTCCTCCTTTCCAAATGTTTCAGGTATTTCTTTTTCCAAGGGTAAATGGGGCAATCCATCAGCATTTCTATCAGTAGTCTTCCTCTTGAATTCGATCTTGTAATTGTGTTTTCCAAGTAACAGAGCCCATCTCTGCATTCGTGCTGCTGCTGTTATTAGAATGCCCTTCTGTGGACAATAGTGGTTAATGTGCAGTAATGAGGGTAAACTTGCTCACATACCGAGTACTTCCTTAAATGTTTTACACCCCAAAGCACACTCAAGCTATCTCTGTCAATCTGTGCATAATTCTTCTCTGCAGTGGTAAGGAAACGTGATGCAAAGGCTATGGGGTGTTTACTTCCATCACTCATAACATGTGACATGACTGCACCTTTACCATAAGGCAAGGCATCGCAGGCAAGCTTCACTAGATGATGTGGATCATAATGCGTGAGTACAGTATCTGACAGCACCATTTCCTCTGCCTTTTGGAAAACCACTTCACACTGCTTTCTCCATTACCATTTCTTCCCGATCTGTAGTAATGAGTTCAAGGGGGAGCACAGTAGCCAGCCTTGGCAGGAATTTGTTATAGTAATTGACGAATACTAAAATGGACTGCAACTGTGGCACGTTCTTTGGCCTTCGAACTTTCTTAGTATACTTGCATAAATTCTTGTGCGTAAATTGTGTGACCACAGTAGGTGATGCTTGGTTTGAAGACTTCAAACTTCTTGTATAATGTTCTGGGTCCAAAATCTTCTAATCTTTTGAACACTGTCTTGAGATTTTGGAGATGTCCCTGTTCATCTTCACTGGTAGCAATGATGTTATCCATGATGGTATCACTGAGTGCCTGGGCGGCCTTACAACACCTGGTCTATAGCTTTCTGCCAGATTGCAGGTGCAGATCCTACTCCAAAAATAAGTCTATTGTAGTGATAAAGCCCCTTGTAGGTGTTAATGGTGAGAAACACTTTAGATTCTTTTTCCATCTCCATTTGTATGGCCTCGGTTAAGTACAATTTGCTGATGTTTTTCACTTCAGAAAATTTGCAAAGATATCCTCTGGCTGGGCAGAGTTCATTGATCTACTTTCATTACTGTGTGGACGGTGACCTTAAAATCACCGAAAATCTACTGGTGACCTTAAAATCACCAAAAATCTAGATGGGTTACTGGGACCACAGGCATTGCCCATGGGCTGCACTCAAACTTGGAACAAATTCTTTCACCCTCCATATGATCTAGCTCACTGGCTGCTTTATCATGGATAGGCTAAGGACCTGGATAGGCTTTGTAAGACTCTGGTGTAGCATTTTTATTTAACACTATTTTACCCTTGATATGCTTGAGTTTTTCAATGCCATCTTTGGACGTTACCGTGGCATCATCCAGTAACTTAATTCGCTGACAGTTGACTGTATTGCAGGCAATGTGACATGCAAATGGTGGATGCATCGCTAGTCAAGTTGTAGTTATCTCAGCCAATCACAGCCCCACAATGCTGGCCCTCCTGTTTATATCACATACAAGCCCAATGTGCTTGTCGGTTTTTGTATTTCACTGTATGAATGTTATTCCCACAAGAGTTATCTTTTCTCCAGTATAAGTTCTTAGTTGGATATCTGCAGTATTCAGTTTAGTATCTTTGAAATAACATTCAAACTCATTTTGTGAAATGTCTGAAACAACTGTGCCAGTGGCGAATTCCATTTTAATTAATTTGCCATTCACTTCTGGTGTAAGCCATATTGCTTGTCTCTTGTTAGTCTTCACAAGTAAATCTCAGGTCTTCTCAGTCTTGTGTCACTCTCATCATTATCAGATTTTTCATCAGCAGCATGAAAATTATTGCTCTTTTTGAAACTGCATCTTGACTTTTTATTTTTTTCTCTTCCCTGAGCAGTGCATTTATTTTTGTCTGCCCAACATGCCCTTTGTACGCATCTTAATTTGTTGCATTTTCTGCAAGTTTCATCTTTAAACCTACATTGTTCTGGTATATATGAGCCCCTGCCGCAATGCTAACACAACTTTTTCTGCCAGGCAAGATTCTACTTAGACATTGCAATTTTGATCATGCTGACTCTCATTCCTGACTGTAACTCAATTGTATCACGAGCTACTGTTTCCATTGATATGATTTCAACTGCTCTTCTAAATGTGAGTCGTGCTTTGTTTAAGAGCTGCTTTTGAATGCTTTCTTTTACAATTCCACGAAGTAAACAATCTCTCAGTACATCATTACAGCCATTGACTCAACTGACAATGCTTAGACATTCGCCTCAATTCAGTCACATAAGCTGTAAGGGGCATCCCTTCCTTTTGATTCCACTTATGAAACCTAAAGTGATCTACAATCAACAAAGTTTTTGGTTCTAAATGTTCCCGCATTACTTTTTGGGACATCAGTAAAGCTCACCTCAGTTCATTTGTTTGGAGCAATTAAATTTCTATGCAAATATATGTTTTTCCATCCATTACAGTCAGCAAATCTGGCACTTGCTTTTCATTTGCTTCAAAATATTGCTCAGCTCTTTATGTACACAACACACAATTATCTGTTGTGTAATCAAATGCATTTATTTTTCAGTGTAGCCAGCAATTTTCACTTTATTTATTTGTTTGTTTGTTTGTTAATTAATTAATTAATTACCCTGTTCTCTCTGTTTATGAACCCTTGAATTTTGTCCATTTTCTGCCTTTTTTTTAACAGCTCTCTTTTCCCCTTGCAAAGAAACACATTCAGCACTTTAACAGGTAGGTGGCTGTCTTGCATTCATTTACGAATTACACATTGCCACTGTTATATTTTATAATTCCAGAAATTAATCAATAGAAAAACATAGGAGCCCAAGAAAATGTGTCCACTTCATTTTACTTTAATAAGAGAATATGACATGATGCTGTAATGACGTACACCGTTCACATACTTTTACATACAACCCAGAATGAATTAGGCAAAGAAAGAAAGAAGAATACATTTACAATATTACTAGAATATTGCTTAAATATTACATACACTACACCTCTCAACCTCAAAATGGTTGATGTAGACAGGAAGATGTGCACCCCTCCCCTTTCTGAAGTCAATGGCTAGCAATTCTATTTTGTTGAGATTCGGGGAAAGGTTGTTGTCATGGCACCATGTTATTAAGACCTCTGACTCATCATTATATGAGAAGTCGCCCACTATAGTAGTATCAACTATAAACTTGCCAGTGGAGTTAGAGCAGAATCTGGCCACGCAGGCAGGAGTGCACAGCTGAAGAATGGGTAGCTGAAGATGCAGTCTTGTGGAGCATCAGTGTTTAGAATAATTGTTGTTGTCTATCATTGCTGATTATGGCCTGTTGGTCAGGAAGTCAAGGATCCAGTTGCAGAGGGAGGCATTAACTCCCAGAATCCAACATCTCGTGATAAGTTTCTTCAATGTGTCTCGAAGCTTCTGGAGGCTGCCAGATCCATCAGGGACTGTCCAAGACCATTTTGTGCTTTGTTATGTCTAGAATAACCTATATCTTCAAATATTGGTTTTGTTGCTTCATTTAGAAAGCAAGAAATTACATTGTTATGGTATCATCTGCTGCATTAGGAGCTTCCAACATATCCCAACATCAGTGTACTGTATTCCAAGTAAAATCACAGTGGCAATACAGAAAATTAGCAGTCAATTTCTGTGCAGAAATCTCCCGTAGGCAGTGATATGGTAACAACTGAATCTGTTGTTCAAAACTGAAGCAACCAAAAAATTCTGTAGTTGCTAGATATCTGAAACAAAAAGAAACACACTCAGACAGCATCTGTTGGGGAGGGGTGTGTGGAGAGAGAGAGAGAGAGAGAGAGAGAGAGAGAGAGAGAGGAGAGAGAGAGAGAGAGAGAGAGAGAGAGAGAGAGAGAGAGAGAGAGAGAGAGGAGAGAGAGAGAGAGAGAGAGAGAGAGAGAGAGAGAGAGAGAGAGAGAGAGGGAGAGAGAGAGAGAGAGAGAGAGAGAGAGGAGGGAGAGAGGAGAGAGGGAGAGAGGAGAGAGAGAGGCGAAAGGAGAGAGAGAGAGAAATAAAAGAGAATGACAATGCTTCAGGACAAGAATCTTTCATTCAGTCTAGAAAATGAGAAAACATGAGGGGGGAAATATTGAGAGGACAAAGGTACTGTGCCAGTAATTACTTACTGTCAGTAATATTGTCAGATAAGGTGAAGATCAAGCTTGTCCTAGTAATATAATTGTCTCTGGTTCCTTTTAGTTTATAGATGAAGGTGGGAGAAAAGCAAGTGTAAAGAAATAAAAGATCATGTCAGAACGATGGGCAAAGCAGTTATTGGAAATCTAGAACAAAACAAAATGCTGGAAATACCTAGCAGAAGAGGCTAGTCAGGGAAAATAAAAAAGGAGTGTCAAATCATAATATCTGAACTGGCCAGTCTCAACATGAAATGGAAGAGGATAGTGATCTGAAAATGTTGTCTTCAATATTGTCAGTAATGTGCTCAGGTGGAAAGTAGGGTCTTTTCTCTTAAGCTTGCATTGCACATTGTTGAATGGTTTTGGAGATCACACCAAGACAGTTGGAGTGGGAGTAAGATGGAGACTTAGATTGGAAGATTAGATTACCCGCTGGTCTGAACAGAAATGTTCTACAAAACAGTCATCCAGTCTGCATTGGATTCTCCAGTACAGATGAGATCAGAAATGAATGCGGTACACAATAGTTGAATGTTTACTGGAAGATTCCTATGAGCCAAGACACCAGGGCAAGCACCTCTAATTTCTCAAGAGATGATGGGAAAAACTAGACCTCAGTTTAACTTCTCAGCTGCAAGGTCACTCCCATGGACACTGTTAAATTTCCAGAGTGGGTTTTGAATTCGTCAAAGTCAGAGTCATCAAATGTGCCACACCAGGATGAGGTTACTAATTACTGGAGCTTTGTTCACATTTCATCCAGCCATTCTCAGTGTTAATGATATATATAAAATCATAAGAGGCTCCAGGGGGTTGTTGCTTCAGCCTGGCCCATCATGGGCATTAGCCTTCCTACCATCGAGTGCAACTTCAATAGCCAATGCCTCAAAAATGTCACATCCATCATTATGGATTCTCACTGCCAGGACATGATCTTTTCACATTACTACCATCAGAGGGGAGGTCCAGGAGCCTAAAGAGACAGGCTTTACATTTTAGGAGCAACTTCTGCTTCTCTGCCATCAGATTTCTGAATGACCTTTGAACCCATGGACACTATCCTCCCTATTCCTCTTTTGCGCTATTTATTTATTTTTACTGTAACTTATAGTAATTTGTTATGCCTGCACCATACTGCGCAACAAAACAGATTTCATGACTTATGTCAGTGATGACAAATCTGATTCTGATTCTGATTAGAGGTGTCCCATTCCTTTAAACAGCTGCTCAGGGCGTAAGGTGGGACTGAGAATCTGTACCTCTGAAATACCCAGCCTGGCCAGTGCAAGCACTGAACATGATGAACACTAACCAATCATATAGGGGCAAGAGGAGGCCTCTTGGCACAGTGAACCTGTACTGGTACTTCAGGAAAATACCTTGGAAAAGTAAACTCATAACAATCCCATTTGTGAAAGCTGCAATGTGTATCATTAAACTATTCAACGTACTTCACTGTGCAATTCAGTGTACAGAAACTGACCAAAGTTATTCACCTGAAGAGCAAACAACTTTCACCTGTCAGCCAGCTGTAATTCTCTTGATATTATTTGTAACAAAACTTCGAGAGACATGCATGAATGCCAGTAATGATGTTATTTTCACTCTATTTAAGTTAACTTTGTCGGGGGAGCAAGTGTCCTTTCTCAAAAAATATATTCATTCCTTTCAATGTAAAATATAAACAGCTGGTAGAACTCGTGGGCAGCACAGAAGGGTAGTGGTTAGCACATCGCTTTACAGTACCAGTGATCACTGATCAGGGGGTCAAATGCCATCACCCTTTTGTCATGAATTTGTACATTCTTCCTGTGACTGTGTGGGTTTCCTCCAGGTGCTCTGGTTTCCTCCCATATTCCAAATATGTATGGCGAGGGTTAATGAGTTGTGGGCGTGCTACGTTTATTTATTTATTGGGATACAAAGTATGGAGCCGGCCCTTCCGGCCCTTTGAGCCACTCTGCCCAGCAACCCTGATTTAATCTGAGCCTAATCACGGGCAATTTACATTGAGCAATTAACCTACTAACCGGTATGGCTTTGGACTGTGGGAGGAAACTAGAGCACCCAGAGGAAACCCATGCAGTCACAGGGAGAACGTTGCAAGCTCATCACAGGCAGTGGCGGGAATTGAACCCAGGTCACCTGTACAGTAAAGCGCTGTGCTAACCACTATGGTGCCAGAAGTGTGGCAACACTTGTGGGCTGCCCAGCATAATCCTCGCTGATTTGATTGGACGCCAATGACCCATTTTACTGGATGTTTTGATGTTTATGTGACAGATAAAGTGAATTTCTCCTTATGAGTAGCTTGAGCAGCATCTGCAAAGATAAAGGAAAGGGCAACATTTTGGTTGAGACCCTGCATCAGGGACAGGTGCAGGGTCTCAACCTGAGATGTTGACCCTTCATTCTGGAGCAGTTTAACTTTGGCATCGGGTTTTACCATGTACAATCTCTTTTGTCTCTGCACTCATCCCAATATTTTTTGGTCAGTTTTACTCTGTAGCATTGCTATTGATAGTCTCCTCGAGATATTAAAAACATCTAAGTCTGCCCAAATGTTGCCTGGGCCTTTCTCTTCTTTTATGATGTGGCAGATGGATTTATCTTCGAATAAACAAATTACTCGTGTGAAGTGTCGAAGCAATTTGCATATATGAGCTGCAAGATCTTAGCAGCCTTTTTATAATAATTAAACTAATCTAATCCTGGCTATTGTAAACAGAATTACAAATCAGCACAGCCTTGAGGCAAAGAACTTTCCGCATTTTATAGAACTCCACAGTGCGGCATTGATAATATGTTCGTTAATTATACACAGCTTTTTGTTCTAAGTGAATATAATGCCTGTATTGCCCTGAAGTTATTGAGCACCTATTAGATGCACAGAACTAGACACTTCATTTTCTTTTGACATCTTTAATCTGATAAAACAGAAGAAGAACCAATGTGAGTGGATGCTTTAAAAAAATAGAGGCATGCTAGAGGCAGAGAGGGTATTATTGGTCTTAGGAACTAAACTAGAACGAAAATGTCCAGATGATTCAAAGATCCATGTGGGGCTCACAGATTTAACCTTTTGGGAGATGAGAGGATTTAAACTAACTTGGCAGGGGGAAGGGAGCTGGAGTGATAGGGCAGTTGGTATACAAGTAGATGCAGTGTGTAGTGAGACTGTGTGGAAGAACAGACAGTCGATAGAGCAAATTTGCAGTCAGTGGGATGAGCTGAAGTGTAACAATGGGGACAGATCAAAAAGGGTGATGAATACAGGACTGAAGATTTGAATGCACGCAGTATATGGAATAAGATAAATGATCTTGCCGAGCATTTAGCGATTGGCAGGTATGACTTTGTGGGCATCACTGAGTTGTGGCGGAATGAAGGTCATGGTTGGTGAACTTCACATCTAAGACTTCACTGTATTGAAAGACCAGGCAGGTAAGCAAAGCAGGTGGGGTGGCTGTTGGTAAAATATGAATTCAAATCCTTAGAAAGAGGGGACATAGGATTGGAAGATGCCATATCCTTGTGTGTAGGGTTAAGAAACTGCAAGGATAAAAAGACCCTGTTGGGAGTTATATATAGCCTCTGGTCAGTAATCAGGATGTGGGTGAGAAATGACGATGGGAGATAGAAAAGGCATTTAAAAAAGGCAATGTTATGAATGTTATGGGGGATTTTAATATGCAGGTAGATTGGGAAAATCAGGTTGGTGCTGGTGCTTTTTATGCACACTTTGAAAGGAAGAATAAAACTGCAATAAAACTGCATCTGTGAAAATTCTTGCAACATCTGGTGACCCTGTGATCTCTACCTTAGAGGCTGATGTCAGAACATCTTTCAAGAGGGTGAACGCTCACAAGGAGTCAGGCCCTAAAGGTGTACCTGGTCGGGCTCTGAAAACTTGTGCCAGCCAACTGGCGGGAGAATTCAAGGACATTTTCAATCTCTCACTGCTGCAGCTGAAGGTTCCCACCTGCTTCAAAAGGACAACAATGATGTTTGCTTTGACCACCAGAACAGGAAGAACCATTGTGCACCCCCATGTCTCCTGATGATCCTTTGGCCTCAGTATCTGAAGATGACATGCGGGCTGCCTTCAAAAGAGAGCATCTGGTCCGGACAGAGTACCTGGCCGAGTATTGAAAAACTGTGCTGACAAACTGGCTAGTGTGTTCACAGATATCTTTAACCTCTCGCTCCAGCAGTGTGTGGTACCCACCTGGTTCAAACAAGCTTCAATCCTACCGGTGCCCAAGAAGAGCGTGGGTGATCTGCCTCAATGACTATCACCCAGTGGCACTTACATCCACAGTGATGAAGTGTTTTGAGAGGCTGGTGTTGAAACATATCAGCTCCTGTCTGAGCGGTGCCTTGGATCCGCTCCAATTTTTCTGCTGAAGCAACAGGTCAATGGCAAATTCCACCTCATTGGCTCTTCACACAACCCTGGAACATCTGGACAGCAAAGGTGCATACATCAGGTGGCTCTTTGTCAAATACAGCTCAGGATTTAATACCATCATCCCCTCAAAACTGACCAGTAAACTCCTAGACCTCAGCCTCAATAGCCCCTTGTGAAATTGGATCCAGGATTTCCTCACTTGCAGACCCCAGTCTATTCAAATTGGCAAAAATATCGCCTCCATAATCTCCATCAACACAGGTGCACCACAGAGATAGGGGCTTTGCTCCCTGCTCTACTCGCTATACACTTATACTGTGTAGTAAGTACAACTCTAACACCAGATACAAGTTCACTCATGACACCACTGTTGTGGGCCGTATCAAAGGAGGTGATGAATCAGCACACAGGAGGGAGATTGAAAACTTGGCTCATTGGTGTAATAGCAACAACCTCTCACTCAATGTCAGCAAGAGCAAGGAACTGATTGTAGACTTCAGGAGAGGGAAACTAGAGGTCCATGAGCTAGCACTCATTGGAGGATCTGAGGTGGAGAGTGTCAGTGACTTTAAATTCCTGGGTGTCACCATCTCAGAGGACCTGTCCTGGACCCATCATATAAATATAATTGTAAAGAAAGCACGTCAGTGCCTCTACTTCCTCAGGGGTCTGCGGAGATTTGGCATGTCATCAAAAACTTTGACAATCTTCTATAGATGTATGGTGGAAAGTGTGCTGACTGGTTGCATTACGACCCAGTATGGGAACAATGGCTTTGATAACTACGTTCATTCTATTTCTGGTGTTCCTGCAACCGATCGTCTCACTTGAAGGACTCTTTAACTTGTTATTTCATGCTCATTATTTATTGTTATTTATTTATATTTGCACTTGCACAGTTTGCTGTTCATTGATCCTGTTTTCAGTTACTGTTCTATAGATTTGCTAACTATGCCTGCAGGAAAAATAATCTCAGGGTTGCATGTCGTGACATGTATGTACTCTGATAATCAATTTTACTTTGAATTTTGATACTTAAAGCAGACGTTGACAGATATTTGATTAGTCAGGGCATCAAAGGTTACTGGAAGAAGGCAAAATGGGGTTAATAAGGATAGTAAATCAGCCATAATGGAATGCTGCGGCAGGCTTGATGGGCCAAATGGTCTAATTCTGCTCCTATGTCCGATAGTCTTAAGGTCTTGTGAAAAGATGATTTATTCAGAGAGTTTATGTGCTGTGGAGTGCTCTGCCTGTGGGAGGGTCTGAGGCAGGATTCCTATTTTCATACAGCATAGAATAAGCCTATTTGTCCCACCAATCCTTCGCTGGGTCACAGAGAAATCTTATCAGAGTCATAGAGTCAAACAGCATGGAAACATCCTCTTTGGCCCAACTGGTCCTTGGCCACCAACAGTCCCATCTGACCTAGTCAAATGTTTGGCCCATATTTGAACAGACCTCTTATATGATGTTACGTACCCCGTGACTGGGTTGCCAAACCAGCAGAAATGGACCACTTAGTTGGAGTCTGGATTATTGGAACTGTTTTAGTAAAGAAATAAGTAACACAGTACTCTAATCATAAGGATATAAATACAACAGGTTAGCAATGATAAAACACACATGTACACAGAACTAGGATAATAGGATCAATCAAGCTCTATCGCAGTCTAGGGGTAAAATGATCGGTCTCAAGTGATGCAGAGTTCAGTTCAGTTTAGTTCAGTTCGCAGTAATCGCTGTTGTGCCATTGGGGAGAGAGAGAGAGAGAGAGAGAGAGAGAGCGAATGATGATATTCAAATCGGATTCAAACAGACCTTTGATATTCCTCGCTCCTCGCAGTTAGCTTTCGGGCGAGCCGTTTGTAATGTCTTCTGAGGTCACTGACTGTGACCCCTCCGTTCCAGATGCGATCATTCTTCTGCTGTGAACCCGGCACCCAAGCAAGGGCGGACACACACACCAGGTTCCCGCCGATCGTACCTTTCCACCCTGTGCATCTATGGTCGGTCCCGCGACCAGACCTCCAAAACTTCCACCAACTTGTGGGGGGGGGGCACAACGCACTTCCAGGGTCTCGTTATCTCGTGGTGTCATGGTGTGTCCTTTGCCTTAGTGAACCTGTTCCTTTTATCCCCCTGCTGGGGTATCGCCTGTCCGTCAAACTTCAAACAGTTCAGGTTCAAAGCAACCGGTCTGACAATACTCGGAACTGTGTCTCTTTTCGTTAATCTCTTTCGTCTCTCATATTAGCATTTTGAATGTTTCCCTATTGTCTCTCTTATAGGCATCAATCTTCTGATAACTTGATCTTTTGTCACAATGATAAGTTGGACTCTTGATCTTGCAATTCACCTCGTTATGATTTAGCACTTTATTATTTGTCTGCACTGCACCTTCTTTGTAGCTGTTGCACTTTATTCTGCATTGTTATGGTTTTACCTTGTTTTACCTCAGTGCACAGTGTAATGATTTGATTTGTACAAACAGCATGCAAGGCAAGTGTTTTACTGTATTTTGATATGTGTGACAGTAATAAACCAACACCAAATCAGTACCAGTATCCATGTACCTGTCCAAGAGTCACCTAAAATGTCTTTAATGTACCTGCTTCAATTATTCTTCCATTTCTATTTACACTGCAATGTGTTCTATCCCTCACCTAGCTTACAATAACTGTTCACACCCTCCCCCAACACTCATTAGCTACATGCAACACATGTAAAAGTTGCTGGTGAACGCAGCAGACCAGGCAGCATCTCTAGGAAGAGGTACAGTCGACGTTTCGGGCCGAGACCCTTCGTCAGGACACATGTTTGCGTTTTTAAACTCATAGCTACATGATGCAGGAGGAAACTAGAGCACCTGTTGCAAACCTACATGGTTTCAGGAAGAACATGCATACTCCAGAGAGAGAGGTCTGGAAGTCGGTGATGAACCTAAGTTACTGAAGTTCTGAGTGCAACAACCAGTAGAAAATCTGCAGATGCTGGAAATCCGAGCAACACACACAAAATGCTGGAGGAACTCAGCAGGCCAGGCAGCACTGTGCAAAACTTTTCTAAAGGAAATCAAATAGGCATGAAAGAAACCAATCTGGAGGTCAATTGGAAAAGAATGAGGGATTGGTAATGACGCTTTTTTTTTCAGTATGAGCAGATCAAAGTAAGTGTATTATCAAAATACATACATGTCACCATATACAACCCTGAGATTCATTTTCTTATGGTATACTCAGTAAGTCTATAGAATAGTAACCATAACAGAGTCAATAGAAGACTACCCAACAAGGGCAATACAGATATGATGGATGGAATTTCTTGTGATGTGTGAATCATATGATTCCTTGAAAGCATTAAGAAAATATATTCAAAAGAAGCTGAAATGCTGGAAATCTGAAGTAAACTACAACAATTGTTCATCCCAGTTTGGCAAAAGAATAAATCAAGGAAGGTAGTGCACCCGTGGCTGACAAGAGAAATTAGGGATAGTATCAATTCCAAAGAAGTAGCATACAAATTAGCCAGAGAAAGTGGCTCACCTGAGGACTGGGAGAAATTCAGAGTTCAGCAGAGGAGGACAAAGGGCTTAATTAGGAAGGGGAAAAAAGATTATGAGAGAAAACTGGCAGAGAACATAAAAACGGACTGTAAAAGCTTTTATAGATATGTAAAAAGGAAAAGACTGATAAAGACAAATGTAGGTCCCCTGCAAACAGAAACAGGTGAATTGATTATGGGGAGCAAGGACATGGCAGACCAATTGAATAATTACTTTGGTTCTGTCTTCACTAAGGAGGACATAAATAATCTTCCAGAAATAGTAAGGGACAGAGGGTCCAGTGAGATGGAGGAACTGAGCGAAATACATGTTAGTAGGGAAGTGGTGTTAGGTAAATTGAAGGGATTGAAGGCAGATAAATCCCCAGGACCAGATGGTCTGCATCCCAGAGTGCTTAAGGAAGTGGCCCAAGAAATAGTGGATGCATTAGTGATAATTTTTCAAAACTCGTTAGATTCTGGACTAGTTCCTGAGGATTGGAGGGTGGCTAATGTAACCCCACTTTTTAAAAAAGGAGGGAGAGAGAAACCGGGGAATTATAGGCCGGTTAGCCTAACGTCGGTGGTGGGGAAACTGCTGGAGTCAGTTATCAAGGATGTGATAACAGCACATTTGGAAAGCGGTGAAATGATCGGACAAAGTCAGCATGGATTTGTGAAAGGAAAATCATGTCTGACGAATCTCATAGAATTTTTTGAGGATGTAACTAGTAGAGTGGATAGGGGAGAACCAGTGGATGTGGTATATTTGGATTTCCAAAAGGCTTTTGACAAGGTCCCACATAGGAGATTAGTGTGCAAACTTAAAGCACACGGTATTGGGGGTAAGGTATTGGTGTGGGTGGAGAATTGGTTAGCAGACAGGAAGCAAAGAGTGGGAATAAACGGGACCTTTTCAGAATGGCAGGCGGTGACTAGTGGGGTACCGCAAGGCTCAGTGCTGGGACCCCAGTTGTTTACAATATATATTAATGACTTGGATGAGGGAATTAAATGCGGCATCTCCAAGTTTGCGGATGACACGAAGCTGGGTGGCAGTGTTAGCAGTGAGGAGGATGCTAAGAGGATGCAGGGTGACTTGGATAGGTTGGGTGAGTGGGCAAACTCATGGCAGATGCAATTTAATGTGGATAAATGTGAAGTTATCCACTTTGGTGGCAAAAATAGGAAAACAGATTATTATCTGAATGGTGGCCGATTAGGAAAAGGGGAGGTGCAACGAGACCTGGGTGTCATTATACACCAGTCATTGAAAGTGGGCATGCAGGTACAGCAGGCGGTGAAAAAGGCGAACGGTATGCTGGCATTTATAGCGAGAGGATTCGAGTACAGGAGCAGGGAGGTACTACTGCAGTTGTACAAGGCCTTGGTGAGACCACACCTGGAGTATTGTGTGCAGTTTTGGTCCCCTAATCTGAGGAAAGACATCTTTGCCATAGAGGGAGTACAAAGAAGGTTCACCAGATTGATTCCTGGGATGGCAGGTCTTTCATATGAAGAAAGACTGGATGAACTGGGCTTGTACTCGTTGGAATTTAGAAGATTGAGGGGGGATCTGATTGAAACGTATAAGATCCTAAAGGGATTGGACAGGCTAGATGCAGGAAGATTGTTCCCGATGTTGGGGAGGTCTAGAACGAGGGGTCACAGTTTGAGGATAGAGGGGAAGCCTTTTAGGACCGAGGTTAGGAAAAACTTCTTCACACAGAGAGTGGTGAATCTGTGGAATTCTCTGCCACAGCAAACTGTTGAGGCCAGTTCATTAGCTATGTTTAAAAGGAAGTTAGATATGGCCCTTGTGGCTACAGGGGTCAGGGGGTATGGAGGGAAGGCTGGGTTCTGAGTTGGATGATCAGCCATGATCATAATAAATGGCGGTGCAGGCTCGAAGGGCCGAATGGCCTACTCCTGCACCTATTTTCTATGTTTCTATGTTTCTAAAAGCAGAGAATGCAGGGAAAAAAAATCTCAGTTGATCTGGGAACATCTGTGGAAAGAGAAATAGTTTATGTTTCAAGTTCAGACCATTTATTAGAGCTGAGAAACAGAGAAGCAATCTAGTCTATGTAGGAGAGAAGGTGGGAGAGGGTGATTGGTCAAACAAAGGAAATTTTTCTGAGGCTGCATTAGTGTGGGTGTTTAATGAAAGGGTCCAAAACTGAAATGTTAATTGTTTTTCTTCCCCCAGATGTTGTGTGACCTATTGAGATTTTTTCAAAATTTTCTTTTTTATTTAAAACTATTTTTTTGGAATGCCTGGCCAAAACAGTGATCGCTTTGACATTCCAAATCTAGAAGCTGATTGGGTGGCTTGAGTGTTCTCAATCAAAGTCACATATGGATTATTTACTGTTAGGGTGAGGTGCCTTGAATGGTTAAGGGGAGATTGTTTCCCAGCTGGGAGTGGGAAACTTAAAATTCTTTTCAAAATAAGATCCCTCCAGTTCAGCAGAATGATTTCGATCTCACCCTCTCTTAACTGAAAATGGCTGAAGTGAATGGGAAACTTACTAGCTCGGAGCTCTGTGGATGAGTTAAGTGAAGTACTATAGCTCTCAGGAACTTAGTCAATTAAAGTCACTGTCGCAGATACTTGTACCCCCAGTGATAGCTTACTCAAGACCTGGATGGAAAATCTGCCTAGACTTCATTAAAGGCCTGAAGGTAGATAACAACCATCAGGGGGAGCTTAGTTGAAAAACGGTCCTTCCAAAACTCAGGAGAAGAATCAAGATTGCTAACACTTTAGAAACCCCTACTTTCCCTCCCTGAAGGCAGGTTAAATTTCTAAAATAGGAATAGCCTGGATATTTTTCCTAGAGGGAAGGAGTTTCTAGAGTGGAAGTGTCAGAGCCATGAACTTGGCAGCACAGCAGATTTGGCAATTGCCCTTAAGAGTCTGCACGTATCAGCAAATTATTATTTTATTGTGAAGGTATTTCACTCCATTCTTTTCGTTGTAGCACTTTTCGAGACTTGAGCAAAGCACAGCAACATTACACTGCCTGCTTGCATTCAGCCTTGCCTGAGAAAGTGGGCTACTGAGTTGACTGATGCTGAAGACTAGCGGTATTTGTTTTATGTTTAGTTATTCCTTTCAGCTGTGGGGCTGGTATCTCGTTTTCCATTTGAGAGTTTTAGTTAATGGCCCTGTTTGGCCTTGAGTTTATTGTTTTCCTTTTCCTTAAAACTCTGTTTGTATTAAAGTCTGTGAACTATCGACACACTTCTGTGTCTCCCTCTCTCCACAAGTGGGCCATATCCCAAAAAAATGACAGGAAGTTGTTGATTTTCTGCTTGTCTAGTTCTGTACTGTGGTAGAAATTGCATCATATAAAAGATAAAATAGTTCATATAAACCCTGGACTGGATCTGATGCACAAGTGGCTGGCAGTGACCACCTTTCACGGAAAGAGTCCCATCACCTACTCCTGATATTCAATGGCAGTAGCACCAGTATTTCCTCATCACCCATGTCCCAGGAACACACTTGGAATAGCCCACATGAAAATTATGTCTGAAACAACATGTCAGATGTTGGGCATTCTCTCGTGGATGATTCCCCAAACATCTCCATTATCCACAAGGGACTATTTATGACTTTGATGAGATACACTCCATTGTGTATAACCCTGACAATATTCAAGAAGCTTGACTCCATACAGCCTGCTTACCTGGGAAATACTCCGTGCCTTGAACATTTTTTCCCTCCACAATTGGCATTCCAGTGCCTACCGTCTGCAAGACCACAAGGTGTTCAACAGCAGCTTAGTGTCAGAGAGTCATTGGGCACTACAGTACAGAAACAGGTCTTTTGGTCCACCAAGTCTATGATGAACTTTTATTCTGCCTAGTCCCGATGAGCTACACCTTGTGCATAGCTCTCCATCCCCCTTCCATTTACGTACCTATCCAAATTTCTCTTAAATGTTGAAAATGAACCCACATCCACCACTTCTGATGACAGCTTGTTCCACACTCCCATTACCCTCAGCGTAATGAAGTCCCCCCTCAGTTTTTTTCTTAAATATTTCACCTTTCACCCTTAACCTATGACCTCTAGTTCTGGTCTCACACAACCCCAGTGGAAGAAAAGCCTGCTTGCATTCAATATTCCCTCTGTTTTTTTTTCCAGCTGCACAGTACAATCATTGCTCTGAGCAGGATATTTTTACGTGG
The DNA here is from genome assembly GCF_963921235.1 of Mobula hypostoma. NCBI lineage: Eukaryota > Metazoa > Chordata > Chondrichthyes > Myliobatiformes > Myliobatidae > Mobula > Mobula hypostoma. The sequence continues at coordinate 20,564,442 of NC_086100.1, forward strand.
CCTGAAAACTGCGTGACTTTATATGGAAACAAAATATGCATTTTTTTGTATTATGCATACTACGGTGTTGGTGTTCAGTGGGCTGGCGGTTTATTAATGTAAGGGGGTTTCTTCTTTTATGTTACTGTGAAGGCTAACAAAATGGCTTCTTTGTTATGTTATAATTAAAATGGCTTTTCTGTGATAATAACTGCTGAGAAAGTTCTCTCCCTAGCAGCTTGTTTGGGTTATAAAGAGAATTGTATTCATTTGCTAACCATTTGGGATAGATGTTATTCTTTCTTGTGGTCTGTAAGCTATTGTTCGCGGGCTTTGAGGCAGAAGGCGCGATGGGAACAAAGAGAGAAGACGTGATGCTGTGACCCTGGGCGTGGGATCGACCCCCAGCGGGAGTCCAAGGCCAAGGGTCTTGGGCGAGGAAAGGACACAAAGACAGACTCGTGTGGAGCGTCTGGTCGACCACCGTGGTTGGTCCCAGGCGGCGGGTCGAGGGGATCAGAGGGGATCGAGTGATGGAAAGAAGACTCCATTAATTGAGCTCCAGTTGTTGTGCACGAAGTGGTTGAACCTTGATAAGTTTGGCGCCTTTTATTTTCCTTTTATAGTTTATCTCTATTAATTACATAGTTCCAGTAAGATCTATAAAGTGTAATCATTTAATCGCATATGGTGTATTGTTTGTTATTTGACAGGGTGGGGCACATCACACAGCATCCACACAAACTTGATTACCCAGTTTGGCAGAGCCAAAGGCTGCTCCCCCTAGACGAAAGCGAGTTGAGCGAGCCTGAGGCTTACCAGGGGGCTACGTTAACAATGATCTGCTAACGGCCATTCTGTGCTTATTACTACAATTTATAACAGTGTTGTAACTTGAAACCCTGACAATGTAACTATGACTCTCTAAAATTCTTCAAAATAATGGTGGTGATACATTTATTATTTAGAAAATTAATGGACTATATTCATTATCACATAATTAATTACAGGTTATTTTATAATTATATTACCGTAACAAGGAAACTTAAATTCCTGGGGAATGTCATCAGAAAGGGAGAAATAGAATGCCTTAAATTACAAGGCCGTGTGCCTGGGAAACACGGAAAAGGAAGGCAAAGAAGAAAATATATGCACATTGTGAAAGAACTAATTGTGCCAGATATTATTGACGTTGCATGGGATTGTTCGATATGGAAAGCCATGCTCGCCCAAGTGAGTAACGCGCAAGGCACATGAAAAAGAAGAATATTACCATTGACTTCAAAATTATATGAACATTACATAAAAGAAAATTCCAGGTGCATAGCAACAAAGGCTATGTGCACAAGGGCATTTCTGTTACTGTGCAGCTGTGTACCCATGTACCTTAGAGCAAATAGTGCTTGCATTTACTCTATATATACCCCTCATAATTTTTCAGACAAATTAAGTCTTCTTTGATAGCACCCTGAAATTTGCAACCACTTCCACCTAGAAGTAACACAATTGCTGAAGCAGAACTATATCACCACCATTCACTTTAAGTAAAATAAGGAATTGCCTTCCAACAGCACTGTGGGAATTAACACACCACTGGGAGTAGTTCAGGAAGTGGTATTTCTTAAGGGGAATTAAAGATCATCTTTAAATTCTGATCTGGCTGGAGGTGCCCACAACTCTAGGAAAGGCTTAAGAAAGGTAGGATATTAAAAAAAAAGCCATAAGTGACTTTTAGTCAAAACTCTTCTATCCTTGTGAATTTACTTTTATAAATATCAGAGCATGTATTAAATGGCCACATCCTGTAGGACTGATACGAAGAATGAGAGAGAAACCATCGTTCAAAATTCACAGTAAAAGTTTATTATCAAAGTACGTATGTACACTCAGTGGCCACTTTACTAGGTGCACCTGAACATTTGTTCATTAATGTAAATAACTAATTAAACAATCATCTGGTAGCAACTCAGTGCATTAAAGCATGCAGACATGGTCAAGTTGCTGTTCAGACCAAGCATCAGAATGGGAGAAAATGTGATCTATGTGACTTTGACTGTGGAATGATTGTTGGTGCCAGAATGGGTGGTTTGAGTATCTCAGAAACTACTGATCACCTGGAATTTTCACACACAACTATCTCTAGAGTTCACAGAGAATGGTGTGATAAACAAACAAAAGTAATATAGTGAGCGGCTGTTCTGTGAGTGAAAATGCCTTGTTAATAAGAGAGGTCAGAGGAAAATGGTCGTACTGGTTCACGCTGACAGGAAGGTGACAGCAACTCAGATAACCACGCTTTACAATAGTGGTGTGCAGAAGAGCATCTCTGAACACACAATATGTTGAACCCTGAAGTGGATGGGTTACAGCAGTAGAAGACTACAAACATACATAGTGACAACTTAATTAGGTACAGGAGATACCTTATCAAGTTGTCCCCGAGTTCATATGTTACCATTGATTATCCTGAGGTTCATGTTCTTGCAGGCATTTACAGACAATTATAGAAATACAGCATAATAGAATTTATGAAAATTACACACAAAGACTCAAACAACCAATGTTCAAAATAAGACAAATTATGCAAAATGTATTAAAAACATGAGTTGTAAAGAGTCCTTGAACGTGAGTCTGTAGGTTGTAGAATGAGGTTCAGTGTAGAGCTGAGTGAAGTTATCCACACTGGATCAGGAGCCTGATAAATGTAGGGTAACAACTGTTCTTGAAATTGGCAGTGTATGACTGAAGGTTTCTGTATCTTTAGTCCTACTTGTTGCTCAGAGGGAGCAAGGCTTGGATGGTCAACGTCTTCGATGATGGATGCTGCCTTCTTGCAGAATCACTCCATGTAAATGTGGTGAGGTAGTGTTCATGGATTCAATTTTGCCCTATCATCTGCTTGTCCTTCCTCACAGTCTTACTACACACTTCCTCTCCTTGAATTCCAACTGCCCCATCCTCAGCCCTATCACTCAATTTCCCATCCCCAGCCGAATTAGTTTAAACTCTCCCTAACAGTTCCAGAAAACCTGCCCACATGGATATTGGTTCCCCTTGGGTTCAGGTATAACCCACCCTTTTTGTACAAGTCATACCTTTCCCAGAAGAGATCCCAATAATCCAGAAATCTGAATCTCTTCCCCCTGCACCAGTTCTTCAACCACGTATTCATCTGCAAAGCCATCCTATTCTTACCCTTACTGGCACGTAGCACAGGCAGCAATCCAGAGATTACTACCCTGAATGTCCTGTTTTTCATCTCTTTGCCTAACTCCCTATATTGTCTCTTCAGGACCTGTGTCACTTCACTTTCAATCTTCTTTTATTGATTTAAAAGAATAAGGATAAGTACAAACCAGAGAGGTTATCTCAAATACATATTTCAATAATGATACAAAGAAAGGAGTATACACTGTCAAAATCATATCTACTATTAAGCAAATAGCATTATCAGGGATGCATCTCACCCTAACCATGGACTTTTTACTCTCCTCCCATCCGGTAGGTGGTACAGGAGCCTCCGCTCACGCACCAGCAGGCACAGGAAGAGCTTCTTCCCTGAGGCTGTGACCCTGCTGAACCTCTCATCACAGCGCTAAACATGTATTGCATCCGTATTGTACTGTCTCAGTACTTTTATATTTGTGTGCTGTAGCACTTCTTTTATTTGCAGTTATTTTGTAAATAACACTATTCTTTGCATTTCTGGTCAGATGCTAAATGCATTTCATTGGCTTTGTATCTGTACTCAGCACAATGACAATAAAGTTGAATCTAATCCAATCTAATCTAATCTATTCTAATCTTATATAAAGAGAAAAGAGAACCACTTCTCCTCCTAACAGTTCATGGGAAAAAAAGATTCAAAATTTTCTATTATTGAGAGAAAAAAACCCACTAAGCTAACCTAAAACAAAACAAAAGGGGGACTGGGCAGTCCGCTTTGAGGATACAGTTAAAAAAAAGGAAGATCCTTCTTCAAATCTAAAAATTCACAGAGAAAGAAGAATAATTAACTGAAAAAATAATAAGAATTAGATCATATGAAAATATTGAGTAGAAGGTCGCCAAGTTTGCTCAAATTTAAAAGATGTATCAAATGTTCAACTTCTTATTTTCTCTAAATTTAAACAAGACATAATGGAGGAGAGCAAAAAAAAAAATACAGTAGGTGGATTGGGATCCTTCCACTACAATAGAGTAGCTCTCCTAGCCAATAAAGTTGAGAAAGCTATCATGTGTTGGAATAACCCCAAAAATTGCTGCAAGTGAATTAGGTTGTAGGTCCAGACCTATGACTTTTGATAACGTTCTTAAAACGTCTCTCCAAAAGTTATTTAACTTCATGCAGGACCAAAACATCAGTCCAAGACATCCCTGACCCTGGCATTTGGGAGGCAAAATATCGTCCAGGTTTCCTTTTCACGTCCACAGAACCTCCTGTCTGTTCCCCTAACTATGGAATCCCTTATCACTACTGCACTCTTCTCCCCCACTCTTCCCTTCTGAGCCACAGAGGCAGATTCAGTGCCAGAGACCCAGTCACTGAGGCTCCTCCTGGTAGGTCATCTCTGGCCCCCACATTATCCAAAGCGGTATTCTTATTATTGAGGGGAATGGCCACCGGGGTACCTTGCACTGACTGACTATTCCCTTTTCATCTCCTGACAGTACCCCAGGTGCCTGCCTTCTGCAACTTAAAGGTGACTACATCCCTGTAGCTCCTATCTATCACCTCCTCATTCCCCCGTCTGAGCTGAAGATCAAAGTTGTTAACAAATATAGCAAACAGCAAGGGTTCCAGTATTGATCCCTGCTGTAGAACATCACTAATCGCAGGCTGCTAATCACTAAAATAACTCTTTGTCATCACACTCTCCTTCCAACTACCAAGAAAGTTTTGGATCCAATTTGGCAACATACCCTGAAACCTATGGTTCTAACATTTTGGACCAGTCTGCCATATGGGACCGTGTCAACTGTCTCAATAAATCGCAGTGCACCCTTTCTGTCAGTTCATCAGTTCCTCACATTCAGAATGATAATTACATCAGCTTCTTTGCTCTATTCTCATCTTCTGTTATTCTTTTCCTTTCTCCCACAATTTTTAATCTGAGGAGTGCTCACAGTAATGAGAGCGACATTTTCAGAATCAGAATCAGGTTCATAATCACTGACATATCGATGGTTCCAATTATTTTAATATCGGAGAATGTATACAATATACAACCTGAAATTTGTTGTTTTATGACAGCACAACAGTGCAATTAACAAAAACTATAAATTACAATGCCATATATCTAATGTAATGCAAAAAGAGAGCAAAAATAGTGAGGTAGTGTTCATAGCTTCATTGTCCATTTAGAAATCTGATGCTGGAGAGGTAGAAGCTGTTTCCAGAGCATTGAGTGTGTGTCTTCAGGTTCTTTTACCTCCTCCCTGATGGTAGTAATGAGAAGAGGGCATGTCCTGGGTGTTGGGAGTCCTTTATGATGAATGTTGCCATATCGAGGCATCACTTTCTGAAGATTTTTTAAAATTTGGAAATAGAGTGTGGAGCAGGTCCTTCTGGCCCATCGAGCTGCACCACCCAGCAGCTCACTGATTTAATCCTAGCCTAATCACAGGATAATTCACAATGACCAATTAAACTACTAACTGGTATGTCTTTGGACTGTGGGAGGAAACCGAAGCACCCGGAGGAAATCCATGCACACATGGGAAGAACGTATAAACTTTCTTACAGAGGACACCGGAATTGAACTCGGAACTCCGACACATGATCTGTAAAAGTGCTGAGCTAATCACTTGGTTACCATGATGTTCTCGATGGTGGGGTGGTTAGTGGCCATGATGGAACTGGTTGAGTTTGAATCTTCAGCCTTTGCAGTTGAGAACCAAACTGATAAATTGATCCCCCTTCAAGCAGAACAAAGCATGAAGGTAATGATAAATTTCCACTTTCTCGGAAACCTTCTTCGTTGGCTTCACTGCATTTCCTATTTTCCTATTGGACAGAGCATGTGTAGAGACAATGTGCCTGTTGCAAATTTTTTGACTGTCTTTGCTAATGGCTTTTGCTGCTGTGTATATCATATCCAGTATGCTGATAAGGTTTTGTATTGTCAGGAGTACTCCTTGAATCCTGTAGCTGCTTAAACTGAAAAGAGCTGCAGTGAGACTCCATCCAATTAGATTTTGTTCTCCTGCATAGAACGTGCAACAATACACCCATTTTTGCCTGCAATCTGTCAGGGCCATCACTTGACATCAAAGGCTCTTTGGTCTATGTTTTGCAATATGTATTACAAATACCACATGAGGAGTTGCAGTCTTTGATTCCGGCATTCATGCTGTGTCAATATACAGTATTTCTTGCTTTATGCCGAAATGTTTCACTCCCAATATGGCTGAAATGGATTTTCAGAATGTCTGTCCTCATTCCTCCAGAGATTGCAAATCAAATTCCTTTGAAACAGTTCACCTGGTGAATAAGCAGTTTACCTAGGAAATAGCTGTTCTCTTTAATCTCACGAGGAAGATTGCTTTCATATTACAGCTAGCCAGTCAGAACAAGGAAGTTCAATTCTTGTCGGGCTTGATCTTTCTGAGTTTTCAGCTATTCTCTATTCTGCGGTCAGAGAATGTTGGATTATATTGACATATCCTTTGCTTTAATGAATTTGTCTTCAGATTTGGTCACCAGTATTTGATGAGCATACCTAACTAAGAACGTAGAATGTGCTAAAGAAGACAGTAATTATACATTAATTTCTTATTTGTACACAACTGCATCTCTGCAATCAACACCATCCTTTAGATGTAGGTGGGAGAAATCTCTCATTCCTGGCCCAAGGGGTTTATAGTTAGTTTTAATCATATCTTTCCATCTTCTTGTATTGATCAAACAGTTCATATTCACTCACAGTGCCGAGCATCTCATTCTCAAACTTTGCATATTTCTTCCTGTTGAAATAAGTGATATTAAAGTACAAGCCACTGACTGCGTTCTTTTACATCAAAGCCTCAGTGAGCTGTGATTCTGATGCTCTGTGCTGTAATGTGACCTTCACATCACAGGATCTGAAACCACAGCCTGAGAGGAACCTGCAGTCAATGGAAATACAGTCATGCAGTGTAGACTGCTAATCCTGTTCTTATGCTGAATGGCATCTCACGGGCACAGAGTTGTACACCAGGGGAGTGGGCCCTTCGGCCCACCGTATGCCTACTGGATTTTTGGCTCATCTACATTAAAGCAACTTGTCTGTACTTGGTCCAAGTTCAGCTGTGCTTTAACTACTTAAGTGCCTGCCTAAATATCTCTTAAATTGGTAAATGTATCTGATTCCAGCACCACTTCTGACAGCTCGTTTCAGATATCTCTGTGTCCCCTCAAATCCCTTTCAGTATTTCATTCTCTCACCTGAAACATAAACCATCTTGCTTTTGGTAACCCTAGATGGGGATAAAGATTCTGACTATCTCCCTATTTATGTCTCTCATCATTTTATACACTTCTATCAGGGTACACCTCTGCTTTTTCACTCCAGGGGAAACAAGACCCACCTATCCAAAGTTTCAAAAGTTCAAAATACATTCTGTATCAAAGTATGTATGCAGTATATAACCCTGAGATTCGTCTTCCCCACAGACAGTCATAAAACAAGTAAGAACCATGGGACCAACCCATCCGAAAAACCATCAACCACTGCCCCCCTTCCCTCTTCAAGCTCAGTGTTCATTTTCACTTCAGGCTGCCCTGATTCAAAAATCGCCCAGAAGTAGTAACCATAAAGAGCGACTAAAACTAGAATTAGAAATGAAAACACATCATCATAAACCTGAAATAGGCCAAATCTAAAATCTGTGCCAATTAAACTTTGCTCCATCCCCATCCTGGAGGAGGAGAAGATGGCGGCGTAACGCAGCGCGTGCGACCGCTCCAGAATGATATCTGTATTTGCTAAGTAGGGTACCATGCACAATTCTGATTTGATGGAGACAGAAGTGAGAGCGTGGAGGAACATCTAGAGAAACTTCTGAAATGCCAGCTTCGCTGCCGCTGCTACTGTGTGGTCTGGAATCTCCAGAGGAGTAGGCCTCTGAGTCCTCAGCTTTGCTTGTTTTGGCAGCCAGGATGAGGTCGAAGGCGCTCAGCAGAGGATGGCGCTCGGGAGGATGTTTCGGAGGGGCCTGTTGGAGGCTCGAAGTTTTCGGATGGACTCAGTGGGCTGTGGTCGGGTGATTCCAATGCATCGGCAGTTGTCAGTTGTCAGTGCCTGGAGGTTTATGGCAGGGGAGTTTCTTCTTTTTTGCCGCCTGCTATTGGGGACTATAGGAGTCGATCGGGACTTGAGACTTTTTTTTTACCATGTCCATGGTCTGTTCTTTATCAAATTATGGGATTGTTTTGCACTGCTGTAACTATATGTTATAATTATGTGGTTTTGTCAGTGTTAGTTTTTGGTTTGTCCTGTTTTTGTGCGATATCATTCTGGAGGAACATTGCATCATTTTTTAATGCATGCATTTCTAGATGGCAATAAACGAGGACTGAGTGTCCTCATAATCTAATCTAATCCGCCGACAGCATCGAAGGAGAGAGAAAGATCATTTGAACACAGGGACTTTCCCTCAGGAGCAGAGAGCAAGATACTGTCAAATGCAGACACCTTCTCCGGCAGTTAGTGAGTTGCTGGTATGATAGCGCTGAACGCACCTCACAATGAAAGTCCTCCACTCCAGGCAACGTGTTGCACTCTGTCCATTGCAACCACACCTTTCCTATCATATGGGGACCAAAAATGCACTCAATCCTCCAAGGGAAGCCTAACCAGTGCTCTGTGAACTTGCAATATAGTTTATACTAACTATTTTATTCTATGCCACCATTTATCACTCCCTTACCCGTTGCCACTTACATGGAACTTAGCTCCTCACCATTTACCATATGTCCCAATGCTGTCATTTTTGCCTTTTTCCATTCCTGTCCCTGAACTAGCAGGTTCTCTCTTAAGCTGTTTAAATCAGCCTTCTTCCAATTCAAGATGTTAGCTCATGAAACAAGCTGATTCCTTTCCATAACTACCAAGAATCTTACAGAATTATGCTTACTATTCCCAAAGTGTTCCTCTTCACTCTTTTGTCACCTGTCCAGTTTCATTTCCTAAGGTAAAGTTAAAGACTGCCCATCTCTCATAGGATTATTTACATATTGTCAGCAGGAAAATGATCCTCAGGGTTGTATATGGTGAAATATACGTACCCTAATAATAAAAATAAACTTTGAACATTGTCTCAAAAAACTTCCTTGGATAAAGTTAATAAATTCCTCCCCATTTAATCCTTTTGCACTAAAGCAACCTTAGACAATTTTAGGAGAGTTAACCCATCCCTCCCCAATTCTATAATCGTGCAGATACAAGGGTCTGCAAATGCTGGAGAACTGCAGCAACACCCGGAATCAAGCAGCACCTATGGAGGGAAATGACAGTTGGCATTTTGGATCAAGACCTTCCATCAGAAATACTATAACCCTTACACTTCTCTGCGATTTGCTTATATATTTGTTTCTTTAATTTGTGCTGTTGTATAACTACAGCAAAGTGATCACCTCTCTCTTATTCCTAAATTCTACCCATTTGGCCTCACTGGACAATCCCTCTAGGTTATTCTCTTTAAGTGCTGTCATTAAAGGAAAATCATGTCTGACGAATCTCATAGAATTTTTTGAGGACGTAACTAGTAGAGTGGATAGGGGAGAACTAGTGGATGTGGTATATTTGGATTTTCAAAAGGCTTTTGACAAGGTCCCACACAGGAGATTAGTGTGCAAACTTAAAGCACACGGTATTGGGGGTAAGGCATTGGTGTGGGTGGAGAATTGGTTAGCAGACAGGAAGAAAAGAGTGGGAATAAACGGGACCTTTTCAGAATGGCAGGCGGTGACTAGTGGGGTACCGCAAGGCTCAGTGCTGGGACCCCAGTTGTTTACAATATATATTAATGACTTAGATGACGGAATTAAATGCAGCATCTCCAAGTTTGCGGATGACACGAAGCTGGGTGGCAGTGTTAGCAGTGAGGAGGATGCTAAGAGGATGCAGGGTGACTTGGATAGGTTGGGTGAGTGGGCAAACTCATGGCAGATGCAATTTAATGTGGATAAATGTGAAGTTATCCACTTTGGTGGCAAAAATAGGAAAACAGATTATTATCTGAATGGTGGCCGATTAGGAAAAGGGGAGGTGCAATGAGACCTGGGTGTCATTATACACCAGTCATTGAAAGTGGGCATGCAGGTACAGCAGGCGGTGAAAAAGGCGAATGGTATGCTGGCATTTATAGCAAGAGGATTCGAGTACAGGAGCAGGGAGGTACTACTGCAGTTGTACAAGGCCTTGGTGAGACCACACCTGGAGTATTGTGTGCAGTTTTGGTCCCCTAACCTGAGGAAAGACATCTTTGCCATAGAGGGAGTACAAAGAAGGTTCACCAGATTGATTCCTGGGATGGCAGGACTTTCATATGAAGAAAGACTGGATGAACTGGGCTTGTACTCGTTGGAATTTAGAAGATTGAGGGGGGATCTGATTGAAACGTATAAGATCCTAAAAGGATTGGACAGGCTCGATGCAGGAAGATTGTTCCCGATGTTGGGGAAGTCCAGAACGAGGGGTCACAGTTTGAGGATAGAGGGGAAGCCTTTTAGGACCGAGATTAGGAAAAACTTCTTCACACAGAGAGTGGTGAATCTGTGGAATTCTCTGCCACGGGAAACTGTTGAGGCCAGTTCATTGGCTATGTTTAAGAGGGAGTTAGATATGGCCCTTGTGGCTACAGGGGTCAGGGGGTATGGAGGGAAGGCTGGGGCGGGGTTCTGAGTTGGATGATCAGCCATGATCATAATAAATGGCGGTGCAGGCTCGAAGGGCCGAATGGCCTACTCCTGCACCTATTTTCTATGTTTCTATGTTTCTATATTATATTCTCCCTTATCCCCCTTTGCATTCCTTACTGAAATGTCTAAACCCTGGAACAGTAGGCTATCAGACCTATTCTTCTCTCAATCATGTTTCTGTGATTGCAGTAACATCATAATCCCTAATGCTGATCCATTGTCACCTAATTTATCTGTGAAGCTCTTTGCATTAAAGAAAATTAATTGATCCTGCCAACCATCCCATGCTCCCTAACAACACAGACAAAATGCTGGAGGAACTCAGTAGGCCAGGCAGCATCCATGGAAAAAATACAGTTGGTGCTTTGGGCCAAGACCCTTTGGCTGCCTGGCCTGCTGAGTTCCTCCAGCAATTTGTGTGTGTTGCTCAGATTTCCAGCATCTGCAGATTTTTTCTTGTACCTGCTCCCTAACTAGCCCCTGTATGTTCTTCCCACTGGACGTGGTTGATTTATCCTTTACATTTTCCCCTCTAATTGCTGTTTTGCTTCTATGCCAATTGGACTTTGTTGCAAACTTTCTGCAACCTGAGAACTATCAAGTCACGACAATATGAAAGCATTCACCGAGCAGCCATTTGTTCTCCTACTGATGTTTTTTGCTTCAATATCAGACTTATCACTGACATATGTTGTGAAATTTGTTCTTTTGTGGCAGTACAGTGCAAGACATAAAATATACTGTAAATTAAAATAAGAAATATCACACATTAAATAAGTAGAGCCTTTTGAAAATGCCCTCCATGCTAGGGAGGCTAGTGCCTGTGATGGAGCTAACTGAGTTTACAACTCCCTGCAGGTGTTTCCAACCCTGTGCAGTGGTGTTCCATACCAGATGGAGATGCAACCAGTTAGAATGCTCTACATGGCACACCTGTAGAAATTTCTTGGGGGACATACCAGATCTCCTTCAACTCCTAGTGAAATGTAGCCATTGGTGTGCCTTCCTCAAGACTCCATCAATAGGGTCCAGGACGGACCGGTAGAAATGTGACACCCAGGACATTGAAACTGCTTACCCTTTCCATGTCATACGGTGGGCACTGAAGGCGGACCCAGATGCAAGACACAGACTAGGAGCTTGGACAGGAACACAGACTTGGGCTAGGAAAGCGGGACCAGGACAAGGAACTGGGAACTAAGAGCCTGGGTTTGGACTCCAAGCCAGGGACTGGACAAGGACCCAGGACCTGGGTCTTGACTCGGGCTCGGACCCTGGAACTAGGCGAGGACATGACGTAGCTACAGGACTGGACATTGGCTTGGGTTCTTCGAGGCTCTCCTGGGCAGGACGAGGTACTCCTTCTTGGAACGCAGGGCCGGGACCCTCTCTAGGACGCAGGGCCGGGCCCCTTCCTTGGACTCCGGGCCAGGATGACTGCCGAGGAAACTGTCAGGGATTCAAATGGAGACGGAAAGGGAACAGTCCAGCCTCAGGGTAACAGCAAAGATGGCCAGACTTACCCCACGGAGGGAAGGACAGGAAGGGACAGATCCAACCGCAGGGTAACGGCAAGGATGGCCTGACTTACCCCACGGAGGCAAGGACAGGAAAGGGGCTCAATAAGGGGTGGCTCTGAGTCTCAGGGCAGCCAGCAACCTTGGCTGGCTATGGAAACAGCCGAATCCATACCACGATGACTGTTCCGACTAGAGACAACAAGGCTCCATGAAGCAGCGGTCCTCCAACTAGGCCTAGAGATCACGATTGGCTGCTCTAGCCTTCCACCGGTGGGTAGCTCCAAGGGGATACTGATGAGACAAACCAGCCCCCACACGCGATCCCAGGGCCGCTTATATTCCCAGCCCCAAGACGAGCATCAGGTGCCTATGATTAAACCCAACTGAAGCAAGGGACATCCAGAAGACTTGGAGTCTGGAGTCCACGGTCCGGACTGTGAACTGGAATGCGGACTTCACGGACCGGACCATGACATTCCACCGCTGACCATTGATAAAGATTGGTATGTTTCCTCGATTTTCCCTTCCTGAATTTCATAAGACCATAAGATATAAGAGCAGAATTAGGCCATTTGGCCCATCGAGTCTGCTCTGCCATTTCATCATAGTTAATTCAATTTTCCTCTCAGCCCTAAACTTCTGCCTTCTCCTCATATTCCTTCATCCTCTGACCAATCAGGAATCAATCAACCTCTGACTTAAATATACATAAAGACTTGGCCTCCACAGCTGGCAGTGGTAAATAATTCCACGGATTCACCACTCTCTGGCTAAAGAAATTCCTCCTCATCTTCGTTCTGAAAGGATGCCAGTCTAGTCTGAGGCTGTGTCCTCTGGCAGTAGACTCTCCCACCATAGGAAATATCCTCCCCATGAACACTCTATAAAGGCCTTTCAGCAATCGATAGGTTTCAATGAGGACACCTGTCATTTTTCTTAATTCCAGCGAATACAGTCCCACACCCATCAAATGCTCTTCATGTGACAATCCATTTAAACCTGGAATCACTTCTGTGAATCTCCTTTGAACCCTCTCCAGTTTCAGCACATCCTTTCTAAAATAAAGGGCCCAAACCTGTTCACAATACTCCAAGTGAGGTCTCACCAATTCTTTACAGAGTCTCAGCATTACATCCTTGCATTTATATTCCAGTCCTCTTGCAGTGAATGCTAACATTGTACTTGCCTTCCTCCCAACAGATTCAACCTGAAAATTAGTCTTAAGGGAATCCTGCAAAGGAACTCCCAAGTCGTTTTGCACATCAATTTTTTTTGTATTTTCTCTCCATTTAGAAAATAGTCCACCTTTTCATTTTTTCAACCATAGTTCATGATCATACACTTACTGACACTGTATTCCATCTGGCATTTTTTGGCCCATTCTCCAAATGGTTTAGGTCCTTCTGTAGCCTCTCTACTTCCTCAAAACTACTTGCACCTCCACCTATCTTTATATTATCTGCAAACGTTTCAACAAAGCTCTCAATTCCATCACCCATGTCATTGACATCTAATGTAAAAATTATTGGTCCCAACACACACCCCCTGTGGAACAGTACAAGTCATCGCCAGCCATCCAGAAAAGGCTCCATTTATTCCCACTTGCCTCCTACCAATAAGGCACTGTTTTATCCATGTTAGAATCTTAACTGTAATACTATGGGTTGGTAGGTTGTTAAGCAGCCTCATATGTGGCACCTTGCCAAAGGCCTTCTGAAAATCCAAGTGCCCAACATCAACTGATTCTCTTTTGTCTCTTGCTTGTTACTTCTTTAAAGAATTCCAACAGATCTGTCAAGCAAGATCTTCTCTTGCGGAAACCATGCTGTTTTATCATGTGCCTCCAAGTACCCTGAGACCTCATCCTTAATAATCGACTCCAACACCTTCTCAACCACTGAAGTCAGACGAACTGGCCTATAGTTTCCTTTCTTCTGCCTCTCTACCTTCTTGAAGAACAGAGTGATATTTGCAATTTTCCAGTCTTCCAGAACCATTCCAAAATTTAGTGATTCTTGAAAGATCATTACGAATGCCTCCATAGTCACTTCAGCAACCTCTTTCAGAACTCTGGAAGTGTTCATCATTTGGTCCAGGTGACTTAGGAATCTTTGGACCTATCAGTTTCCCAAGAACCTTCTCTCCAGTTATGGTAACTTCACACACTTCATGCTCCCTGACACCTGGAACTTCCGCCACACCGCTGGTATCTTCCACAGTGAAGACTGATGCAAAATAAATATTCAGTTCATCTGCTATTTCATTGTCCCCTATTACTATCTCTACAGCATAATTTTCCAGCAGTCTGACATCCACTTTCGTCTCTTTTTTACACTTTATGTATCTGAAGAAATTTTTGGTATCCTCCTTAATATTATTGGCTAGCTTGCTTTTGTATCCAGCTTTACCATCCTAATGACACGTCCAGTTGCCTTCTTTTGGTTTTTAAAAGCCTCCCAATCCTCCAAATTCCCACTAGTTTTTGCTCTATTATATAGGAACATAAGAACATAAGAAATAAGAGCAGGAGTAGGCCATCCAGCCCATTCAGCCTGCCCCACCATTCAATAAGATCATGGATGATCTGTCCGTAAACTCAGCTCCATCTACCTGCCTTTCCCCCACAACCCTTAATTCCCCTACTATGTAAAAATCTATCTAACTGTTTTTTAGATATATTTAGTGAAGAAGCCTCAACTGCTTCCCTGGGCAGAGAATTCCACAGACTCACCACTCTCTGGGTAAAACAGATTCTCATCTCTGTCCTAAATCTTCTCCCCTGAATCTTGAGGCAATGTTCCCTAGTTCTAGTCTCACCTACCAACGGAAACAACTTTCCTACTTCTATCTTATCTATCCTTTTCAAAATTTTGTATGTTTCTATAAGATCCCCTCTCATTCTTCTGAATTCCAGAGAGTATAGTCTCAGGTGACTCAATCTCTCCTCATAGGTTAACCCCTTCATCTCTGGAATCAACCTGGTGAACCTCCTCTGCACTACCTCCAAAGCCAATATATCCTTCCTCAAGTATGGAGACCAGAACTGCACACAGTACTCCAGATGCAGCCTCACCGGTACCCTGTATAGTTGCAGCATGACCTCCCTGCTCTTGAATTCAATCCCTCTAGCAGTGAAGGACAACATTCCGTTTGCCTTCTTAATAACCTGTTGTACCTGCAAGCCAACTTTTTGCATTTCATGCTCAAGCACTCCCACTCCCAAGTCCCTCTGCACAACAGCATGCTGCAATTATTCCTTCCAAAGTGAATGATCTTGCATTTACCAACTTTGTATTCCATCTGCCAGACCTTGGCCCACTCACTTAATCTATCTATATCCCTCTGCAAACTCTCCACATCCTCTGTACAATTTGGTTTTCCACTCAGTTTAGTGTCATCATCAAATTTTGCGACACTCAGTGCCCTCTTCCAAATCATCAATGTAAATGGTAAACAGCTGCCGACCCAGCACTAACCCCTGTGACACACCACTCACCACTGACTGCCAACCGGAGAAACACCCATTTATAGCAACTCTCTGCCTTCTATTGGTTAACCAATCCACTATCCATACCGATACACTTCCTCCAACTCCATGCATTCGTATCTTATTTATAAGTCTCTTGTGTGGCACCTTATCGAATGCCTTCTGGAAATCCAAGTATACGACATCCACCTGTTCCCCTCTATCCACTGCACTCATTATGTCTTCAAAGAACTCCAGTAAGTTTGTCAAACAGGACCTGCCCTTTCTGAATCCATGCTGCGTCTGTCTAATGGAACCTCTCCTTTCCAAATGTTTTGTTATTTCTTCCTTAATGACAGCTTCAAGCATTTTCCCAAGTACAGATATTAAGCTAACTGGCCTATAATTGCCTATTTTTTGCCTATATCCTTTTTCAAAAAGTGGCGTGACATTTGCTTTTTTCCAGTCTGCTGGGACCTGCCCAGAGCCTAGAGAATTTTGGTGAATGATTACCAATGCATCTACTATAACCTCTGCCAATTCCCTCAGCACCCTGGGATGCATCCCATCAGGACCAGGGGACTTATCTAACTTCAGGCCCTCTAGTTTACTCATCACTATCTCTTCAGTAACAGTGATTTTATCGAGGTCCTCACCTCCCATTTCATCCACAACATCATCCTTTGGCATATTAGACGTGTCCTCCACCGTGAAGACCGACACAAAACAGTCGTTCAATGCCTTAGCCATTTCCTTATCACCCAATATCAATTTCCCCTTCTCGTCTTCCAAGACACCTGTGTTGACTTTAGCCAACCTCTTCCGCTTTATATATTTGTAAAAGCTTTTGCTATCTGTTTTTATATTTTGTGCTAATTTACTTTCGTACTCTCTTCCCTTTCCTTGTTTCTTGTTTAGTTGTTCTTTGTTGCTTTTTAAAGTTTTCCCAATTCTCCAGTCTCCCACCACTCTTTGCGACTTTGTACACGAGCTTTTAATTTGATACTATCTTTTATTTCCTTAGTTATCCAAGGCTGGCTCTCCCCACACTTACTGTCCTTACTTTTGACTGGAATATACTTTTGTTGAGCACTGTGAAAAATCTCTTCGAAAGTATTCCATTGTTCCTCAACTGTCCTACCAAATAGCCTCTGCTCCCAATCCACATTAGTCAACTCCTCCCTCATCCTGTTGTTGTCTCCCTTGTTCAAGCATAATACACTAGTTTTAGATCCAACTATTTTATCCTCTATCTGTATGCTAAATTCAATCATACAGTGATCTCTCTTTCCAAGAGGATCGCTGACTACAAGATCGTTAATCTCACCTGTCTCATTGCACAGGACTAGATCTAAGATAGCATTTTCCCTTGTAGGTTCAGTAACATGCTGCTCAAGAAAGCCATCACGGATGCATTCTATGAAGTCCTCCTCAAGACTTCCTTGACCAACCTGATTCACCCAATCTACGTGGAAGTTAAAATCCCCCATGACAACTGCTGTTCCGTTCTCACAAGCCTCAGTTATTTCTTGGTTAACCGCCTCTGCCTCTCTTTGGCTTTATGTTGGCTTTGACTTATCTTGGGGATCTCATTGAAACCTACCGAATGTTGAAAGGACTAGATAATGTGGATGTGGAGAGGATGTCTCCTCTGGTGGGGGCATCCAGAATTATAAGGCACAGCCTCAAAATTAAGGACCAACCTTTTAGAACAGAAGTAAGGAGCAATTTTTTTAGCCAAAAAATGGTGAATCTGTGGAATGCGCTGCCATAAATTGCAGTGGAGGTCAAGTCTGTGGGAATATTCAAAGTGAAATTTGATGGATTCCTGATTGGTTGGGGCATCAAGGAATATGGTGAGACAACAGGTGTATGGGGTTGAATGGGATCTGGGATCAGCCTTGATGAAATGGCAGAGCAGACTAGAAGGGCTGAATGGCTATGTCTTATGGTCTTATAGTCTTGTTAGCCATGGTAGTGTCAACTTTCCTTTAGAACACTTCTTCCTCTTTGGGATGCATATATCCTGTGCCTTCTGAATTGCTTCCAGAAATTCCAGGCGTTGCTGCTGTGCCGTCATCCCTGCCAGTGTTCTTTTCCAATAAATTCTGGCCAGCTCTTCTCTCATGCCTCTGTAATTCCCTTTACTTCAGTGTAAGGCTGATACATCTGACTTTAGCTTCTCCTTCTCAAATTACAGGGTGAACTTGATCATATTATGACCACTTTCCCCGAAAGGTTCTTTTAACTTAAGCTCTCCAATCAATTCTGGTTCATTGCACAACACCCAATCCAGAACAACTGATCCTCTAGTGGGCTCAACCACAAGCTGCCCCAAAAGACCATCTTATAGGCACTCTAGAAACTCCCCCTCTCTTAAACCAGCACCAACCTGATTTTCCCAATCTACCTAGATATTGAAGTCCCCTATGACTATTGTAACATTGCCCTTTTGGCATGCATTTTCTATGTCCCATTGTAGGCCACTTCCTTACCACTGTTTGGGTATCTGTATGCAACTCCCATCAGGGTGTTTTCAACCTTGCTGTTCCTTAGCTCTATCCACAAAACTTCAACACCTTCTGATCCTATGTTACCTTTTCCTAATGATTTAATTTCATTTTTTACCAACAGAGCAACACTGCTCCCTGTCTTCCAGCCTGTCCTTTCGATATAATGTGAATCTTTGGGCATTAAGCTCCCAGCTATAATCTTTCAGCCATGATTCAGTGATGCCTGCAACATCACACTTGCCTCTTTGTAACTGTGCCACAAGCTCATCAACCTTATGCCGTATACTACATGCATTCAGATACAATACCTTCAGTCCTGTATTCACCCCTTTCGATTTTGTCCACCTTTTACATTGTAACTCATCCTGTTGACTGCAATTTTGTCCTATCAACAGCATCTCCTCACTACACATTGCCTCTGTTTGTAAACCACCTATCTCATCTTCAGCACTGTTATCTGCTTTTTCTACAATAATTCTTGCATTGAAATATAGGCAGCTCAGGACACTAGTTACACCATGCTCAACCTTTTGATTCCTAACATTCTATGAACATCTGCCTCCACAACCTCTCCTCGAATTGTTTTGGCACTCTGGTTCCCATCCCCCTGTACTCTGGTTTAAACTTTAATTCCTTGATCTTATTGTTGTTGAGCTCGAGGTTGATGCAGCACCACTCGACCAGTCAATCTATCCCACTCCTGTACCATCTGAGCCCAGGGTTGATGAATTTTCCATTTTTTTTCCATCAATGCAATCATTCAACTCAACAAAATACATTTGTTTTTTTTTTGGTTTATCATTGTCACATATAGGAAGATACAGTGAAAGATGATCTTGAATAGGCCATAAGACCATAACACTATAAGATATAGGAGCAGAATTAGGCCATTTGGCCCATTGAGTTTGCTTTGCCATTTCGTCGTGGCTGATCCATTTTTCCTATCAGCCCCAATCTCCTTTTTATCCCCCTTATCCCTTCATGCCCTGCCCAGTCAAGAAGCTATCAACCTTTTCATTAAATGTACTTAAAGATTTGGCCTCCACCGTCTCCTGTGGGCAAAGAATTCCACAGATTCACCACTCTCTGGCTAAAGAAATTCTTCTTCATCACCTTTCTAAAAGGATGCCCCTCTATTTTGAGCCTCTGCTCTCTTGGTCTTAGACGATCCCACAATATGAAATATCCTCTCCATATCTGTTCTATCAAGGCCTTTCACCATTCATTAGGTTTCAATAAGGTCACTCTTCACTCTTCTGAATACAGGTCCAGAGCTCTATACTGTCTAAGCAGATCAAAATCATCACACAGTGCATTGAGCTAAAACAGTAATGCAGAGTGAGTCTAAAGCTGCAAAGAAATTGCAGTACAAGTAAACAATGGTAAATTGTGAGGCCAAAAGTGTTACAATGTGTGCTGGCAATAAGTGCTGAAGAAAGACAGACTCAGATATAGAGGTAGTGATCAGAGTTTATTCATAATATTTCCAAAAGAACATTGGTGGACCAGCCTAGCCACACCACAAAAAGAAACATTCTCAGTCTAGGACCCACCAATTAGTGCTAATCAGGCATCCACTTAAATATTCAAGTAACACGGCATCCCTCAGCCTATCAAAATAAATTTAAAAGCTTAAACAAGAACCATCAGGAGACCACACTACAAAGAGAAGTTGCTAGAGCAAGACAAAGGGAACTCGAAATAACTGGTGACTCTCCTCAAGCAACAATTAACAAATTCAGGTGCTCTAAAAACTTCAGAGGCCAACACTGTCTGGCACCCTGCACAGAACCGAGGAGCTCATTACAAAAAGTCCACCTTAATGTACAAGGGATCCATTCAAGAGTCTGATAACTGTGGCGCAGAAGCTGTCCTCAAGCCTAGTGGTGTGTGATTTCAGGTATCTTCTGTCCAATGGGAGAGAGGAGAAGAGCGTCCAACTAATTTCTTACTTCAGCTTCTGAAGAGCAGAAAATCTTATTGTGAAGAGAGAAGTGGAGTTAATTGACTATAGTGCAATTTGTTTGGATGAGGAATTGAGGATAGATCAGAAATTGGTGATGACAATAGATGTCAGAGCTGCAGAGAACTGAAGGATATTAAAATTGTGGAGTCCTGAAGCACAAAATCAGGCCCTTCAGCCACTAAGCCAGCTGTCAAACATCAGTTTGCACAAATCCTACACCAATTCCATTTCATATCCCTATACTCCCATCAACTCCCTCCAGATTCTATCATTCACATACAGACTAGGGGCAATTTACAGTGCTAATTAATCCACAAACCTGCATATCGTTGGGATGTGGGCGGAAAAAAGGAGCAGTCAGAGGAAACCCACTTGGTAACAGGGGGAATGTGCAAGTTTCAGCCCGGCAACACCAGAGGACAGGATTTTACGTGGGTCTCTGGTGCTGTGAGACAGTCGTTCCGTCAGCCATGCCACTGAGCTACCCTGGGGTGGGAATGATTGCACGGTCATGTTTCAAAATGACAGGCGTCAGAGGCTAAGCCAGAAAGCTCACCATGTGGAGCTCTGTGGAAAAGTGTCCAGAAGTATTCAGTTAATGCACTAAAGGCAGCAATGAGCTGACAGCTGAATCACAGGGATCAGATACTGCTCACAAATCACATCAGTTTTTTTCCTTGCAGTTTATGAATCAGAGGCTTTGACTGAATTCACCCCATGCAACTAGCTCCCGGATGACTATTATTCTATATTTATAAAGTCATGTTGCACCATAGGGGAGATGTATTTCTGCAAATCCCAACTGACTCGAGTTAATTATCTTATGCATAACTTTTTCAGGCCTAAGGGAAAGTATTTTATTGTAGTTAAATTCTAATCCATTTGAATTAAGTTCTACTATAATTGTGGGTCATATTCTTCCCTTTTTGACATAAAAGGCACCTAATCAATATATATTAAGTATACAGATTTTGGTGGATTTTATGGTGCGCGGTGGAATGGAATCACTTTTATTCCTATGGTGTGCTTTCTAACCGTAACATCTGTGTGGGTGGACTAGGACAGATTGCTGGTGATATTTACACCTAGGAAGCTGTTAACCATTCCACTTCAGCACTAGTGATACAGGCATAGGTATGTACCCCACCCTCCTACCTGAATTGGCCAGAAGATTAAAAGCTTGTGAATACAAATACTAGACTTAAGAGCAGCTTCCCCGCGCCCCCCCCATTGTTGGCACAATCCTGAATGGACTTCTCATACTCTCAAAGGTGACCTGTTGATTTCCCCAAGTGCTTTGCCATGGCTTTTGCACTTGAGTACTGGATCGCAAAGCACTCCAGCGTGTGGTGAAAACTGCCCAGCGGATTAACGGCACCCAAGTGCCCACCATTGAGAACATCTACCATAAACGCTACCTGGGCAGGGCAAAAAGCATTATCAAAGATGCATCTCACCCTAACCATGGACTTTTTACTCTCCTCCCATCCGGTAGGCGCTACAGGAGCCTCCGCTCCCGCACCAGCAGGCACAGGAAGAGCTTCTTCCCTGAGGCTGTGACCCTGCTGAACCTCACACCACAGCGCTAAATATGTATTGCATCCGTATTGTGCTGTATCAGTACTTTTATATATGTGTGCTGTAGCACTTTTTTTATTCAGTTATTTTGTAAATAACACTGTTCTTTGCATTTCTGGTCAGATGCTAAATGCATTTCATTAGCTTTGTATCTGTACTCGGCACAATGACAATAAAGTTGAATCTAATCTAATCATTTTACTACCTTGAAGTAATTATGTATCGAAAGATTTGTCAGGACGGAATGCAGACAAAAGCTTTTCATTGTATCTTGATACATATGATCATAATAAACCGATACCAAAATCAATGCTAAATATCAAAGGTAATGTTACACCATACAGAGGGGGTTGTTCTTTAGTTGAGCTGGGGGTTGCTTGTGCTAATTCTGTCACTGACCCTTGCATCTACAACTGATAAATCAATAAGGCTGGGGCCAATCAGGCTTTTCTCTTCTGTTGGATTGCTTGCATTCTGTCATAGACTCAATGTGGTGGGCCCTGCCCATCAGCCATGATGCTGATTATTTGAGAGTAGACAATCCTGTGCACAGCTACCTGGACTATACTTCCCATCCTGTTACTTGTAAAAACGCCATCCTCTTCTCTCTGTGTCTCCATCTCCACCACATCTGCTCTCAGGAGGAGGCTTTTCATTCCAGAACTAATAAGTTCTCCTTCTTCAAAGGAAGCTCTCCTTCCTCCACCATCAATACTGCCCTCACCTGCACACGTCTGCCCTCACCCCATTCTCCCACCACTCAACCAGGGATAGAGTTCCTCTTGCCCTCACTTACCACCTGACTAGCCTGTGTGTCCAGCACATTATTCTTTGTAACTTCCGCCATCTCCAACGGGATCCCACCACCAAGCACATCTTTCCCTCCCCTCCAATTTCCACCTTCTGCAGGGATCGCTTCCTATGCAACTTCCTTGTCCCTTCATCCCTCCCCACTGATCTCCCTCCTGATACTTACCCTTGCAAGCAGAACAAGTGCCACACCTGCCCTTACACCTCCTCCTTCACTACTATTCATTGCCTCAAACAGGCGTTCCAGGTGAGGTGACACTTCACCAGTGAGCCTGTTAGGGTCATCTACTGTATCTGCTGCTCCCAGTGTGGCCTCCTGTATATCAGTGAGACCTGACATAGATTGGGAGCCTGCTTCACCAAGCATCTACACTCCATCCGCCAGTAAAAGCAGAATCTCCCGGTGGCTACCCATTTGAATTCCATTTCCTATTGCCATTCCGACACGTCAGTCCATGGTCTCCTCTACCATTGTGACAAGGCTATATTCACGTTGGTGGAGCAATATTATACTCTGTCTGGGAAGCCTCCAATCTGATGGGATGAACATTGATTTCTGGAAATTCCAGTAAATGCCTGCACCATCCCCCTGCCTCTCCATTACCCAATTCCCATTTTCCTCTCTCACCTTAACTCCTTACATGCCCATTGCCTCCCCATAGTTCTCCTTCTTCCTCCTCCTCGTTCCCTTTCTTCCAATGTCTTCTACCTTCTCCTATCAGATTCCCCCTTCTCCAGCCCTTTATCTCTTTCATTAATCATCTTTCCAGCTCTTTCCTTCACCACTCCCCCCTCGCGGTTTCACCTATCACCTCCCACCTTATATTTGTTCTTCCCCCGGCGCCCCCCCCAACTTTATTGCTCTGACTTATCATCTTTGTTTCCAGTCTTGATGAAGTCTCGGCCTGAAACATTGACTTTTTATTCTTTTCCATTAATGCAGCCTGGCCTGCTGCTCCTCCAGCAGTTTGGGTGTGTTGCTTGGATTTCCAGTGTCTGCAGATTTTCTTGTATTTGTACTAATATTCATGTAGACAACATCCATAGCTTTACCTTCATCAATCACCCTTATCACCCTAATCAAGTTTGTAGGACATGACTTGCCTTATACAAAGTCATCCTGGCTCCCCCTAATTAGCCCACGGTTTTCCAAATACACATAAATCCTGTCCCAATGTGGTAAGGAACTGGGAGTAATCCACCAATTTCAGGATTATCGCTGGATCCCTTCTTGAATAATGGAACAATTTAGCTACCCGCCCCAGTCCTTTGAGAACTCACCAGTGCTAGGGAGGACACAAAGATATTGATCAAGGCTCCAGCAACCTCTTCACTTGCCTCTCTCAATAACCTGGGCTATATTCCGTCAGACCGTGGGGTCTGATCCACCTTAATGCTCTTTAAGAGACCCCACACTACCTCCTCCTTTACCTCAAAATGCCTTGGCATATTAATACTCTCAGTACTGATGTCACTATTTTCCATGTCCTTTCCTTTGGTAAATACTGATGTGAAGTATTCATTAACGACTTTACACACATCCTTTGCATCCTAGCAAACGTACTTCCCCTTTACCCTTGAGAAATCCCACCCTCTCCCTAATCCTCTTTGTCCTGATGTATGTATAGAATGCTTTAGGATTCTCCTTAATCCTACTTGCCAAGGACTTTTTAGTCACTCCTCCTGGCTTTTCTAATTCCCTTCTTGAGTTTGTTCCTGGCCTCTTTATAATCCTCAAGGTCTCTGTTTGATTCTAGCCTCCTAAGATTTGCATACTTTTCCTTTTCCTTCTTGACTAAATTGATCACCTCCCTTGACATCCAAGGCTCTCTTACTGTGTCACCCCTGTTCTTCTTTCTGACTGGAACATACTGTGCCTGTCCTGTATTCTGTGCAGTTGTCTTTAAGCAACCTCTGTACGTCAGTTGTGGACTTGCTCAAAGGCAGCTGTTCAGCAGAACAACACAAACAACAGCAACAGAACAACACAAACAACAACAGCAAAACAAGCTCCTTTCCTCCATCTCTCTCACACACACACACACACACACACACACACACACAAACAGGCATTCCTTCAAACCCAAGTCAGGCCACCTCTGGGCCTTCTGATTCCAATAGACCTGCAAACTTACAGACATCGCAGCTCCAACTTTCCCAGCGGACTGACAGACTGTCAGACTTGCAGTCCAGCTCGAGCCATCAGGCCTTGACATCTGGACTCCCTGACCTTTGACCCTCAGGCTTCAATCCTCGGTATCGATCCCAGGGCCCACTAATGATGGGACCACATACTCCAGGTCTCAAACTCCAAATGTGCAAATGACAGGACCCCGAATTCCAGGCCTGTGTTTCTTGCCTGTGTTTGAACTGAGGACCCCAGGGCTAGTGCCTCCCACCTATATATTGTCGCACTGACTCCTCTGGTGGGTATGTCTTCTTAAAAGAACAGGATGTGGCCAGGGATTGTGATGGAGATGCATCATGTAATGTATGATTCTGTAAGTATAATTGTGTCAGGCTATTGATTCGCAAATCTGCCAACAGTTCTCCTAATATATAGGCCTGTCCCTGGCTGAGACAAATTTCCTTCGTTGAAGGACATGAGTTTATTTTATTTATTTAGCGATACAACGCAGTGCAGGTCCTTCTGGCCCAATGAGCCTCACAGCCCAGCAACCCAACTATTTAACAGTAGCCTAATCACAGCGCAATTTACAGTGACCAGTTACTTTACGGACTGATTCATCTTAGGATTGTGAAAGGAACCTGGAGCATCTGTCGAAAACTCACACGGTAAATGGGGAGAACGTACAAGCTCCTTTCAGGTGGCACCAGAATTGAACACCATGCTCCAGAACGCACTGAACTGTAATATCATCACACTAACCACGACGCTGAGAGGCTTTTCACCTTAACCTGCTAGTTTCTTTTGACAACCACTGTTGAAAATTATTCAATTAATTGAATTTAAATTCCAGAATATCCGAGATGGGATTCGAACTCCCACCTCTGGATCACTAGTCCAAACCTCTGGCGTAGCAGGCTAGCAATTGAAGGATTAGGTCATTTTACCAGTTTTATCACTGTAAAGTGAATGGGGACTTGCAAGGGACACCCGGCCGTAAGTGGACTACACTGCTCCTACATCTGGGTGCTGAACTGGAAAAGAGTGAGAGGAGGAAAAGAAGAGCCAGTGATTACGTGCCCCAAGCAAAAACCTTTAACTAAATATACGGTGAAAATTGTGAAATTAATAGAGAGGGAGGCTCTTGAAGTTATTTGGCCTGAGGAAGTTGGACTGGTGTGTAGATTTATTAATCATACATATGATGATTTGCCCCATATGTTACAGCAACATGCCTATTTGCATTGTGCACAAGTACTTAATTGTGCCTGTAATGACAGTACAATACCTAAGGGTTCTTCTGAGCTCTTGATGTTCCATCTGCTCTCTTTACAGAGGATAGTTGCCTCCTACCAGCCTTTGTCACTCAGATTTTAATTAAGCGCATAAATAGAAACATTAGATACTAGGATAATCAGAAAATGTTTTACAATTGCACTCTGAGGAGAAGGGTTAGTTTGTATAATGCGAGTCTTTCAACAAGAAATGTGGGTGATATTGCAAATGAAAATAGAACCATGACAGACTTGTTGCACAAGTGTGTTGTGTCCATCTTTATGGTGGAGGAAGAGGAGCATTCGGAGAGGTTAAGAGTTAATCAAGAACTGAAACTCACCAAAGTTAACAACAAGAAGAAAAAAGGCATTCAGTAAAGGAACTGTGCTAAAGGTAGAAAATCATAAACCCTGATGTCCTCTTATTGATGGAAACTAAGTAAGAAAATTCCCAATATTTTAAACAGCAAATCTCTAAATCTGTTGCCTTTCAGGAATTATATTTCAGATTGGAAAATTCAATTAATGGTGAGAAAAAGAAATTAAAAAGAAAATCAATAAGATGTATAAAATCAATAACTAGAGGCAAAGGGACTAAACTAAAGAGAGAAATTTGAACTCATTAAAAGATAACCAATTTGAATTTATAAGCAGAAGATCATGAATCATGAATTAAATGTTTTTGCGGAACTGCCTGAAGTCAAAGTCTTGAGATAGATTCCATCAGGGCCTGGAGATGTGTTTTTTTAAGAGACACAGCCCATTCTCATACTTAATATTGACATGTCCTACTATATCAACGTACTCCTTCCCGATCTCACAATCATGCGCATCCTTTTCCCCAGTGAATGAAAATGCACATTTTCTCTGGCTCAAAGCATAAATTCCCACCTTTGTCCTTGATAGGATTGACCTTCTGCTACCTATCCTTTTGCAAAGTTCAAAGTTCAAAGTAAATTTATTATCAAAGTACATATATAGGATGTACCCATATACAATCCTGAGATTCATTTTGTTGCAGGCACACTCAGTAAATACAATAGCCATAATAGAATCAATGGAACATTGCACCAACAAGGCAGACAAGTGGGCAAATACAAAGGGGAAAAATAATATTAATAATAATCATGATAATATCCCTTTTAACGTATTCTTTCAGCATAATATCTTTGTTTGAAACTGATCTGGAAAATTTACAAAGAAAAATAAGAACTGAAATGACAAATTTTAGAAAACATTATTCACACTCGAATGCACTTAGATTAACACTACCTAGGACAGAAGGATTAAGAGGAATAACAAACATAAGAAATTTACACAACAGTCAGATAAAAGCAACACTCACAACACGCTGGAGGAACTCAGCAGGTCGGGCAGCATCCGTGGAAGCAATCAGTCAATGTTTCGGGCCGGAACCCTTCGTCAAGACTGTAGTCAGATAAAACTTCTCAGGACATATTTTCATCAATGAAAACAGGATTCAGCACTTCATGTGAGCACATGCAATTCTGATCAGAAGTACACACCACTAAACTTAAAAGAATGCACAACCCAGAAAAATGAAGAGATTATCATTATAGAAGAAAAAAATTAACCAATGGAAGAGCATGACCCTCCATGGAAGACATCCCCATGATCTGAGCAGACTGGATGTCGACAAGGAAGCATTGAACACCTAGCTTAGGATTGGAGACCTGTTCCCAGAAACAAAAGGGTTCCTTGTGGCAATACGGGACCAGGTGGTAAACATCATAAATAAATAATAAAAGACCAACAAATTCAAGACGATAAATGCAGAAAATGCCAAGAGAAACCGGAAGCAACCCTACACATTACAGGACCCTGCAGCATTTAACTCAATCTGATTGCTTACACAGGCATAATCAAGTGGCAAACGTCATTCACCAAAATCTTGCTTTAAAATACAAACACATAAAAGAATCTGTGCCTTACTATAAATACAAACCTGATCCAGTTTTGGACTCAGAGTCCCACAAATTATATTGTAAGCAATCTGTTATTTCAGATAGGACAATCCATAATAACCATCCGGATATAATAATACAGGATAAACAAACAAGAACAACTTACTTAATTGATACAGCCATTCCAAACACATAACTTACAGAAATCAATAAGTGAACACCAGAAACATGATGAATTAAAAGAGGAAATTGAAAGACTAGAGAGCATGATCATTGTCCCAATAGTAATATCTACAACTGATATGATCCCATAATCACTACACAATAGCATTAAACAATTAGGGCTACCCAACAATATTTATGTAAATCACCAGAAAGCCACAACACTAAACACCACTAGAATAGTCTGAAAGTTCCTAGAAATTAGTGCACTTGGTTATGTCTGTACCTCAGGTTTTTACCAGTTTGAGAGAAAGAGAAGAAGAAGAAGAAGAAGAACGAGGAAGAGGAATATTGAGAACATGAGATGAAGAATCCTTGAAAGAGTCCATTGATTGTGGGAATAATTCCGTGATGGGGCAAATGAAGTTGAGTGAAGATATCCCCTCTGGTTCAGGAGCCTGATGCTGATGCCTGAGGGGTAATAACTCTTCCTGAATCTGGTGGTTGTGAATCATGAAACACCTGTACCTTCTTCCTGCAGCAGTGAGGAAGAAACATGAGCTGGGTGTGGGGTCCCTGGTAATGGGTGTTCCTTTCTTGTGACAACGCTCCAGGTAGATGTGCTCAGTAGTGGGGAGGGCTTTACTCATGATGGACTGGGCCGTATCCACCACTTTTTGTAGGATTTTACATTCAGGCATTTGTGTTTCCACACCAGGCTGTGATGCAGCCAATCAATATTCTCTCCACCACACATCTATAAAAGTTGGTCAAAGTTTTAGATGTCATGCCAGATCTTTGCAAACTCCTAAGGAAGTAGAAACTCTGCTGTGCTTTCTTCATCGTTGTACTTACATGCTGTGCCCTGCGCATATCCCCTGAAATGATAACACTGAGGATTTTAAAGATGCTGACCCTCTCCACCTCTGATCCCTTGATGATGACTGTCTCATGGATCTCTGATTTCCTCTTCTGAAGTCAATAATCAGCTCCTTGGCCTTGATGATATTGAGTAAGAGGTTGTTGTTGTGGTACAACTCAGCCAGATTTTCTATTTCCCTCCTGTATGCTGATTCATCACAACCTTTGATTCAGCCAACAACAATGGTGCCGTAAACAAGACTTAAATATGACATTAGAGCTGTGCTTAGCTACACCATCATAAATGTGGAGCGGGGAGCTAACCACACGGCCTTGTGGTGCACCTGTGCTGATGGTTATTATGGAGAAGATACTGTTGCCAATCCAAGCTGGCCGGGGTCTGCAAGTGACGAAATCGAGGATCCAATTGCACAGGGAGGTATTGAGGCCAAAGTCTTGAGGCTTATTGATTAGTTTTGAGGGGATGATAGTGCTGAATCCTGATATATGCATCTTTGCTATCCAGATGTTCCAGGGTTGAGTGAAGAGCCAGTTAAATGGCATCTGTTGTAAACTTGTTGTGACGTTAGGCAAACTGGTGCATATCCAATTCACTTCTCAGGCGGGAGTTGATAAGTTCCATCACCAACCTCTCAAAACACTTCATCACTCTGGATGTTAGTGCTCTGGACGATAGTCATCGAGGCAGATTACCACATTCTGCTTGGGCACCATATAACGGAAGCTTGCCTGATGCAGGTGGCAACCTCAGAGTGCTGAAGTGAGAGTTGAATGATCTCAGTGAAAGCAACAGCTAATTGAGCAGCACAGGTCTTTCATCCTCAGTCAGGCACCCCAAATGGGCCAGACGTTTCCTATGGGTTCACCCTCCTGATGGATGGTCTCTATGTATATGATGCCTTGGTTTTCTCCATAATCCTATTTTCCAAGGACATTTACCCTTTAGCTCTCCTAATTCCTTGTTTAAATTCTTTCTGGTTTCTTATGTTCCTCAGGGTTCTAGTCAAGTTTCAGTTTCCAAAACTTTACATCTGCTTTTTTTTGACTGAACTTACAATATCACTTGTTATCCAGTGTTCCAGAACTTTGTCTTCCTTATCTTTCATCCTTTCAGGAACATGCTTGTCCTGAATTCTAACCATGTGGCCCTCCAAGGACTCTCATAAGTCAGAGGATTTACCCTCAAACAGCCGCTCCCAAATCTATCTAATACTGTCATATTGAAACTTTGCCCAGTTTTGCACCACTGTTAACCATAATTATCTTAAAACTATTCACATGGTGCTCCCCCACTGAAACTTTAGTCATCTGGTCAAGCCCACTGCCCAGTATAACGTCTAGTACAGCTACTGCCCTCACTGGAAACATTCCAGAATGCCAGTAACAAATTCTACTATATTTGAGCTTCTGGCACTAATGAAATCCCAGCTAATATCAGGGAACTTAGAATTAGCAAATACCAAAATGATAATCTGTCCACATCTTTCCATGAATTGCCTGCATATTCATTCCTCTAGATGTAGGCAACAGTATCATCCCATCACAGTGGTGACATTTCTTTTATTCCTGAACTCTACCATCATGGTCTAACTGGATGAGCCCTCCAAGATGTCCTTTCTAAGTGCAACTGTGATATTATCTCTAATCAGCAAGCAACTTACCTAGTTCTTTTTCTGCTGCTCTCCATCATGTCTGAAACATCTGAACCCTGAAATATTGATCTGCCAGTCATACTGCTCACTTAACCAAGATTCTATAATGGCTAGCACATCAGGGTTCTATGTAAAAAAACAGACTTTAAGATCAGCTTCCTTACCTAGTATATTCTTTGTATTAAAATAAATGCATTTAGGCCATTAGTCCCAACATGTTCCTGGTCCTGCCTGTACTTCCTGTTAGGCTTACTTGACCTAAGCTCCACCTTTCCCTCAATATCTTCACCTGCTGATAAACTGCTCTGGTTCCTAAACTTCTGTCACACAAACTTAAATCCTCTGAAGTAGCACTGTCAAACCTCCCTGCAAGGGTAGTGGTGGCCCTCCAGTTTGGGTGCAAGCTGTCCTTCTTGTACAGCCCCACATGGCTGAGAAGAGAGCTCATTGAAATATTTATCCGAAGCTCTCCCTCTTTCACGAAAACTTTTAAGCATGCATTCAACTGTACTATTTCACAAGGATTGGCACTAGAACCTCTATACTATTGTGAATGGTTGGCATTTACCTTGCAGTTTGAGAGAATGTATGGATGCTTCAGTATCACAATGGAGAAAAGGGAACTGCAGAGGCATAAGAAAGGAGCTGGCCAAAGTTTATTGGAAGGGAATACTAGCATGGATGGTGATAGAGCAGCAATGGCCAAAGTTTCTGGGGGTAATTCAATTCTAAAGGGAGAAGGAAGAGACAACTGTTGGCGACAAGGTAAGGCAAAGAGTATGAAAGCAAAAATTAGTGGGAAGCTAGAGGATTTGGAGTCTTTTAAAAACCATCAAAGGGCAACTTAAAAATCAATAAGGAGCGAAGAGATGAAATATGAAGGTAAGATAGCCAATAATATAAAAGAAAATACGAAAATTTTATTCAAATATATAAAGAGTAACAAAGAGGAAGACATCAAACCACTGGAAAATGATGCTGGACAGTTAGCAGTGGGGGGATATTGACATGGTGGATGAACTGAATAAACATTTTGCATCAGTCTTCACTGTTGAAAACACCAGCAATGTGCCAGAAATTCTAAAGATCCAGGGGCAGTAGCGAGTGTTGTTGCTGTTACCAAGGAGAAAGTGCTTGGAAAGCAGAAAGGCTTTAACATAGACCATCAGACTTCTCTCTTCTCTGATCACCTTCTCTGGGTGGTTGGACCAGGTGAACTATGCCCCAGGATTCTGAAAGAGACTGTGGAGGCATTAGTAAGGACCTTTCAAGAACTGCTAGATTTTGGAATGTTTCTGGAGGACTGGAAAATTGCCAATTTTACTCCACTCTTTAGGAAGGGAAGGAGACAAAAGATTATAAGCCTTCTTGGTTGGGTAGATGTCAGAATCAGTGGATGTTATTTAATTGGATTTTCAGAAGGCCTCTCACAAGGAGCCACATACAAGGCTGCTAAACAAAATTAGAGCCTGTGACATTACATGACAGATACTAGCACGAACAGAAGATTGGCTGATTCAAAGGAGGCAAAAGGTGGGTGCCTTATCTGGTTGACTGCTAGTGACTAGTGGTCTTCCATGGGTCCACTACATTTCACATTATGTATTAATGATCTAGATGACAAAATTGATGACTTTGGTGCCAAGTTTGTAGTTGATGCAAAGATAGTTGGAGGGGAAGAAAGTGTTGAGGAAGCAGAAGTACTTGGACAAATTAGGGGAATGGGCAAAGAAGTGGCAAATGAACACAGCTTAGGGAAGTTTATGGTCATACATTTTGATAAAAGAATAAATGTTTAGACTAACAACATACATCAAAGTTGCTGGTGAACGCAGCAGGCCAAGCAGCATCTATAGGAAGAGGCGCAGTCGACGTTTCAGGCCGAGACCCTTCGTCAGGACTAACTGAAGGAAGAGTGAGTAAGGGATTTGAAAGCTGGAGGGGGAGGGGGAGATGCAAAATGATAGGAGAAGACAGGAGGGGGAGGGATAGAGCCGAGAGCTGGACAGGTGATAGGCAAAAGGGGATACGAGAGGATCATGGGACAGGAGGCCTAGGGAGAAAGACGGGGGGGGGTGACCCAGAGGATGGGCAAGAGGTATATTCAGAGGGACAGAGGGAGAAAAAGGAGAGTGAGAGAAAGAATGTGTGCATAAAAAGGAGTAACAGCTGGGGTACGAGGGGGAGGTGGGGCCTAGCGGAAGTTAGAGAAGTCAATGTTCATGCCATCAGGTTGGAGGCTACCCAGACGGAATATAAGGTGTTGTTCCTCCAACCTGAGTGTGGCTTCATCTTAAAATGTGTGGCCACTGGGAGATCCTGCTTTCTCTGGTGGACAGAGCGTAGATGTTCAGCAAAGCGGTCTCCCAGTCTGCGTCGGGTCTCACCAATATATAAAAGGCCACATCGGGAGCACCGGACGCAGTATATCACCCCAGTCGACTCACAGGTGAAGTGATGCCTCACCTGGAAGGACTGTTTGGGGCCCTGAATGGTGGTAAGGGAGGAAGTGTAAGGGCATGTGTAGCACTTGTTCCACTTACACGGATAAGTGCCAGGAGGGAGATGAGTGGGGAGGGATGGGGGGGGACAAATGGACAAGGGAGTTGTGTAGGGAGCGATCCCTGCGGAATGCAGAGAGAGGGGGGGGGGAGGGAAAGATGTGCTTAGTGGTGGGATCCCGTTGGAGGTGGCGGAAGTTACGGAGAATAATATGTTGGACCCGGAGGCTGGTGGGGTGGTAGGTGAGGACCAGGGGAACCCTATTCCTAGTGGGGTGGTGGGAGGATGGAGTGAGAGCAGATGTACGTTTAAGAGCAGAGTTGATAGTGGAGGAAGGGAAGCCCCTTTCTTTAAAAAATGAAGACATCTCCCTCATCCTAGAATGAAAAGCCTCATCCTGAGAGCAGATGCGGCGGAGACAGAGGAATTACGAGAAGGGGATGGCGTTTTTGCAAGAGACAGGGTGAGAAGAGGAATAGTCCAGATAGCTGTGAGAGTCAGTAGGCTTATAGTAGATATCAGTGGATAAGCTGTCTCCAGAGACAGAAAGATCTAGAAAGGGGAGGGAGGTGTCGGAAATAGACCAGGTAAACTTGAGGGCAGGGTGAAAGTTGGAGGCAAAGTTAATAAAGTCAACGAGTTCTGCATGCGTGCAGGAAGCAGCGCCAATGCAGTCGTCGATATAGCGAAGGAAAAGTGGGGGACAGATACCAGAATAGGCACGGAACATAGATTGTTCCACAAACCCAACAAAAAGGCAGGCATAGCTAGGACCCATACGGGTGCCCATAGCTACACCTTTAGTTTGGAGGAAATGGGAGGAGCAAGAGGAGAAATTATTTAGAGTAAGGACTAATTCCGCTAGACGGAGCAGAGTGGTGGTAGAGGGGAACTGATTAGGTCTGGAATCCAAAAAGAAGCGTAGAGCTTTGAGACCTTCCTGATGGGGGATGGAAGTATACAAGGACTGGACATCCAATGTTTAGACTTTTTTTTTAAAAACAAGAAGCAATTTTAGAAATCAGATGTGCAAAGGGACTTGGGAGTCCTCCTGTTGGATTCCCTAAAGGTTAACTTGCAGGTTGAGTTGGTAATAGAGAAGACAAATCAGAAGCAGATTTATAATCAGACTTGTGTCATGCAATTTGTTATTTTGTGGCAGCAATGCAAAACGAAAAAATAACTAAGTAACAATGAGAAAGATCAAAAATAAATGTAGTGCACAAAGAGAGCAACAAGTAATGTATTCATGGATTCATGGTTTGTTTGGAAATCTGACAGAGGGGGTGGCAGCGGGTGGGGGGCGGGGGGGTTGGGTGAAGAAGCTGTTTCTAACCTCCTGTTCCTAGGCTCATGCACCTTCTCTCTAATGGTAGCAATGAGAAGAGGGCATGTCCTGGTTGGTGAGTGTCCTTAATGATGGAATGTTAGCACTCTTGAATGCAACTCAATGTTAGCATTCAATTCAAGAAGATGAGAATGTCAGGACGCTGAAGCAGGGATCCAATTCCAGACCCAGTACTGTGCACTCAGTGATATTAATTAAGTAACAAATCCCAAGGTGCAAACAAAGTCAGAATCAAAGTTCAGACAGAGATCAAAACATCCAGAGAAATCCAAAACCCAGAATCAGGCAGAGTCAATATTCAGACAGACAGTACAGATACAAATGCTAGAAAGGCTCAGGAAAATTCACTGGCACTATCTAGCAACAAACAGGTGAAAACACAGGACTGAAATACACTGAGCAATAAACAGAGAGGCAGATGATAGGTGGAGCACAATGAGACACAGGGGGCAGCAATACAGGTAATAATGAGAAACAGATGAGAGACAGAGTACTCAGTAATACAGGGGCCGGAGCAGAGCAGGAGCAGGGACAGGAGTACATGGCAATACAAAACCACAGACTGACAACTAGGGGGAAAAACACACAAAAAGACAGTTCAACTGGAGGTACTGACAGTAACACCTCCCCCCCTACAGACATCTCCCGGCATTATGGCAGGTAGAGCTGGGTGTTGCTGATGAAAGAGGGGTCCAGTATGTTATGGGCAGGGACCCAGCACCTCTCCTGAGGACTGTAGCCCTCCCAGTCCACAAGGTACTGGAGGCCATGGCCCTGGCGACAAACATCCAGCAGTCAACACACTGTGAAAGCCTCTGACCCATTGATGAGCTGTGGGGGAGGGAGAGTTTGGGGACAGGACACAGGGTAGCTAATGAAAGGCTTGATGCAGGACACATGGAAGGTGGGATGAATGCAGTGGAGAGCAGAGCTTGAGACGGATGGCAGCAGGGCTGATGACTTTAGCAGTGGGAAAGGGGCCGACGAAGCGAGGGGTGAGCTGCAGGAATCCACCTTGAGGGGAAGGTCTCAGGTTGAAAGCCACACGCGCTGTCCCTGGCAGTAACATGGGGCCTTGGAGTGATGGCAGTCAACTTGATGCTTGATCCTAGCAGAGGCACAGAGAAGGGCAGAGCTATGTCCAGCCTCTATGTCCACTGACAACAGCAGACAAATGCCTCGGCAGATGGAAGGCCAACCTCCTCCTCCCAGGCAGGAAACAGTGGAAGCTGGTAGCCAAGGCAGAACTCAAAAGGAGACAGACCAGTGGATGAGGACAGATGAGAGTTTATGGAATAGCTTGAAGGGCCAGAAGAATGTATTCCACACTATCTCAATAAATAAATTAGATATATCTTAAGAACTTATACATAATTTCATGATATCATAAAGACCTATAAATTTCAAGTTTGTCTCATACAATTTTGATGAGTAAAATAATTTAAATTCTTTTGAAAACTCTTTATAATATCAAACATACAGAATGTATTAATAGTGAAAATTGCCAGGATGCTGGAGCAGGAATCCAATCACAGACCCAGTACTGTGCACACAGTGATATTAATTAAGTAACAAATCCCAAGGTGCAAACAAAATCAGCATCAAAGTTCAGGCAGAGATCAAAACATCCAGAGAAAGCCAAAAACCAGAATCAGGCAGAGTCAATATTCAGACAGACAGAGTATAGATGCAAATGCTAGAAAAGCTCAGGAAAATTCACTGGTACTATCTAGCAACAAACAGGTGAAAACACAGGACTGAAATACACTGAGCAATAAACAGAGAGGCAGATGACAGGTGGAGCACAATGAGACACAGGCGGCAGCAATACAGGTAATAATGAGAAGCAGGTGAGAGACGGAGTACTCAGTAATACAGGGGCCGGAGCAGAGCAGGAGCGGGGACAGGAGCAAATGGCAATACTGTTACATATCCCGTGAGCATGGTGTAATTATCTTGTGAGCATTATGTCATTATCTCGTGATGGGCATCATGTAATTGTGTCATGACTGTGGGGTGATGTCATGTTCCAAACAGTATTTAAACAAAGCCAGCCAATGTGACGCAGATCTCATTTTTATTTGTAGTGCAACGTTGTTGCCGGTCGGATGTTTGGAGACACCACCGATTTTGTTTGTTGCACGTTTATTTTTCCCTTACAGTCCAGTATCGGAGAGTGAAGACGTTACCAGAGCTATCCGAGCAAAGTATTGGGTAAAGTTAATGTCGTTCAGCGTCTTGGGAATGATCGACCTTTTCAAATTCGTTTGGGAATTGTGGCTTGCACATTTGAACTAAACCTCTGCAAGGTCGGGAAGGTTTGTGCAGTGACCACCCTCCAGTCAAAAGGTCAGTTCCTTTATTCGTGATTCCTTCGGACAAGGCATCTCTCAGCTGTGATCGGCAGATTTGTCATGACTTCGAAGGAATCGTTGTTTCTGGGAAGTCTTTCCTTAATGACTGTATAAGTTACATAGACTTTTGAATTTACCACTTTAAGTCTGTGCTTGGATGAGAACTCGTTAAGAACAGTTTATAAGTTTGACTGTTCAATATAGTCGCCTAACTGTTAACTTCCGGTTAAGTTAGTCGTTTGTTTACTTTTTGATGTTTTGAGCAGAGGTGAATAAATGTCGTGGTTTATTTTATAAAAACTCAACCCAAATTCATCTCTGTTGCTGTTGATTTATAACAATACAAAACCACAGACTGACAGCTAAGGGGTAACACACAAAAAGACAGTTCAGCTGGAGGTACTGACAGAGAATATAAAAGCAGGCTGATTCTGAGAGACAGGATCAATCTGCATTTGGGAAGGGGAGGACTGACAAGGGGAAGTCAGCATGATGTGTGTGGGGAATAGTCTTTCATGCATTTGAGTGAGCATCTTAAAAGAGGTGAACTAGTGTATTAATGAGGGCAGTGTGGTAGATTCTGCATGAAATTTAGCAAGGTTTTTTGACAACAGCCCACATAATATAGGTCTAGAAGGTGAAATCGCATGGGATCCAAGGTGATCTAGGCAATTGGATACAGAATTGGCTTGGCTGTAGGTGAAAGAGGGTTGTTTTTCTCCTTGGAGGCCTGTGCTCAGTGGACTGCCAAAGAATGGCTGAGGATCTTCAGTTGATTGTCATATGTTTTAATGTCTTAGGTCAGAATCTAGGTGGCATGATTAGTAAGCTGACATCAAAGTTGGTGCTGTAGTGAACATTGAAGGTTATCTAAGGATCTAGGCTGTAACAGGATCTAAGGTTGTAACGGACTTGACTGAGCTACTCCACAAGACGGATCCATTCTTGAAACACAGAAACCCTACAATAAACAAGAGAAAATCTGCAGATGCTGGAAATCCAAGCAACAGACACAAAATGCTGGGAGAACTCAGTAGGCCAGGCAGCATCTACGGAAAAAAGTACAGTCGACGTTTTGAGCTGAACCCCTTTGGCAGGACACTGCCAGTAATGCTAATTGGAAGTCTGCTTTAAATAATCAGAGTACATGGAAAACCCGTGCCAGTCAAAATAAACTTGACAAGAGTAAACAAAAAGCACAAGAGCTTAACGACTCCAGATAAGACAACAATTAACAAATACAGGTGCACAGGCCCATAAGGCTCATTTCACTCATAGGATGTACACAATAAACGACAGGGCCCTGGGGATTGTGTTGAATAGAAGCACCTAGGGTGACAACTTCTCAATTCCCTGAGAGTGGCACCATAGATGGACAGGATGGTGAAAAAGGAATATAGCTTGTTTGCCTTCAATGGATAGGGCATTGAGTATAAGAGGTGTGATGTTATGGTACAGCTGTACAGGACTTAGGTGAGATCTCATTTGTGTTACAGTACTGTATGGAACTCTGGTTGCCTTGCTACAGGAAAGATGCGATTAAGCTCGAGAGGGTTCAGAAAATATTTACAGGGGCACTGCCAATATGGAAAGCTTGATTTATAAGGAGATGCTGGACAGACTGGGACTATTTTTTCAGCAGCAAATGAAGCTAATGGGTGACTTTTCAGATGTTTTATAAAATAATGAGTGACATAGATAGAATAAAGAGTCACACTGCTTATCAGCAGACATTGATTTAAAGTGAGAGGGGAATAATTTGAAGGCACACTTTCACACAGGTGATGGTGGGTAGATGGAATGAGCTGTCAGAGGAATTGGTAGAGGCAGGAACAGTACCAATCTTTAAAAGATATTTGAATGGACTCCTGGATAGGAAAGGTGTTGAGGGTTATGGGACAAATGCAAGCAAACGGAACTACCTAACATAGGCACTTTAGACAGCATGGAATGTCGGGCCAAATGGCCTATTTCCATGCGGTATAGCTTTATGACTCTGCGACTCTGTATGAAGCCCAGAACTCTATTAATGAGACATTCTGAGATTTTCACCTGCAGGCTCTTGTTAATCACTAGCCTCATCCTGCATGAGTCAGGTTCTCGGTAGAATTAATTAATTTGAACAAGATTAGGAAAAGTTTTCTAATTTCTTTGAGCAAACATTTGAAAATCATTCCCAATTTCCTATCGGGGGTTCTCTGCTCAGTGAGGCTGCTAGGATATCATACATCTCAGAACTCAATGAGATCTTTCAGAAGGGTACAGTCTTTCTGAGTTGGGGCTTTACACTTCCTTTGAGAGGTCTTCATTCAATACAATATGTTACTGGACTAAACTCAGGTCCTATATTGTTAGTTTGGAAGCTAGTTTGGTGTATTACCAAGTTATATGTTGAGAAAATAAAAATGCCCAGAACCACAGAATATTTTCAATCCATATGACCAAGTTTTATAGCATGTGACGTGAAATTAGTTAAATTCATTATCGAAGTATGTATGTGTCACCATATACTGCTTTGACTAATACTGCTCCTATGTCTTATAGTCTTATAGTTTTGTATACAAGTCATTTGTATAAATAACAAGTAACAAGGGTTCAGTACTAAGTAAGAAAAGTGGAGAGAGAAAAAGAGTTGGAGTTTAGGTCAATGACGTGCTGAGCATTTCTAACACCTTCTATCTCATTTCAGATTTCCAGTATCTGTAATATTTAGAGCATAACTTGGTTTCCTTTTGGACACATGGTCAATACTGACTAAATTGAAGCTCAGCACATGAGGCTGAAAAGGATGGGGCTTTCCGAGATGCTCTCCCACAATTCCATTTTTGCAGGCATTCACAGTAGAATAGAGAAGTACAACAGAATCAGTGAAAACTGCACACAAAGACTGACAAACAACCAACATGCAAAAGACAAACTGTGTAAATACAATAAATAAATAATGAGAACATGAGTTGCAAAGTCCTTAAAAGTGAGTCCATAGGTTGTGGAATCAGTTCAAAATTGAGCTCAGTGTAGGAGGTGACATGAGGAAATCTCTCCCTGTCATGCAATTGATCTGAGAGCACTGGCTGAAAACATGGAGGATCTAGGTTCAGTGCAGTCTCTCTGAACGAAAGTGGGACTGAGAATGTTCTGGAGCTGAGGGCTCATCCAGGGAGGTGCATGAAATTGATTGATCTTTCAAGGAGCTGGCACAGATGCAATGGGCCAAAGGGCCTCATTTTGAACATTAAGGATATGAGAACTGTAGACTGAGCCAGCTCTGTTGGGGGCTCAACATTCTCGATCTCAAGGACATCTTCAAGAGGCAGTCCGTCAAGATAGTGGCATTCATCACTGAGGTCTTCAGCACCGAGCCACGCCCACTTCTCATTACTGCCATCAGAGAGAAGTTACAGGACCCTGAATACCCACCCCTCAATGCCTGGATAGTCCATGCACTATTTATCTAACTCATATAACTTATTGTAATTTGTGTGGCTTTGCACTATATTGCTGCCAAAATACAAGAAAATTCACAGTGTTAATAAACCTGGTTCTCATTCTGATTCTGAGGTATAATTGCCCGTAGTGAGAAAATGAGACAGTCGATCTTCTCGTTGCATAAGAACATAGAAAACAAAATCAGGAGTAGGCTACTTGGCTCTATCCGATTGTTCCGCCAATCAATAAAGTCATGCTTTTCATTATTGCATTGCCATTTTCCTGTACTTATCTCATTTCCTTTGATTATCTTAATATCTAAAGGTATCTCTGTCTCTGTCTTGAATATACTTAGTGAGTGAACCTTCCTCTCCTCTGGAGTAGAGAATTTCCAAGATTTACTACCCTCTAGAGAAGCTCTTTTTTTTAATCCTAGTTCTTGTGGTTGACTTTAGTCTGAATTTTGACCCCTGGCACTAAGTACCACATCTAGGGGAAATATCCTTTTCATCCACTTTGTGAAAAATATTAAGAATTTTGTATCTTAAGTAAGATAAAACTTCTGCTCTTCCAAGCTCTAGGACGTACAGGCAAGTCTTTCCCCATTGGAAAATCCCTTCTATCCTAGGAATTGATTTGGTGAATCTCTACTGAACTCTTTCTAATACACTGATTCTTTAAGTAGGGAGACCAAATCTATACGGAAAATACAGATGAGATTTCAACAGGACCTTTTATAACTTTGGTTGGATGTTGCTTGTCTTGTGCTTAAGTTGCCTTGTAATGAAGATCAACATAACATATACACTCAGTTGCCATTTTATTAGGTACACCTGTACACCTGCTTGTTAATGCAAGTATCTAATCAGCCAATTATGTCATAGCAAGTCAATGCATAAAAGCTTATAGACATGGTCAAGAGGTTCAGTTGTTATTCAGACCAAACATCAAAACGGGGAAGAAATGTGATTCAGAAGGCTTTGTCCATGGAATGATTGTTGGTGCCAGACGGGGTGGTCTGAATACCTCAGCCACTGATGATCTCCTGGGATTTTCACACACAACAGAGTTTATAGAGAATGGTGTGAGAAACCTTGAGTGGCAGTTCTGTGAGTGAAACCACCTTGCTAATGAGAGAGGTCAGAGGAGAGAGCTCAAACTGGATCAAGCTGACAGGAAGGCAACAGGAACTCAAATCATGTGTTACAACAGTGCAGAATAGCATATGCATTTAGAGACCATTTTATTAGGTACAGGAGATACTACCAAAGTGGCCACTGAGTGTATTGCCCTTATGCATTTCAGCATTGTTTAAAAACTTGAAAATTGTATGAAATGATAGCTTTATTTCTCTTCCTACAAATGTAGAAAGCTCAGCAGGGAAAGCTGGCAGGATTAAGGAATCCTGGATATTGAGGAATGCTTAAGACTCTGTCAAGGAAAAAGAAGCATGACCTATTCCAATTCTGATATCTCTATCCACAGCCTCCTCTACTGTAAAGATGAAGCCACACTCAGGTTGGAGGAACAACACCTTATATTCCGTCTGGGTGCCCTCCAACCTGATGGCATGAACATTACTTC
Organism: Mobula hypostoma; assembly: GCF_963921235.1. NCBI lineage: Eukaryota > Metazoa > Chordata > Chondrichthyes > Myliobatiformes > Myliobatidae > Mobula > Mobula hypostoma. The sequence continues at coordinate 20,606,414 of NC_086100.1, forward strand.
TCTGACTTCCGCTAATGCCCCACCTCCCCCTCGTACCCCATCCATTATTTATTTATATATACACATTCTTTCTCTCTCTCTCCTTTTTCTCCCTCTGTCCCTCTGACTATACCCCTTGCCCATCCTCCTGGTTTCCCCCCCTCCCCCTTTTCCTTCTCCCTGGGCCTCCTGTCCCATGATCCTCTCATATCCCTTTTGCCAATCACCTGTCCAGCTGTTGGCTCCATCCCTCCCCCTCCTGTCTTCTCCTATCATTTTGGATCTCCCCCTCCCCTTCCCACTTTCAAATCTCTTACTAGCTCTTCCTACAGTTAGTCCTGACGAAGGGTCTCGGCCCGAAACGTTGACTGTACCTCTTCCTAGAGATGCTGCCTGGCCTGCTGTGTTCACCAGCAACTTTGATGTGTGTTGCATGACCTATGTCAGATTTAGTCAAAGGGGTCAAGTGGATCCCTTGAGGAGGGAAAGAAATATGGAAGTTTTGGAAATTAGGATAGAAAAAGGGATGTTAGATGGCCTTGGGAAATACAGGAAAGAAGAAGGTGATGTTATAAATACAGTAAGAGAATATGTTCCCTATGGATCAGTGTGCTTGTCCACTTGTAGTGCACAGGAGATGGGTAATGTCTTAAAAGAGTACTTCCTATCTGTATTCACCTCTGAGAAGGTGAAGCTAGAGAATTCTGGGTGAGAACAATGAGGTCCTGAAATATATTATGAAAGAAGATGGGTTGGCAGTCTTGAGGGAGGTAAAGGTGGATACATCCCTAGGGACTGACCAGGAATAATGTAGGAGCTCAGATTTAATTTAGACTTATGTGAAAGGATGCGTTTTAGAAAGTTAATCCAGGGCAGGATATACACAGTAATTAGTAGGAGCCAGGAGAGAGTTTTTGAACTGAAGGATCTGGGACCCAAGGAAAAGGTCTCGAAGAGTGTTGTTAAACAGAAGAACTGTGGAATCTAAACATATATTCCTTAAAAGTGATGATACAGGTAGTCTCAAGGTGGTGAAGAAGGCATTTGGTATACTTACGTTTGTCAGGTGGGACATGGAGTGTAATAGTTAGGCTATTATGATACTATACAGGTGTACAATACATTGGTAAAATCACACCTGGGTTTTTGTGTGCACTTTTGGTCATTATATAATTAGAAGGATGTGATTAAGTTGGAGGCGGTGTAGAAAGATGAGCTGCCTATATTTCATTGCAAGGCCTATCATAGAAAAGGCAAATAATAGTGCTAAAGATGAGGCAGCTGGTTTACAAACGGAGGCACTGTGTACTGAGGAGAGGATTTTGAGGGGGCAACATTGCAGTCAATCGGCTGAGTTGCATCGTGAAAGGTGGACACCATCAAAAAGGATGAATACAGGACTGGAGGTGTTGTATCTGAATGCACACTGTATATGGAATAAGGTAGATGAACCTGTAGCACAGTTGAAGATTGGCAGGTATGATGTTGTAGGCTGAACATATGGCTGAAAGATTATAGATACGAGCTTTATGTCCAAGGATACATATTATATTGAAAGGTTAGGCAGGGAGGCAGAGGGGATGGTGTTGTTCTGTTGGTAAGAAATGAAATCAAATTCTTAGAAAGAGGTGACATAGGGTCAGAAGATGTTGAAGCATTGTGGACAGAGCTAAGGAACTGCAAGGGTAAAAAGACCCTGATGGGAGTTGTATTCAGACCCACAAACAGTAGTAAGGATGTGGCCTACAAATTGCGATGGGAGATAGAAAATGCCCAAAAGGGCACTGTTGCAATAATCATGGGGGACTTCAATAAGCAGGTAGATTGGGAAAATTAGGTTGGTGCTTGATTACAGGAGGAGGAATTTCTAGAGTACCTGCAAAATGGCTTTTTAGAGCAGCTTGTGGTTGAGCCCATGAGAAGATCAGCTATTCTGGATTGGGTGTTGTGCAATGAACTAGAATCGATCAGGGAGATTGATATAAAAGAAACTTTAGGGGAAAGTGATCATTATAAGATCGAATTTGCCCTGAAATTCGAGAAGGACAAGCTAAAGTCCGATGTATCAGTATTACAGTTGAGTAAAGGGAATTACAATGGCATGAGCGAAGAGTTGACCAGAACTGACTGGAAAAGAACACTGGTGGGGATGATGGCAGAGCAGCAATGGCTGGAATTACTGGAGGAAATTTGGAAGACACGGGATAATTACGTCCCAAAGAGGAAGAAGTATTCTAAAGGAAAGATGGCACAATCGTGACTAATGAGAAAAGTCAAAACTAACATAAAAGCCAAACAGGGGGCTTATAATAGAGCATATAATTAATGTGAAGTTAGAGGATTGGAAAGCTTTTAAAAACCTATAGAAGGAAACCAAATAAGTCATTACAACTCACGTGAAATCCTGGAGGAACTCAGCAGACCAGGCAACATCTATGGAAAAAAGTACAGTCGAGGTTTCGGGCCGACACCCTTCAGCAGGACTGACTAGAGAAAAAAAGTGAGGAGTAGATTTGAAAGGTGGGGGAAGCGGAGAAAGAAACACTAAATGATAGGTGAAACTCAGAGGGGGAAGGATGAAGCAAAGAGCTAGGAAGTTGATTGGTGAAAGAGGCAGAACGCTATGCAAGAAAGAAGAAAGGGGAGGGGTGGGGAGGAGTACCAGAGAGAGGCGATCGACAGGCAGAGGGTGGAGGCATTACTAGATGTTTGAGAAATCAATATTCACGCCAACAGTTTGGAGGCTACGCAAATGGAATACAGCAGTGGTCCCCAACCACCGGGCCACGAGGAAACGATATGATTTAGCAATATGAAACAATATGAGTCAGCTGCACCTTTCCTCATTCCCTGTCACATACTGTTGAACTTGAACACATGTGAGGTCATTACGCACGCGTCATCCATGTCAGCGTGGGAAGAAGATCAACTCCTCGAGCTTGCAAATGACGACGGGCTGAAAAGTATGTTTGACATAACATCTCTGCCGGCATTCTGGATCAAAGTCAAGGCTAAATATACTGAGATAGCCACAAAAGCACTGAAAACTTTGCTTCCATTTCCAACATATCTCTGCGAAGCGGGGTTTTCTGCAATGAATGCAACGAAAACTAAATTGCGGAATAGATTGGACATAAGGAACCCCCTTCGAGTATTGCTGTCTTCCATTACCCCTCGATGGGACCATCTTGTTGCAGGAAAACAAGTCCAGGGCTCCCACTGATTCAGCGATATTGGTGTGTTGCAATGATTTCATATGTTCATATGAGGAAAATATGCACTGTGTGTTTAATATTAAATTCCATATAACCATATAACAATTTCAGCACGGAAACAGGACATTTTGGCCCTTCTGGTCCATGCCGAACTCTGACTCTCACCTAGTCCCACCAAACGTAGCACCTCACATTTATCAGCATTAAACTCCATCGGCTATCTTTCAGCCCACTCCTCCAATTGGCCTAAATCTCTCTGCAAGCTTTGAAAACCTACTTCATTATCCACAATTCCACCTATCTCAGTATCATCTGCATACTTACTAATCCAATTTACCACCCCATCATCCAGATCATTAATGTATATGACAAACAACATTGGACCCAGTACAGATCCCTGAGGCACACCACTAGTCACCGGCCTCCAATCTGACACACAGTTATCCACCACCACTCTCTTGTGTCTCCCATTCAGCCACTGCTGAATCCATCTTACGACTTCAGTAGTAATACCTAACAATTGAACCTTCCTAACTAACCTTCCGTGTGGAACCTTGTCAAAGGCCTTACTGAAGTCCGTATAGACTACATCCACCGCTTTACCCTCGTCAACTTTCCTAGTAACCTCTTCAAAAAATTCAATAAGGTTTCTCAAACATGACCTTCCACGCACAAATCCATGTTGACTGTACCTGATCAGGCCCTGTCTATCCAGATATTTATATATACCATCTCTAAGAATACTTTCCACCAATTTACCCACCACTGACGTCAAACTCACAGGCCGATAATTGCTAGGTTTACTCTAAGAACCCTTTTTAAACAATGGAACAACATGAGCAATACGCCAATCCTCTGGCACCATCCCCGTTTCTAATAACATTTGAAATATTTCTGTCAGAGCGTCTGCTATTTCCACACTATCTTTCCTCAAGGTCCTAGGGAATATCCTGTCAGCACCTGGAGACTTATCCACTTTTATATTCCTTAAAAGTGCACTACTTCCTCTTCTTTAATCATCATAGTTTCCATAACTTCCCTACCTGTTTCCCTTATCTTACACAATTCAATATCCTTCTCCTTAGTGAATACCCGAGAAAAGAAATTGTTCAGAATCTCCCCCATCTCTTTTGGCTCCACACATAGCTGTTCACTCTGATTCTCTAAGGGACCAATTTTATCCCTCACTATCCTTTTGCTATTAATATAACTGTAGAAACCCTTTGGATTTATTTTCACCTTACTTGCCAAAGCAATCTCATATCTTCTTTTAGCTTTTCTAATTTCTTTCTTAAGATTCTTTTTACTTTCTTTATATTCCTTGAGCACCTCATCTACTCCATGCTGCTTATATTTATTGCAAATATCTCACTTTTTCCGAACCAAGTTTCCAATATCCCTTGAAAACCATGGCTTTCTGGAACTTTCAACCTTTCCTTTCAACCTAACAGGAACATAAAGATTCAGTATTCTCAAAATTTCACCTTTAAATGACCTCCATTTCTCTATTACATCCTCCCCATAAAACAGATTGTCCCAATCCACTCCTTCTAAATCCTTTCACAGCTCCCCAAAGTTAGCCTTTCTCCAATCAAAAATCTCAACCCTGGGTCCAGACCTATCCTTCTCTATAATTATATTGAGACTAATAGCATTGTGATTACTGGACCCGAAGTGCTCCCCAACACAAACCTCCGTCACCTGACCTATCTCATTCCCTAACAGGAGATCCAATACCGCCCCTTCTCTAGTTGGTACCTCTATGTATTGCTGCAAAAAATTATCCTGCACACATTTTAAAAACTCCAAACCATCCAGCCCTTTTACAGTATGTGCTTCCCAGTCTATGTGTGGAAAATTAAAATCATCCACAATCACAGCCTTGTGCTTACTACAAATATCTGCTATCTCCTTACAAATTTGCTGCTCCAATTCTCGCTCCCCATTTGGGGTCTATAATACACCCCCATAAGTGTTACTACACCTTTCCCATTCCTCAATTCCACCCAAATAGCCTCCCTAGACGAGCCCTCTAATCTATCCTGCCAGAGCACCGCTGTAATATTTTCTCTGACAAGCAATACAACACCTCCCCCTCTTGTCCCTCCAATTCTATCACACCTGAAGCAATTAAATCCAGGAATATTTAGTTACCAATCACACCCCTCCTGTAACCATGTTTCACTAATAGCTACCACATCATACTTCCAGGTATCAATCCATGCTTTAAGCTCATCCACCTTTCTTATAATGCTCCTAACATTAAAATAAATGTATTTAAGAAATTTTCCACATCTCACTCTCTGTTTATCACTAACAGTACAAACAACTTTACTATTTTCTTTTTCTTCCTTCTCCCCTACATCTGTTCCTACACTTTGGTTCCCCTCCCCCTTGTATCTAGTTTAAATCCACCAGAGCCTCTCTAGCAAACCATTAGCAATTCATTAGATAAACCCTTTTAGAAACAAAATTGAGTCTATTAGCCACTTATAAGTGACTTATAGTTGACTTATCATCTATATTCCAGTCGTGATTAACACCCCCCACCCCACCAGGGTTGCTAACTGTCCCGTATTAGCCGGGATGTCCCGTATATTTGGCGAAATTAGTTTGTCCCATACGGAACCGCCCTTTTCCCGTATTTCCCCCGCTAAGGTAGAGCGTTCCTATGAAACCTTTTGTGCCGAAATGGCGTAAAGCGCAGAAGCAATTACCATTAATTTATATGGGAAAAAATTTTTGAGCGTTCCCAGACCCCAAAAAATAACCTAGCAAATCATACCAAATTACACATAAAACCTAAAATAACACTAACATATAGTAAAAGCACGGATGATATGATAAATACACAGCCTATATAAAGTAGAAATAATGTATGTACAGTGTTGTTTCACTGAGCAGAATCGTCAAAAACGATTTGTAGAAAAAAATTGGCACGTACACGCATGCGCACGTAAAGTATGTGCGCATGCACACACAGGTGCCCGCGCAATGCTTCATCCTTATGGTAGTCTTTCACGGGGTAAACACAGTGAGAAAGTTGGCAACCCTACCCCCTCCCCCCGCCCCCCGGTCGGTCCACGGTGCAAAAAAGGTTGGGGACCCCTGGAATACAGTATAAGATGTTGTTCCTCTAACTTGAGTGTGGCCTTATCCCAGCAGTGGAGGAGGCCATAGATGGACATATCGGAATGGGAATGGGAAGTGAAGTTAAAATGGGTGGCCATTGGGAGATCACACTTGTTCTGGTGGACAGAGCATAGATGCTCGGCGAAGCAGTCTTCAAATCCACGTTGGGTCTCACCGATATACAACAGGCCACACCGGGAGAACCAAACACTATATATGACCCCAACAGACTCACAGGTGAAGTGTCGCCGCACCTGGAAGGACTGTTTGGAGCCCTGAATGGTGGTGAGGGAGGAGATGTAGGGGCAGGTGTAGAACTTGTTCCGCTTGTAAGGATAAATATCAGGAGAGAGATTAGTGTGGAGGGATGAATGGACAAGGGAGTTGCGTAGGGAGTGATCCCTGCAGAAAGCAGAAAGTGGGGGGATGAAGGGAAAGATGTGTTTGGTGGTGGGATCCAGTTGGAGGTGATGGAAGTTGCGGTAACTTATGTGCTGGATATGGAGGCCGGTGGGGTGGTAAGTAAGGACAAGAGGAACCCTATCCCTAGTAGCATGGTGGGAGGATGGGGTAAGAGCAGAGGTGTGTGAAATGGAAGAAATGCAGTTGAGGGCAGCATTGATGGTGGAGGAATGGAAGCCCCTTTCTTTGAAGAAGGAGGACATTTTCTTGGCTCCAGAATGAAAAAGCTCATCTTTAGAGCAGATGCAGTGGAGACAGAGGAATTGAGAGAAGGGGATGGCATTTTTATACGTAACAGGGTGGGAGGAGGCATAGTCCAGGTAGCTGTGAGAATTCATGGATTTGCAACAGACATCAGTAGATAAGCTGTCTCCAGAGATAGAGACAGTGAGATCAAGAAAGGGGAGGGAGGTGTCATAAATGGACCAGGTAAATTTGCGGGTAGGGTGGAGGTTGGAAGCAAAGAGGATGAAGCCGACAAGTTCCGCATGGGTGCAGGAGGCAGCACCAATGCAGTCGTTGAAAAATGTAGGAAAACTTGGGGAGTGATTCCAGTGTAGGCTTGGAACATAGACTGTTCCATGTAGCCGGCAAACAGGCTGGCATGGCTGGGATCCATGCAAGTGCTCGTGGCTGCACATTTTGTTTGAAGGAAGTGGGAGGAGCCAAGGGGGAAATTATTAAGAGTGAGGACAAATTCCGCTAGGCGGAGGAGAGTGGTGGTGGAGGGGAACTGGTTGTGTCTGGCGTACTGAAAGAACTGGAGAACTTTGAGGCCTTCCTGGTGGGGGAATGGAGTTGTATAGGGACTGGACACCCATAGTAAAAATAACATGATGGGGGCCTGGGAACTTGAAATCATTGAAAAGATCCAGAGCGTGTGAAGTGTCACAGATGTAGGTAGAAAGGGACCGAACTAGGGGGAATAAAACAGAGATAAATCAGATACGAGTTTAGTGGGACAGGAACAAGCTGAAACAGTGGGTCTACCTTGGTTGGTTTGTGGATCTTAGTTGGGAGGTAGAAATGGGAGGTGTGGGGTGCAGGAACTATGAGGTTGGTGGCGGTGGATGGGAATCACCAAAGTAAATAAGGTTGATTATGGTGAGGGAGACAATGGCCTGGTGCTCTTCAGTGGGGTCCTGTTCGAGGGGTAAGTAAGAGGAGGTGCCTGAGAGTTGTTATTGGGCCTGAGCAACGTAGATGTCAGTACACCAGACTACTACAGCACCTCCCTTATCTGCGGGTTTGATGGTGAGGTTAGGATTAGTGCGTTAGGAGTGGAAAGCAGTGTGTTTATAAAGAATGAGGTTGGAATTGGGGAGAGAAACGTTGAAGTTGAGACATTTGATGTCCCACAGGCAGTTGGCCATGAAAAGGTCCACAGCAAGCAGAAGACAAGAGCATTGTGTCCAGGAAGAAGAGGAGGGTTGAAGATGGATGAGGGGATCATTGGTAAGGGGTGGAGAGTCCTTGCCAAAGAAATAGGCTCAGAGACGGAGGTAGCGGAAGAAGAGCTCAGTGTCATGGCGGGCGCAGAAGTCACTGAGGTGTGAGTGCAGGGGGACAAAGATAAGGCCATAAGATATAGGAGCAGAATTAAGCCATTTGTCCCATCGAGTCTGTTCTGCTATTTCATCATGGCTGATCCACTTTCCCTCTCAGCCCCAGTCTCCTGCCTTTTCCCCGTATCCCTTCCTGCCCTGACCAATCAAGAATCTATCAACCTCTGACTTAAATATATATAAAGACTTGGCCTCCGCAGCTACCTGTGGCAATGAATTCCAAGGATTCACCACTCTCTGGCTAAAGAAATTCCTCCCCATCTCCATTCTAAAAGGACGCCCTTCTATTCTAAGGCTGTGCCCTCTGCCCTCTGCCCTTAGATTCTCTCACCATCGGAAACATCCTCTCCACATCCACTCTATCAAGGCCTTTCACCATTCGATAGGTTTCAATGAGGCCACCCGTCATTCTTCTGAATTCCAGTGAACAGGCCCAGACCCATCAAACACTCTTTGTGGCTGAAAGACAAAGTTTAGAAAGCTTCTATAAACTTATAGAAATGTGTACTATCATAGATACTGCAGAATAAATATTTTAGTGCCTGACATCAGCTGCAACTCATGCTATAATCTATGGGAAGTGTTTTTAAAAGTGACGCACATCATATTCTTAAAGTGGATATATCAATATTAGAATTTAGAACCTAATTACACAACAGTAGAGTCAACATTCCAATCAAGTCAACATTCTTTAGAAACTACACGAGTGAAGAAGAATCATCTAACACCTTTTGTGGACCCATATCATGCCTCAAGCCATGCCTTACATTCTGCTTGTAATTTTTCTTTCCTATAATCTTCTTTCTGCTTCATCACCTCTTTATCAATTGTACTGAGGTGACTGCATCTGGCTGATTCATGTCACTGCTTGTGTGTAATTACTTTTATTGTTACATCAGGGAGGAGGGTAAAAGAAATTCGAAGAAGGCAGGCCCTTTAAAGAGTCTTGGTTAAATAAAACCTGGTTTATGGGAAACTGGTGAGAAAAAAAATATGGTTTAAAATGAGTTCATTATATTTGTGAAGTCAACTTAAAATCCTGTTTATTCTGGAAATGAGACTGATGTCAATTACATTTAGGACATTTGGAAGAATCAAAGAGTCTGGACTTTTATAATGTTCAGCACCCCTTGGAGATGTTTATCTGGGTTCATTCCTCAGCCCATGCAAGAATGAATACCATGCTAGCCCTGGCTGTTACATCTTATTATCCGCCCTCCCCCCCCCCCCAGACATTGAAGCTGAAGTCTTTCGATCACAAGTGTTCCACATTTCAGAGTTCACCCCAAGTGCACTAATAAAATTGTAGTTTGCATTCAAAGGAGCTGTCCTGCATGGAACTTTGAAGGTTTCAATCTATAATCTATTTCAACTGGAAAAATAAACTTCCCTGTTACCGACTAAAATGTAGTTTCCAGATGTCGGGGTCAGAGGTCCAGGATAAAAGTATCAGCTTTAGAGCCCTTCCAGCTACAAGTCGCATCCAATGTGTGGGGTTGCTGATGGAAGCAGCTGGCTCATGAACTGTCTCTCTTTCTTCCTTCATTCTGTCTCTGTGAGTGGTCCTATCCTATACCAATAAATTCTGACACACATGTTTATCTTTCAGACACTTAGGCTACTTTCACGCTCGAGGCGTGGGCAGCAAATTTAAGCTTATTACCATTACATGACTACTGGAATAATTTTTAACTTCACTTAAGTTCTTGGTTTTGCCATCTTTCCTCATGTTAGCATGACTCCATTCCCAAAGGACTTCCTGAACAGATTCTTAAAGTACTGCTCTATCTCTGTAGGGCTGTTGAAAAACATGGCAAGAGCAGTTATGAATTCATCATGGTTCATTTTACAAGTCTAATGCAGGGAAGACCTTCTTACATATTCTACTGATTTTCTTGAGCATCCTATGTTGGTTTCTGGGAACAGATGCAAAAATATGTGTAATAAAAGAAACACAAAACAGCCCTTGGTTCAATTCCAATGCAAAAAACACAAAACAGTTCCAATGCTACCAAATTCATGAGCCCTACTATAAAAGTATTTCAAAAGCATTCCATGTGTGATAAATATTTGGGCATGAGCAAAATTATGTATAGGTATTTTAAATTTAATGCAGACTTGCTCTTGCTGGTATTTATTCATTATATTTGTTTGATGTATGGCATTTCTTCTCTCTTGTATCAATCAATGCTTGTTGGCATTGCTTTGTCCCAGAAGCAAAGCTTCCAAGATTTTGTTATATTTAGACATGTGTTTAGGGACCCAGGAGAGAAAGAAAAAAAATTATTTTGAGCCATTAATCCTGCATGAAAAAAAACATGCATCATGCTTCAGTGGAAGACTTCTGTAGAACAAGCGGGTTGATCAGGCAAAAATCTATATACCTTGATGAATAAATTTAGGGTTTGTTGCTGTGAATGGAATTCTCAGGGCCACAAAATATTGGTGAAAATTAACAGTTAAGTCTAGTTTCATACCAAATTGACTTCACAATCTGTATTTATCGTGCATAACAAAAATATATATTTTTGTACTGCACATCTTGACATTTGAATGAAGGATGCTTCATTAGCAGGATTTCCTGCAATAAACAGGCAATCAAGTTGAAGTTTCATTATCATTCAACCATATGTACATGAATATAGCCAAATGAAATAGTGTTCCACCAGAGCCAAGGTGCAAAACATGTTACCAAAAGCACACAGCACATGGTACATATAGCACATATAGTTATGATAGCAGAAAAACATAGTCATACTGTCATAAAAATAATATAGCCCAAGTCCCTGAGTAGCATAGCCTGTAGATTGATGGTGCTTGCGAAGTTGTTCTGTTCCAGCATGTTCTTCCACCGAGTGAACACCAGAGGGCAGTACCACTGGGAGGGGCCAGCCCCTCAAACCCAGTAGGGATTGCAGTGCACCTACGAGGCCTCTGCTCTTTCCCACACTGCATGAGGTCCTAATCCACACCACAACTGAGCAATGCAGCTCCACTGCCTTCAGTCTCACCAACTAGTTAAATGGGCTTGCAGTAGTCTGCATCACCGATGTCCAGCAATCTCAATAAAAACATCCAAGACATGCACCGCACATTGTCTTGGCACAACAACAGTACGAACCAAGTCCAGGTGAGAACACAACAATTGTATGTAATAATTCCAGTTCCATCAATATTGATCTACTCGCTGAAGGGGTAGACCGGTAGTCCTCGATGTTCTTAGTATCCAGCAGTGCCTTGCAATTGTAAAAAAGTTGTAAAGGATAAATAATTGCAATTATGGTTGGTCACAGAGAGGACACTGTATCCAAGCATATCTTGCACTCACCCAGTGGCCACTGTATTAGGTACACCTATACACCTGCTCATTAATGCAAATATCTAATCAGGCAATTATGTGGCAGAAACTCAATGCATAAGAGCATGCAGACATGGTCAGGAGGTTTAGTTGTTTTTCGGGCCAACCACCAGAATGGGGAAGAAATGTGATGTAAGTGACTTTGACCGTGGAATTATAGCTGGTGCCAGATGGAGTGGTTTGAGTATCTCAGAAACTGCTGACCTCCTGGGACTTTCATGCACTACACTCTCTGGAATTTACAGAGAATGGTGCGAAAAACAAATGTGACGAGAATACACATTAAATTAAGATGTTTGCTGGCCTGGGTTAGCATCAGTGACATCAGCAAGTGGTCTGCCACCTGCCCTCAGGGGAAGGAGAGATAAGGAACAATGGAGCAGCGTCTGGAGATGTGTAATGAAGGGACGTGGGAGAGAGAGAGCTGTCTGGAGCGGCTCCCCCTTTGAACCCTGAACTGTTTGAAGTGATGGACAGGCGATACCCCAGCAGGGGGATAAAGAGGGACCAGTTCGCTAAGGCAGGACACACACGACACCCGAGGTAACGAGACCCTGGAAGCGGTGCGCCTCTCACGAGTGGGTGAGAAGTATCAGACAACGACCAGGGTGGAAAGGTACGATCAGCGGGAACCCGGTGTGTGTCCGCCCTTGCCTGGGTGCCGGGTTCACTGCAGAGGATCGACCGCATCTGGAGGAGGGGTCACAGTCGGTGACCTCAGGTGACATCACCAAGGACCCGCCCAAAAGCTGCTTGTGAGCCATCTCGCCGGTCTGTGAGTGAAGCCGTTCTGAATGATCAGTTGTTCCCGTTCTATCTCTCTCTTCCCCCCCACGTTGTCCATTGCCAGGGCAACGATTACTGCGAACTGAACTACTAAACTGGACTGAACTTTGAGTCACTTTTAAATTTGGTCATTTACCCCTAGACAACGATAGAGCTTGATTGATGCTGTTATCTTAATTCTGTGCACATGTGTGGTTATCATTGTTGAACTGTTGCATTTATTATCCTTTCGATTACTGTGTTGCTTGTTTCTTTAATAAAACTTTCTTAGTTCTAGTACTCCAGACTCCAACTGAGTGATCCATTTCTGCTGGTTTGGCAACCCAGTTACGGGGTACGTAACACAAAACAAAAAAAAACCCAGTGAGCAGCAGCTCTGGTGGATGAAAATGCCTTGTTGATGAGAGAGGTCAGAGGAGAATGGCCAGACTGGTTGAAGTTGACAGGAAAGCAGCAGTAACTCAAATAACCATGTGTTACAATAGAGGTGAGCAGAAAAGTATCTGTGTATGCACAACACATTGAACCTTGAAGGGAATGGGCGAAAGCACCAGAAGACCACACCTGTAATACTCAGTGTTGCAACTGACATGTAAACTGCACCCTTGCCCTACCAGATCTGCGCTGATCAACACCACTCTCAATTTATTCTCCCCACATTCCCAGCAGCACCTCCAGATTCTTCATCTCATCTGCATATTCGATCGAGTTACAGTGGCCAATTAATATACTGACCTACACCTCTTTGTGGTGTGGGAGGAAACCAGAGCACCCAAAGGAAAATCATGTCTTCACAGGGTAAATGTAAAAATCCCACACAGACAACACCCAAGGTCCAGATTGAAAAGCTGTACCACATTTATTACAGTGTCTACCAACATATGTTACAACTTTATAAAACTCTGGTTAGGCCACATCTGACATATTGCATTCAGTTTTAGTCCCCCCATTATAGGAAGGATGTGAGGACTTTGGAGAGGGCGCAGAAGAGGAGAAGCAGGATTTGTTTGGCTTATAGAGCATGTGTTATAAGGAAAGGTTGGACGAAACAGGACTTTTTTTCTGAAGCGACGAAGGTTAAGGGAAGACTGGATAGAAATGTATGAGATTATGAAAAACATAGACTAGGCAGCTGATATATTTTCTTCCGGGGTCAAAATGTCTAATACTAAAGGGTATGCACTTAAGGTGAGAGAGGGTAAATTCAAAGCAGATGTGAAGGGCAAGTTTTCATGCAGAGTTGAGAGTGCCTTGAATGTATTGCCAGGAATAGGGTCAGAGGCAGATACAGCAGAGACATTTAAGAGATTATCTTAGATAGGCACATCAATGTGCAGAGAATCGAGAGACATGGGCCTTGTGTAGGCAAAAAAGGATTAATTTAGTTAGGCATTTAATTACAAGTTTAATTTGTTTGGCACTACATTGTAGGCTGGAAGGTCTGTTCCAGAGCTGTACTGTCTATGTTTAATGCACAGTAATACAAATCCTTTGATGCAGTCCCTAAATTGGATTTAAAACTTTAATAATGTTCTTGTACATCTTTGAGGATTCTGCATTATCGATGCAACTAATCATCTCCCACCTCTCCCTATTATAAACAGTCTATCTTTGTCATGTTCATTGTCAGTAATAGCTAACAAATCTTTTGCATTATTCCAGAAGTGATTGAAAAGAAAGTGCTGGTGACAGTGCCAATGGTAAGGGATAATGAAAATCACCAGGTGTTCCAGGAACTGCAGCACACTCCAGTGAAGAGGAAGTGTAAAGATGCTTAAAAGACTTGATGGTGATGGCATCCACACTTTATTTTGGTCTGGAATCTAGTCAGAGAGACCTGCCACCTGAGTAAAGGGCAGATTTAACAAGCATGTTCATTCACCTGCTGGCATCTGTGTAGCCTAACCTGCACCGTACAGGAGGTATCAATTATACTGAAGTTGATCATTGCTCCTCACTTTGAAGATACCACCTTTGACATAAGTTGAAGGCTTGTGGAGAGTGTTTATTGCTGTTACTGCCTGTGCTGTTGACTAGGTATCAGATATAGAATATGCAGGCTTTGCCTGCTCCAGGTAATCCTGGCGATAAGAGGAGAGGGAATGGCATCGTTGTCCTCCACACTGAAGGGCTTGGAAATGAAAAAGCATTGTTTGAGACTTCCATCACCTGAATGTATGGGGTCCCCAAGAAAATTAAGTGGGTGTTGGATCAAGAGTGAGTGGACTTTGTTGTGCAAATGCTCATCCTGAAATAATGTATCAGTTGATCACAGGTAAAGTTGGATGAAGTGCCTGAAGTTGCTGGGACATGTGGAATATATATTGATGTGTCTCATCATCTTCATTAGAGATTGAATGGTAAAGAGGGAAATAGCTCTTTCGTAAGCTTTGACGTCCATCACTAGGTCACAAACTGTTTCAACATTTCCCAGGAAGGTATGTGAGGAAATGTGAAGAAAACTTGCATCTCAGAGTCCATGTCTTATTCCTGGAACTCCTGGACAGAGAAATGTTTCCCTTTAGTCATGTAGTTAAAAAGCCAGGGTTTTTCATTAGGCTGAAGACATTGAATACCTTCAGAATGCACTGAGAAACAGCACTTATACTATATAACCAAAAGAAATCATGTTCATTTGCAAGATAACACACCAATAAATTACATATTGAGTCTCTAAAAGAAAGTGCAAACCCAACATCTATGGAAGTATTGCATTGCTTCAGAAGTTGGTGTACCACAGGTCTGATGTTCAATAAGAGCACATGTGGTTAAATAGAAAACAGCACGTTCTATAATTAATATACATCACAGTGCCTCTAGGTCTATCTACCCCTGTCCAATTAAATATACTTGCAGCCAACTTCATGGAGATCGAATCAAAGGAATATTTTCCCCTAAGTTCATAAGCTCAGAGGACAATAATAGCTTTGTTATTAACATTCCAGTCAATGCTAACCAACTCAGCAATGATAGAAAATTGAGCTAGGCAACTCATTCCAAATATTCCACCTGGATAGAATTGTTAATCCATTAGCATACCCTGTTGCATTGCATTTTCAGGGATGGCTGTTTTTGAAAAAAATCCAACATAACAACCTTTCAGGAATGCGTAGACTTACATGCTGTTATAAAATGATTTTTTAAAAACTCTCCCTCATTTTTTCTCTACCTTTCTTTTACTTATTCAGTGGGGGTCAGTGCTGGGAGAGGAATCAGGTGAAGCAGTCAGGTGTGGTAGGCAATGAAGTGGCTTGTGGTGCTTTTCAAGCATGGCTAGTGCTGACATAGCCAAGGGCTTGTGCGGAACAGAGAGCAACACTGGCTTTGTGACTCAGACCCATCGCCAGTCTGAGCACAGCTGCAACCATAGCAACGCCTTTGCCACTGAAAACGAACTCGCGGGCATGCCTGAACCTAAGTCTGGCAGGCAGAGTGAAATAAGAGTTGTCATGGAGATAGTGTCAGGTACCCCTGCCGTTGGAAAAAAAAGGCAGAGCCTGCTGGTTATCAGTCTCTTGCACTTTAAGTGTTGAAATTCAAAGGGCGCAGAATATTCTTAAACCCATTTTCCCGTTCAGTGCATTCATCAAAAGTTGCCAAAAGCAGGGTAGCTAAACAAGGCTAGTGGTTAAACAGCTGTGGCAGCCATCAAAGCACTTGGCTTAAATTACTTTAAAGCGTCAAGCGACAAAAACCAAATTAGCTGGTGTAGCATCAGACATCTGTTCATAGCTGTAGGATCTGATTAAAGTCAAACTCTAGAATGAATGAACTGCTGTAGGATTAGACTGCAGAGATTCACCACCAGCCATTTTTGATGGATGGACCAGTTTCCTCGTCGTAGGTATGACAAGACGACAAGCATGAAATTAATCTCCGCTCACTGATATCATCTGTTGATTGCACTTCAATGGACTGAGAGCTAGTGCAACCAGTTGTGATGATCACACAATTCATACAAAATGCTACAGGAACTCATCAGGTCAGGTATCATCTGTGGAACTGAGGAAGGGTCTTGGCCTAAAATGTCGCCTGTTTATTCATTTCCATAGACGCTGCCTGACCTGCTGAGTTCCCCCAGCATATTGTGTGTGTTGCTTTGGATTTCCCGCATCTGCAGACTTTCTTGTGTTTGTGATAATCACACATCTGTCCAGAACTAATAACAGAAAGCAATCTCTCGAGAACCAAATGAAGGATCATAGCATCAAAAATTTGGGAGGGATGGGTATTATAAACATCTAAATGCACAAAACATTGGAGGAACTCAGCTGGTCAGGCAGCATCTATGGAGGGAAATGGACAGTCAAACTTCCGTGTTGAAAGGTTTCACCTTAGCAGTACAGTTACGCCACATATCAGTAACTGCAGTCTTTAGTTTCTCTACGGTCTAATCGAACCTAAATTGATCCTCTGGTCAGTTTCCTTAATAAATATAGTGCTTGCCTCAGGCAAGGTTTGCCTTCCCACTTCTGATTAATTAAGAAGCACCAGGCACTGGTCAGGAAACAATGAGTTTTCTTTTTTACTCGACAATGAGCCAGAATTGAGTTAAAATGGAAATTTGGTACATACACACAAAAAAAAACCACAGAGCTTAAGTGTTGATCGCTGTGTTCTCAGGTTCCAATTATAATATAGATTCCTTTAAGGCAAACAGATGTTTTAACTTCTAATGCATAAGCAAATGATAGTCAACATATCAGCATGTCAGTCCCTGGTATAAGTGTTAGTAGTCGCAGTGCAATTGTCCTTTGCAATGGAAAGTATCTGGTGAATTGGCATCCTGTACTTTTATCTTCATACACAGCAATGAATTTAATCAACATGTTTAAATAAAAAAGCTTGTTATCAGAGCAAAAACACAAAGGAGGTTCCACAATTTCAGCCAGCATTTCAACAATAAAAAATAGATCAGTGTAAAGGGTCTGAATTTTGGCATCTCACAGAGGCTAATGTGTAAAATTTTGTATTCGACTATTTACTTTCCATTAGATCATAAGATCATAAGACATAACAGCAGAATCAGGCCATTTGGCCATTGAGTCTGCCCTACCATTAGATCATGGTTGATTTATTTTCATTCTCAACTTCATTCCCTTGCCTCTTCCCAGTTACTGCTGATGCCTCTACTAATCAAGAACCTATCAACCCAATGACTTAGCCTCCACAGGCATCTGTGGCAATGAATTCCACAGATTCACCACCTTCTGGCTAAAGAAATTCTTCCTCATCCCTTTTCTAAAGGGATGTCCTTCTATTCTGAGGCTGTGCTCTCTGGTCCTAGACTTCTCTACTACAGGAAGCACATTCTCCATATCCACTCTTTCAATAATTGGTAAGTTTCAATGAGATCTCACCCCCTCTGTTCTTCTACACTCCATCCAGTACTGGCCCAGAGCCATCAGATGCTCCTCATATGTTAACCCTTTTATTCCTGGTATCATTCTTCTGTGTCTCTTCTGGACTGTCTCCAATGCCAGCATATCCTTGTGTAGATAAGGGGTCCATAACTGCTCACGATACTCCAAATGTGGTCTGATCAATGCCTTATAAAGGCTCATGAAGCCTTATAATCTTTTTTTTTAATTTGTATAAATTTTTATTACAATTTATGCATAGAACATAGAACAGATAACATAGAAATTTACAGCACATTACAGGCCCTTCAGCCCACAGTGTTGTGCCAACCATGTAACCTACTCGAGAGACTGCCTAGAGTTTCCCTAGCGCATAGCGCTCTATTTTTCTAAACTCTATGTAAATGCATATAACAAGCATTGTATGGATATAAGAGTTGTGACATTCTGGTCAAGATGGCACCAAAATGTGATATCCATCATGGTTCAGACTTAATGCTTTTTACATCTGTAGCAACGGTTATAGGGACAGTGCTGGGTGTTAGGGGTCAGGTTAGGGATATTGATGAGGGAGTGTTAGAGGTCAGAAGCAGCAAATGAAGAGTCAAGGGCAGGAGCCAGTGTCAGAGTCCAGATCAGAAAGCTATGCGTTTGGAGGTCAGCGATCCCAGAGGTCAAGTTGGCAGGTAGTGAGGAGCCCAGCATTCCCCAAGTTGTCGAGTTCCGGTCTTCGGTCCGTACAAGCAGGAGTTATGAGGGGCAGTAACCCTCTCGGTTGCAGGTCTACGCGAGTCCAGACGTTGAGGCTCAAAAGTCAAATCTATGATTGATGAATCCTGAGGTCAAGACACAAAGGTCAAAGCCATGATCAGAAAGTCCTGGAGGTCTGTGAAGTTCAGAGGGTGAAGCCAAAGCTTGAATTGCAGAGCATGTGGGTCCAGAGCATAAAACCTGAAGGTCGAAGACCAGAGCTGGTGGATCCAAATGTAGAGGCCTGATGTCTGCGAGACTGCTAGTCTGGGCCAAGGACTGGAGTTTGGAGGCCTGATGTCTGCGAGACTGCTAGTCTGGGCCAAGGACTGGAGTTTGGAGGCCTGATGTCTGCGAGACTGCTAGTCTGGGCCAAGGACTGGAGTTTGGAGGCCTGATGTCTGCGAGACTGCTAGTCTGGGCCAAGGACTGGAGTTTGGAGGCCTGATGTCTGCGAGACTGCTAGTCTGGGCCAAGGACTGGAGTTTGGAGGCCTGATGTCTGCGAGACTGCTAGTCTGGGCCAAGGACTGGAGTTTGGAGGCCTGATGTCTGCGAGACTGCTAGTCTGGGCCAAGGACTGGAGTTTGGAGGCCTGATGTCTGCGAGACTGCTAGTCTGGGCCAAGGACTGGAGTTTGGAGGCCTGATGTCTGCGAGACTGCTAGTCTGGGCCAAGGACTGGAGTTTGGAGGCCTGATGTCTGCGAGACTGCTAGTCTGGGCCAAGGACTGGAGTTTGGAGGCCTGATGTCTGCGAGACTGCTAGTCTGGGCCAAGGACTGGAGTTTGGAGGCCTGATGTCTGCGAGACTGCTAGTCTGGGCCAAGGACTGGAGTTTGGAGGCCTGATGTCTGCGAGACTGCTAGTCTGGGCCAAGGACTGGAGTTTGGAGGCCTGATGTCTGCGAGACTGCTAGTCTGGGCCAAGGACTGGAGTTTGGAGGCCTGATGTCTGCGAGACTGCTAGTCTGGGCCAAGGACTGGAGTTTGGAGGCCTGATGTCTGCGAGACTGCTAGTCTGGGCCAAGGACTGGAGTTTGGAGGCCTGATGTCTGCGAGACTGCTAGTCTGGGCCAAGGACTGGAGTTTGGAGGCCTGATGTCTGCGAGACTGCTAGTCTGGGCCAAGGACTGGAGTTTGGAGGCCTGATGTCTGCGAGACTGCTAGTCTGGGCCAAGGACTGGAGTTTGGAGGCCTGATGTCTGTGAGTCTGTCCAGAGCCTAGACTGATTGCCTGGGAGTGGTCTGTCCCGGGGCAGGAGGTCTGTCTCTGTGGGCATGCTATGTTGGTGCTGGAATGTGTGGTGACACTTGTGGGCCCCCAGCACATCCTTGGGTGTGTTGGTTGTTAATGCAAATGCTGCATTTCACTGTATGTCTCAATGCACATACGATAAAGTTGTCCTGTCCAAGACCGGAAGAAGCTGCAGAAGATCGTGAACACGGCGAAGCACATCACACAAACCAATCTTCCGTCCTTGGACTCACTTTACACCGCACACTGTCGGAGCAGTGCTGCCAGGATAATCAAGGACACGACCCACCCAGCCAACACACTTTTCATCCCTCTTCCCTCCGGTAGAAGGCTCAGGAGCTTGAAGACTCCTATGGCCAGATTTGGGAACAGCTTCTTTCCAACTGTGATAAGACTGCTGAATGGGGCCTGACCCGGATCTGGGCTGTACCCTCCAAATATCCGGACCTGCCTCTCGTTTTTTTTTGCACTACCTTACTTTCCATTTTTCTATTTTCTATTTATGATTTATAATTTATATTTTTAATATTTACTATCGATTTGTAATCCAGGGAACGGGAAGCGCAGAATCAAATATCGCTGTGATGATTGTACGTTCTAGTACCAATTATTTGGCGACAATAAAGTATAAAGTAAGTAAATAAATCTGAATAGGAACTCACATGGCATACTTCTTGAATGCAGTAACTATAATAATGCGGGGTCTAGGGCAGCAGAGTAATTAGCAATGAAGCAACCAGATAGTAGAAAACATTAATATACATGGCTCAGCAGATAATAATGTTTTTGTTAGACTTGTCCTTATTTTTAATCACTGTTATTTTTAACAATAGTCATTCTAAGTAGATAGAGGCCATGTGCAAATAGAATTAGACCAGGCAGGTGGAAGTAGCTTTAATAGGCAACATGTTCGGGAGAGACATTGTGGACTGAATGGCCTCTTCCTCCCTATACTGTTGTGTTTCTATGTTAACTTTCTCATCATTGGTTTGGAACTTCCTCATTGCTCTACTCCTTGATCTCTGTGTAGGTCTCTGCAGTTGCAGACTTCTTGTGATGACAGTCAGGCCTTTTTGTCCTGAGCTCTGGTATTCAGTTCTTGGTCCTTGCTGTCTCTTTGCTTCTGGACCTCTCTTCCTTTGAGGCATATTTGAAGTCTAGTCAATTTTCAGGTTAGAGTTCAAAATCTCCAGTTGCTAAATCTAAAGAGTTCAATATCTACTAAATTAATCTGTTGGTGGCATTGTAGCAAGTCTGTTTATTAATACTTCTGCAATGTACTTTTTGATCCACTTTCCAGAGTAAGGCTCTGCAGAAATTCCAGATTATCTTGTTTCAAACAGCACACATGCTCATAATAGAAAAAAAATTCTGCAGATGTTGGAAATTTTGGTCAACACACATAAAAGTCAGGCAGCATCTATGGAGTCAAATGTTTCAGGCCATGGCCCCTCACCAGTCCTGATGAAGGTTACTGGCGAAAAACACAACTGTTTATTCTCCATCAGCATTTTGTGTGTGTTGCACATGTTCATAATCAGCATCATCATTATGTGTCGTGTTGTATGACGTGGGCAATCACGATCTTCATGCTGTTGTTCTTATTCTTTTCTCTATTCATGACCACAATTGTTCTTGGCATTTTTTTTTTCTACAGAAATGGTTTCCCATTGCCTTCTTTACAAAGTGGGTGGCCCCAGCCATCATCAATACTCTTCAGAGATTGTCTGCCTGGTGTCAGTGGTCGCATTACCAGGACTTGTGATATGCACCAGCTGCTCATATGACCATCCACCACCTACTCCCATGGCATCTTGTGACCCTGATCGGGGTGTTAAGCAGGTGTTACACCTTGCCCAAGGGTGACAAGCAGGCTAGTGGAGGGAAGGAGCACCTTATACCTCCTTCGGTAGACACTTATTACCACACCGCCACCCTGATGCTCATAACACATCACTTAAAATTCACTAGTCGCGAGCAGATATGATGAAGGTTGGAATTCTGAAATAATGTCAGAAAGTACTGCGAATACTCAACAAGTCAGGCAGTATCTGTGGAGAGTTTTTGTTTGATATCTTTTATCTGCATTGTTATTTGGTATGTTATGCCCTGTTCAGTGAACACAAAAAACAACTATACAATGTAGAAGAAAGATTGATGAGGATTGCAGTTGTGATGTTTGACATTCAGGACAGAATTAATATAAATTTGTAGTTCAATGTTATTTAACTCAAATGATTGTAAGTTTCATGAATAGCTCTTGATTCCAATTTTAGCATGAAACAGTTGTTACTAATTTGAATTATTAGAGGTGTAACTAAGGACCATAGAGGAGTAGAACTGGATATACAATAGATTGCCTGTTTTCTGTAATTGGTGATAACTTTATATAAAATGCTGGTGCTGGGAATGCATTTTGCATGTTAGATTCATCTTACATCAAGAATAGTAAGATATCCATGTGGTTGTCATTAATTTCAGATCACCTGCAGTTATGCATGGTTGCATAAATCTTGGCAGTGCCATCATGCACTTAACAAATTCGATGAAAGAAACACATTAGACAAATGAATTAAGGATGCATTTGACAAAATAATACAGGAGCAGGAATAGACCATTTAGTCCTTCAGATCTGCTCCACCATTCATCAAGATCTTGGCTGATCTGACTCAGCTTCACTATCTCCATCTCCCTTGATACTTGACCCAAAATCCATCACTTTGAATGAAGTCAGTGGCTGGCCCTCTGCAGCCCTCCTGGATAGAGAAATCCAAAGTTTTTCCAGCCTTTGAGTGAAGATGCATCTCCCCATCTCAATCCAATAAGACTGTGAATCCTGCTTCTGCATTCTTCAATTAAGAACTGCTCTTTCTGCAGCAGCCTGTAAGAAATATGAAAGGGTCAATGAGATCACATCTCAGTCTTTGGAACTTCAGCGAATACAGATCTTGTCTATACAGTCCCTCTTCACAAGATAGCAAAGACCAGTGCTGTGAATTTTGTTGCAAGCCCTCTATGATAAGCATATATATTTTTTAAAGTAATAAGACTGAAACTATACACAGCATTTTATCTATGGTGTTAGCAAGGCTCTATATGATTACAGTCATCTTTACTTTTACACTTAAACCCTTTTGAAAAACTGTCAACGTACCACTTGCCCTCCCAGTTTCTTGCTGCACCTGCATGCTATGATTAGTTCCCTTTGAAAATCAATAGTTCCCAATTTACCACCATTTAAAAGTATCCTGCATGACCACGATGCCTCTTCCCCACCTTGCAAGTGAACAGTTCATTAAGATGTAGGCAAGAGCGTTTCTGAAGTATGTAACTCTCTTGCCTCAGTGTCTGACTTTAGAATTTTTTGTGCCTTAGTCAGTGCAGGACTGAGGGAATACAACACTGTTGGAGATATAATCATTCAAACAACATTTTAACCCAATATTCTAATTGTTCTGTCAGGTGGATATACAGCAAAAGAATAAAAATGATATGTCTATGAAGGTACTCAGTCATTCAGGTCATTGTATATCAAGCAGTGGTAAATCAAGCAAATGGACTCGCTGTGCTGTCTAGAAGACATTTCATCACTCATCCAAGAGGCTCCTTCTGTTCTGATCCATGGTGGGTAGTTTCCCAGCTTATAAACTCTGTGATCTGTTTAAAGGTATAGCAATCACATGAGGGTAGTTAAGAGTTGTAGAGGTAATGAGAGGGTTATCAGTCTTATCTTTGCATGAATGGAGGTGTGAACAGTAGTGGAGATGCTGGAGTAGAGATGTTAGGACTGCGTTGTAAGTAGCAGATAGGTGGTGTCTGCCTCTCTTCAGGGATGGGTTTTCCATTTTGATGAAGATGGTTTCTTTAACCCCTCTTTCAAACTGCCTGTCCTCCTGTCCAAAGTGTGCACATTTTTATCATCACAGGAATGTCCTTTGTCCTTTAGGTGTAGATATAGAGCAGAGTCTTGACCTGAGGTGCTAGCCCTCCTATGCTGGGCCATCCGTTTGTGAAGTGGTTGCTTTGTCTCACCGATATACAGATTTGTGCAGTTCTCATTGCATTGGATAGAATATACAATATTGCTCTGTTTATATTTGATAAGACTAATGACCCTCTCATTATCTGTATGACTCTTAGCGACCCTTACAAAATTGCTATACCTTTAAACAGCTCACATAGCTTATAAGCCGGAAAGCTACCCACTGTGGATCAAAACCGAAGAAGCCTCTCGGATGAGTGGCAAAATGTCTTCTAGACAACACAGCAGGTTCAGTTGCCTTGATTTATTACTGCTTGATATTAACAGTGGTACCGTTTCAAAAAAAAGAATGTCTAAGAGCTTTTGCCTCATGTTGACTCACCTCTTCCCAACCTTCCAGTCCAGATTAATAGCCTCAACCTGAAAAATCACTTTGCCCAATTCCCTGTGCAGATCCTGCCTGACTTGCTGAGTTTCTCCAGCACCATCTGAAGTCTCCTGTGTCTCCTCTAATCTGCTTTATGGTTTTGCTCTCCAAAATGATCACAGGGCCAGTGCAGAGTGCCCATGCAGCAGTTCCCCTCCATATTAAGTATTTGGCTACTGGTGGTGGGCTCGACCTACCAGGAAAAGCTGCAGCCACCAGGACTGGCACTGAATTTGGCTGTGTGGTTCAGAAGCAAGATGGAAGAAGAGGAATGTGGTAGTGGATGGGGATTCCATCGTTAGAGGAGCAGACTGTGGTACAAAAAGGATCGGTTGCACTTGAATCCGAGGTGGACCAATATTCTTGTGAGCATGTTTTCTAGAACTAGTGGTTTAAACTAATATGGAAGAAGGATGGGAACCAGTAATGATAGATCTGAGGACGAACCAGCAGGTTTACAAGTAGATGATGGGTGTAATATGAATGTAAGGAAGGACAAGCCAACGATTGGGTACAAATGAAGACAGTGCAAAGAGTTAAGAATTAAATTGTACCGCAGAAGCAAAATTCAAAAGGGTGAACAATGCAGGACTGAAGATGCTGTATTTAAATGTGCGTAGCGTTCGTGATAAGGTTGACAAACCCGTGGCAAAATTAGAGATTGGTTGGAATGACATTGTGGAGATCACTGAGTCACAGCTGAAAGAACATGGGAGCTTAACATCAAAGGCTATACTTTGTATCGAAACGACAGGCAGAAAGGCATAGGCAGTGGTATGACTCTATTGGTAAAAGATGAAGTTACATCTTTAGAAAAAGGTAACATAGGATCAGAGAATGTTGAATCTTTGTGGGTGGAGTTAAGAAACTGCAAAGATGAAAAAACCATCATGGGAATCATATATAGGTCTCCAAATAATAGCCAAGTTGTGGGGTTCAGATGGCAAAGGAAGCTAGAAAGGCGTGTAATAAGGGTAATGTCACAATTGTAACTTCAATAGGCAAGGGAAATGGTAAAATCAGATTGGCGTCAGATCATTCTTTAAGAAGGGAAGAAGGCAAAAGAAAGGAAATTATAGGCCAGTTAGCCTAACCTCAGTGATTGGTAAAGTGTTGGAGTCTATTACTGAGGTTGAGGTTTCGGAGTACTTGGAAACTAATGATAAAATAAGTCAAAGTCAGCACGGTTTCTCTATAGAGAAATCTTGCCTGACAAATCTGTTAAGAGTTCTTTAAGGAAGTAACAAACAGGATGGACAAGGGAGAGGCAGTGAATGTCACTTCCTTGGATTTTCAGAAGGCACTTGTTAAGGTGCCACATGGGAGGCTGCTTAGACCATAAGACCGTAAGAATGGAATTAGGCCATTCAGTCCATCGAGCCGTTCCACCATGGTTGATTCCAAATCCCACTCGACCCCATACACCTGCCTTCTCGCCATATCCTTTGATCCCCTGACCAATCAGGAAATATCATCTTCAGCCTTAAATATACACACGGACTTGGCCTCCACTGCACTCCAAAATTGAGGGGCGACCTTTTAGAACGGAGGTAAGGAGGAATTTTTTTAGCCACTGAATGGTGAATCTGTGGAATGCTCTGCCACAGACTGTGATGGAGGCTGAGTCCATGGCTATATTTAAGGTGGAAGTCGATAGTTTCCTGATTGGTTAGGGCATGAAAGGATATGGTGAGAAGACAGGTGTATGGGGTTGAGTGGGATCTGGATGCGGAGAGTATGAAGTTAGGTGAAGGACAGTCAGTGTGGAGGAAATAGGGAGTCTGCAGAAGGACTTAGACCGGGAAATTGGCAAGGAAGTTGAAGATGAAATATAATGTGGGGAAGTGCATGATCATGCACTTTGGTACAAGGAATAAAAGCGTAAATTATTTTCTAAATGGGGAGAAAATACAAAAATCAGAGGTACTAATGAACTTTGGAATCCTTGTGTAGGATTTCTTAACGGTTAACTTGCAGGTTGAGTCAGTGGTAAGGAAGGCAATTACAATGAAAGCATTCATAGAATATAAAACCGAGGATGTACTGCTGAGGCTTTATAAGGCACTGGTCAGTCCGCACTTGGAGTTCTGTGAACATTTTGGTCCCCTTATTTAACAAAAGATGTGCTGGCATTGGAGAGGGTCTAGAGGAGGTTTGTCAGAATGATTCAGGAATGAAGAGGTTATTTTTGTAGGAGGAGTATTTGATGGCTCTGAGACTGTGTTTGGTGGAGTTTAGAAGAATGAGGGGGGAATCTCACTGAAACCTATCGAATGTTGAAAAGATGTAGATAGCATAAATGTGGAAAGGATGTTTCCTATAGTAGGGGAATTTAGGAACAGAGAGCACAGCCTCAGAATAGGGGGACTTCCATTTAGAACATAACTGAGGAGAAATTCCTTTAGCCAGATGGAGCTGAATCTGCAAAATTCATTTCCACAGGTGGCTGTAGAGGCCAAGTCATTGGGTACGTCTAAAATGGAAGTTGATAGGTTTGATTAATCATGGGGTCAAAGAGAAGCAGGTCCAAAAATGGGATTGAAAGGGAAAATAAATTAACCATGATAAAATGATAGAGGAGACTCGATGAGTTGAACGCCCTAGTTCTGCTCCTTTGTCTTAGGGTCTTATCTGGCTGCTTGATCTCACCCACAGTGCTTGTTACCCACTCTGTATGGACTGTATCAGGCTTGGTGGCCCATTCCATCCCAGTGTACTGCCAATGATTCAGTGAGGAAGACCCATACCTGAAAAATGCCCAGCTGGACTACTTTGACAGCCATCAGAGCTGGGACTGGACCCTGCCAACTGTAAATACTGAAGCTGACTGATTTTGATATTGGTTTACTATTGTCACATATACCAAGATACAGTGAAAAGATAGTCTTGCATACTCTTCAAACAGATCAAATTATTACACGTGGAAGAAGAACAAGGTAAACAATAACAATGTGTAACAGCTACAGAGAAAGTATAGCGCAAGAAAAGTGTAAACTCATATCAAGGTAGATTGGGGGACCAAGAGTCCATCTTATCATACTCGATTACGAATAAAGTCTGTCACAAGTCTTGTGGCCCATCAGGCCAGCGCTTATGCCGGTTTCCATGACATGAAGCAACTGAGAGTACGAGACTCCCCCCCCCCCCCCCCAGATAGGACGCCAGTCTATTGCGAGGTTAACGCCCAGCATTTTTGCCGGTACCCATTCTCAGCTGGGTAGACTGGAGCATTGTGTGGTTAAGTGCCTTGATCAATGACACACACACTGCCCCGGCTGAGGCTCGAACCCACGACCTTCAGATCGCTAGTCCAACACTCTAACCACTTGGCCACGCGCCACACTTATCATACTAGGGAACCATTTAATAATCATTACAGCAGTGTGCAAGATATCCTTGAACCTGGTGTCTTATAGTCATAGTCATACTTTATTAATCCCGGGGGAAATTGGTTAAACTTTCAGACTTTTGCAGCTTCTGCCCAATGGAAGAGGGACAAAGAGAGAATGTTCAGGGTAGGTGGAGTCTTTGATTATGCTAGCTGCTCCACCATGGCAATGAGAAGTATAGACAGAGTCTCTGGTGGTGAGGATGGTTTCCCTGATGTGTTGAACTGAGTTCACAACTCTTTGCATTGCTTGTGTACAGAGTAATTGAAATACCAAGCCATTATGCATACAGATAATACACTTTCCATAGTGTATTGGTAAGGTTTGATGGGAGCTGCTTCTGATATATTCTGATTGCTTTGCAAACCTCTATTCTTTTTTCCCTTAAAAAAACATTCTAATAAATTAGACAATGCTGGAACTTTGGAAGACTTAAAATGTTGTTGTGTGTGAGTGCCAGACTTTGAATAGATCCATATGAATGTTATGTAATAATATAATTGGAAACTGATGAATATTTTAGGAGATAAAAATGAAGCATTTTAAAATATTTTGCTGTTGAATAGGTTAAACAAACATAACCCAGCTTGAGAACTGCGAGATTGTTACTTTCAGTTTTCTTACTAAAGATTATAAAATTAACAGAATTCCTGAGTCCCCAGGTGTGCAGTGTAATCCTTACTAAAATATGCTTATAGATTGGCAAAAATAGATTGTATGAATATGGCTTCAGTGCTTTGCTCTGAAACACTCTAAGTGAAATATGTGAAATAATAGTGGTGTGGGGTGGACCTTGACCATAATGTATAAATCACTTATAGAGGAATTCACCATAAACAATAGCAACAGTAGATCATGAAACCAGCTGAGAATATCTCAATGGGCTCCTTTTCCAAAGACAGCTGAGCTTCATTTTGCAATGCCAAGGAAAAATCTCTGCTGTGTCTTTTTCTATCAGTTGTTTAACTTACGTTTCTTTTTGATGTTCTATTTGTTTTTTGAGAAAATGCTTTGATATTGATGAATAAAGTAGAACCATTTGGTAGAAATGATGAAACTTGATAGATGTCTACTCCTGCCAACTTCTCTCACCTGTCCTCAAACTCAAGAAATAGAAACAGGAGTCAGCAATTTCTCATTTTGTGTCTTCTGTGACACTCAATAAGATAATTTTTCATGCTGACCATCACACTAGGATTTGTAATTCTACCCTGTGGTGCCTCACCCCAAAATTTGCATCCATCTGTACGAATAATGTGAAGGAAAAAGTTACATGTTGTACTCGTTGGAATTTAGAAGATTGAGGGGGGATCTGATTGAAACGTATAAGATCCTAAAGGGATTGGACAGGCTAGATGCAGGAAGATTGTTCCCGATGTTGGGGAAGTCCAGAACGAGGGGCCACAGTTTGAGGATAGAGGGGAAGCCTTTTAGGACCGAGATTAGGAAAAACTTCTTCACACAGACAGTGGTGAATCTGTGGAATTCTCTGCGACAGGAAACAGTTGAGGCCAGTTCATTGGCTATATTTAAGAGGGAGTTAGATATGGCCCTTGTGGCTACGGGGGTCAGGGGGTATGGAGGGAAGGCTGGGGCGGGGTTCTGAGTTGGAGGATCAGCCATGATCATAATAAATGGCGGTGCAGGCTCGAAGGGCCGAATGGCCTACTCCTGCACCTATTTTCTATGTTTCTATGATGGATTAATATAAGCTCAAAGTCACAAAGGGGACCATGGAGAGAGATGAGTTGATATGAAGTGAAATAAGCTTACATATCCTTTTATGAAATAATACCATGTAGTCTTTTATGTCCACCTAAAGTTTAGAATACTGGCTGAATGTCACATTCCAGTAAGATGGCAGCACACCTGGACACAGTGACCACTCCAGGTCCAATCAAAAGTGTATTTGTTCATCCTTTACATCTTTTTCATAATTGCAAGTCACTGCTGGATACTAAAAACAAGAATTACTGCAGTACAATCCCATCACAGTGTTACTCGATAGTGATGAAGCTGGACTTATTGCGTACTGTTGTTGTGTTGTTGCCTGGCTTGTTGGATACTGTTATTGTGCTGAGTTGGTGCATAGTGTGAGTGATTGGCTTGAACGTTATTATTGTGATCACAAGACCCTGTTGGGCATTGGTAACGTTGAATACTGCGCCCAGCTCACCGGTTCATTGATGAGACTGACGGCGGGGTACTGTGTTGTCTCCTTTGTGATGAGGATTAGGCCCTCACCACAGGGTCACCTGTTCCAGTAGCTTAGGGGGGAGACACCAGGGGTGATTTGGGAAAGACCAGCGGCCTCTGTAGGCACGCTGGAATCTGTAATGGGTTTGGGGGCTAAGCCCTCCAGTGTTGCTCTGTATTGCCCTCCTGTGTTTGCTCAGTACTGCTCTCTGGTGTTCACTCAGTGCTGCCCTCCAGTGTTCACTGGGTGGTAGAACAAGCTGGACCAGATCAATTTACCATCAATCTACAGATTAGCTCTCAGGGACTTGGGTAATATTATTATTTTATTCTTTGTGACTGCCTATTTCTCTGCAATCATAATCATATATGCTATTTGTGTTATGTGCTGTGACTTGTTATTAATGTGTTTTGCACCTTGGCCCCCGGAGGAACAGTTTCATTTGGCTATATCCATGTATGGTTGAATGATAATTAAACTCGAACTTTACCTTGTAGTTCATCCTGAGTGACGGTAGCTGCATTGGTTTGGCACTCCCTCAGTCCTACACTGGACATTAGTATGAATGAGGCATAAAGGTTCCAGAGTCACACATTGAAGTGAGAGGTTTCTACTCTCGAACCAGGCTGATGCCTACATGTAAGCAGGCTAATCAGTTGCAAGGTGGGGATGGGACACCACAGTCAATTTCTTTAAGACTTCAGAACCTGACTGAAGAGTTTATCTGTCTTTTCTAGATCCATATGTGTGCTTCAATGCCATCCTTGCTTCAAGTTCAACTGTTGTGTGCTGTTCCTTTCCCATTAAGCTCAGCGTAGATTGAGTCATCAGGAATTCAATACAAAAACAGGCTCTTCAGACCGCTGGTTCTGGTCGTGGTTTCATGGACCATTGAGAAATCCGATGGCAGAGAGGAAGAAGCTGTTTCTGAATCATCCAGTCTGGCTCTTCAGGCTTGTCCCCAATGGTAGTGACACGAAGAGTGGATGTCCTGGATGATGAGGGTCCGTAATGATGGCTGCCACTTTCTTGAGGCACCGCCTCCTTTAGATGTCCTTGGTGGTGGGGAAGGTTATGTCCATGATAGAGCTTGCTGAACCTAGAACCTTATGCAGCCTCTTTTGAACCTGTGCACTGGAACCACCATATCGGGCTGTGAATTAATCACCATGCTCTCCACTATACATCCATAGTAATTTGTAAGGTCTTTGGTAACATGCCAAATCTTCTCAAACTACTAACGAAGTAGAGCTGCAGGTGTGCCTTCTTCATGATTACATCAATGTGCAGGGCACAGAATAAATGATGAATTTAAACCTAAATTTATATGAATAAACTCTTCTCAGGCTTCCAGCTGCGTACAGGTATCGTTTATAGCTAATATTTCAATGACAAAACTCTGCCATCTTCATCAGGGATGATGCCTAGGCATGGCTAGTCTTATACCCCTGTAGTCTGTCCCTCCTAGTCACCACCCAATCAGGTTTCTGCTCTCCCATCTTGTTTACAATCGAATTCCAGTTCTTATTTAGAGCGAGACCTTTTCCTTTGTTAAAATTCTTTTCCTCTAGTTTTATTTCAATGGCTTCCTTTACCAGGCAGTCCCAAAAGCCATTGGCGTGACACAATAGGTAAAGGAAGCCATTGACATAAAACTAGAGGAAAAGAATATTAACAATGATGAAGGTCCAGATCTTGGTAAGAACTGGAATTTGATTGTAAACCAGGTGGGAGAGGGGAAACCTGATTGGATGAGGACTACCCAATCAGGAAGGACAGACTACAGTGGCTATAAATACTACCAGACTAGACATGCCCAGGCATCATCCCTGATGAAGATGGCAGAGTTTGTCACAGAAACATCGATTATAATTGATATCTGTTCCTGGCTGGAAGCTCGCCAAGCGTTTATTTGTCACATACACTGGGAGAGCATTAGATCCTTTTTCTAAATTCATACAATAGGAGAAAAACAAACAGAATGATATCTCACGGTGGCAAAGTAAGATCTATATGAGTGTAAATCCCTGTGTAGTCCAGTCAGTCTGAATGTAATTCTGTTCAAAATTACCCGATTTACCATTTCCAGAAACATCCAAATTGAGGCTGTAAAGGTAATTAAACCTTACTGCAATAGCAGCTGATTTTCTTAAAACAGCCCAGTTTCATTATAATCTGTCGGGAGCTGTTCCTGAATTATGTCATTAGTCATAATTAAACTTTATATCCATTTTACTCGTAAAGAGCCCCAAGATCTGACTAATTCTTAAAATGCTAATCAGACAATTTGCACCATGTCAGACACTTAATAAGCCTGGAAGTTTTATTTTTCCCCATTATTCAGTAGATGTTAAAATGGCCATTGTATAGATTGCCTTGGCCGTATTATTATCTCTGTTAAGTTCCATTTACAGCAACAATTATAATAAAATAAGAACATTAACTTCAAATGAACTTTAGTATCCCAAAATCCAAAGGGAATCTGTGAAGTTACAATCGTACGATCATGGAACTGATGAGAAGACATATGACCCTGATATTCATGCTAATATTTTGAAAGGTTTTGTTCCATTCTGCTGTTTATTTTCCTTCTCCATTCAGGTTTATTCAAGTATTTTCTCAAATCCATTTAGAAATTGAATGGAGAGGGTTTATTGCTTCTTTCCTGTATAGAACTTCAAGACTTTCCACACCAGGTGAAAAATGGGCTATCCATTTCAAATGAATGGGGACATTCAGTAAATTCATTGGTCACAGCCCAAGGTGCCATTAATCACCGTACTGCCATCTTAACTCATGCTCTTGGAAACCAAAATCCATCTTTGTTGCATTCACCAGGTGAAAGGCAAGAAGGGACTGAAGGGCGATTTCTTATTAAATGCTTTGGGGGTTTATTTTCACCAAGGATTGCTGTAGTAACTTCTGGTTTCTGCAAAGAGACCTTTGACCTTCACCACTCCCAGCCTTGGCTCTCAATTTGATTCCATTACTTAAAATTTCCCACATGGACAATAAGTTAAAGTTGGGCTCTTTTCCTTTGGGTTGCACCCATCCCAGATTTTCACACCTACCCACTTGCTTTTGTATGTCTCCTTCCTGCTTCCAGCATGTCGATATTTTACTAGTCCGAGAATGTATGGCAAGATTGGTGTGTCTAGAAAAGGCAGATTAGAAAATGGCAAAGAAAGCCAGGTTCAGAGTTAAAGTCAAGATTTTGTCGTATGCACAAGCACGTGTATAATGAAAAACTTGCTTACAACAGCATTACAGGCATATATGATTTTATGATTATGAGGACACGCAGTCCCCTTTTATTGTCATTTAGTAATGCATGCATTAAGAAATGATAAAAATGTTATTCCAGAATGATATCACGAAAAACACATGACAAACTGACTTAAAAACTAACAAAAACCACATAATTATAACATATAGTTACAACAGTGCAAAACAATACCGTAATACGACAACAACAGACCATGGCACAGTAAAAGTCTCAGAGTCTCTCGAAAGTCCCATCATCTCACGCAGATGGTAAATCTCCAGCACCACCAACTTGCTAATGCAGCATCCCAGAAGCAACCGACCACAGTCCGACTCCGAGTCCATCCGAAAAACTCTGAGCCTCTGACCACCTATTTGACACTGAGCACCGAGCACCATCTCTGCCGAGCGTTTCGACCCCGGCTCCGGCAACAGGCGATATGCAAAGCCGAGGATCTGGGGCCTTCGTTTCTGGAGATTCTTGATCGCACAGTAGCAGCAGCAGCGAAGCAGGCATTTCAGAAGTTTCTCCAGATGTTCCTCTGTGCTTCACAGCTGTCCCCATCAAATCCGGATTGTGCACGGCACCCCTAGTTACACATATCGATATTCATTCCGAACGGCCGTGCGCGCTGCGACGTGCCGCCATCTTCTCCTCCCTCCTCCCATATGGCATCAGATAAAAGCAATCACAAGAAAGATGTAAATTATATGCATATTTTTACAAGAAAAGAACACAATTAGTACAAGCAAAAACGCAGTCCATTTTATTGCAAAGTGATTATAGTATTGCTAAACCGCAGCGATCAAGGTTTATTCAAGAACCAAACGGTTGAAGGAAGTAACTGTTCTTGAACCTGGTAGGAGCTGTGGGAAGATGGCATGGCCCAGATGGTAGAGATCTTCGATGATGAATGTTGGCTTGTGGAGGTAGCATTTCCTGTGGATACTTTGGGAAGGGAAATACTGGCAATATATTGAGCTGAGTCCACTACTCTCTGAAGCTTCTTACATTGCAGCATATTTGAATTGCAGTACCACACCATGATGCATGATGCAACCAGGCAGGATGCCTTCAACAGGACATCTGTGGAGATTTGCTAGAACATTTAGTGGCATGCTAAACCTTCTTAACCTGAGAATGTAAAGGTGCTGGCACACATTACCTGCGCTGCATCTATGTGTTGACCTAGGACAGGTCATCTGATATATACTTATGGTGGGATGGAGTGTTTTGTATCATGAGGGCATTTCCCATTTCAGATGTCCCATAATCAATCTTACCTCCCCTCTCCCAATTTCACTTTGAGGACAATCCCTCATCCATAAGAACATAAGAAATCCCAGCTGCTAATCACTAACCACAGGACCACAGAGTTCAACATGAAAAGAAGGTTTACAAGAATGTTGCCCAGATTTGAGGGCAGGCTACTAGTTTATCCTTGGAGCCTAGGAGGTTGAGGGGTGGCCTTACAGAGTGTATAAAATTATGAGGAGAACAGATTGAAAGCACCCGTTTTTTTTTCACCGTGGAAAGCTGGCTTGGTAGTGTAGTGGTTAGCACCATGCTTTACAGCACTGGCGACACAGGTTCAATTCTCGCCTCTGCCTGTTAGGACTTGGTATGTTCTCCCCGTGACCACACCGGGGGTGCTCCAGTTTCCTCTCACAGTCTAAAGATTTACCCGTTGGTAGGTTAATTGATCATTGTCAATTGTTCCATGATTAGGCGAGCATTAAATTGGGGGATTGCTGGTCAGCACGGCTTGAAGGGCCAGAAGGGCCTATTCTGCACTGTATCCCAATAAATAAATCAATCAATAAATAACCCTAGTGGACTTAGGTTTAAGGTGAGAGGACAATTTTTAAAAGTGATGTGTGTATGGAACAAACTAACTGAGAAAATATTCAAGGAGGGTACAAGAACGACATTTAAAGTATATTTGGATAAGTGTATGCATTGGAAAAGTTTAAACCAGGGGTTCCCAACCTCTTTTATGCTATGGACCAATACCATTAAGCAAGGGGTCTGTGGACCCCATGTTTGGAACCCCTGGACAAAAGGTGGGCAAATGGGACTAACTTGGACAGGCACCTTGGTCAGCATGCATGAGTTGGGCCGAAGTGCCTGTTTCTGTGCTGTATAACTAACCCTATGGTTCTACATCAGCTAGTAACTCATTGATTAAGGTTCACTCACTGAGCTACCTAATTTGGCTTTACAATCATTCCCATTGTAATAAGCATTAGGATAATGAAATACCGCGTTTTAATTTATTGTTGTTGAGTTCAGTGCCACAGTATTAAGACCATTATAAAGAAATCACACTGTTATATTGTCTCCCACATAGACACTGAATTCTAATTATTCCCATTCTCATGTCCTGGTAATGATTCACTGTAAGCATGTATTCCAATTGGACCGGTGTGTGCACTTACATTTCTGACCCTAGTAATGTGCAGGCAAGTAAACAGACAACAATAATCTGGCTCATATTGTGTGGAATAGTAGACAGTGTTTCCCTCAAGAAGGTATTTGCGACTTCAATAAAATATAATAGTGATATCAATATCAGCAGAACCCAACTAATGCATCAGCATCATCTATACTCTCAGGCTTCTGTGGATGTATAGGGGTGAAATCTCCCTGCATCAGTGTATTTTTATTCAAGACCAAGATGGACTGGGCTGTTGAATTGTTATTTTTCTTGTAGATTAACTTTTCTATGCTGCTTATATATTTATAGTGTGCAGAGCTGACACCTCTGTCAGTCAGGACTGACCGTGAATGTTGCATCTTAGCTGTGTAGATATATTAGCCAGGGCTGTACAATATGGAGAGCAAGCTGCTGCCCGTGTAGCAAGCTCCCCCTCTCCACGCATCTGATGAAACCAAAAGAACGGCAAATCAATACAGTTTGCCACCAGCAACACTGCAGGAGTTGCCAGTCAGTGTCGAACTTAATGTGGGACTGCCTTAGGGCCACCAGCTATAGATTTTTCCTTTGCGCCTCCCCCATTTGTGGGTATAGCCGCAAGGCAGCGGAGGTTTGAGATCAGAGTTTTTCTGAGCTGCCAGCCATGACTGATGAGTCCGTCTGCCTGAGGCAACTGGTTTTAAGGTGCCAGTACCCACCTTTGCCCCTTTTCTTCTCAGTAGAAACATTTCTGCCGGGCTTAATAACTAAGCCACATGTGAAGGTGAGGAGCTGGAAGTTTCCCAATCCTCTAACTTCCCACTAGCTTCGCTCCATTATATGCCCTATCTTTTGCCTTTGTGCTGTTTTTGACTTCTTTTGTCAGCCACGGTTACTTTTCAATGATGTATCTAGCTTGTGCCTCCCGAATTTCTTCCAGGAACTCCAGTCATTGCTGCTCTGCTGTCATCCTGATAGTGTCCCCTTTAAATAAACCTTGGCCAGCAGCTCTTTCATGCCTCTTACTCACTGTAATACTGTAATCAAATAACACTGTAATCAAATCCGGTTCATCACACAACACTCAATCCAAAATAGCCTTTCCCCAAGTGGGCTTGACCACAAGCTGCTCTAAAAAAGCCATCTCATAAGATTCTACAAATTCTCTCTCTTGGAATCCAGTCTACCTGCCTATTGAATTCCATAAAACCATAAAACATAGGAGAAGAATTAGGCCATTTGGTCCATCGAGTATGCTCCACCATTAAATCTTGGCTGAGCTCTTTTTTCCCTCCTTAGCCCCATTCCGTGGCCTTCTCCCGGCAACCTTTGATGCCATGGCCAATGAAGAAAGTATCAAAATCTCTTCCTTCAATGCACCCAACAACCTGGCCTCCACAGCTGGCTGTGGTAACAAATTCCACAAATTCACCACCTTTTTGCTGAAGAAATTTCCACGCATCACTATTTTAAATGGATGCCCCTCTATCCTGAAGCTGTGCCATATTGTCCTAGACTTCCCTACCATGGAAAACATCCTTTCCACATCTACCCTGTCTAGGCCTTTCAACATTCAAAAGGTTTCAATGAGATCCCCGCTCATCCTTCTAAATTCCAGTGAGTACAGGTCCAGAGCCATCAAACGTTCCTCATATGATAAATCTTTCATTCCCAGAATCATCCTTGTGAACCTCCTTTGAAACCTCTCCAATGTCAGCACATCTTTTCTTAGATAAAGAGCCCAAAACTGTTCACAATACACAAGGTGAGGCCTCACCAAAGCCTTATAAAAACTCAACATCACATCTCTGCTCTTATATTCTAGACCTCTTGAAATGAATGCTAACATTGCATTTACCTTCCTTACCTCACCACTGACTCAACCTGTAAGTTAACCTTTAGGGTGTTCTGCACAAGGACTCCCAAGTCTGTTTGCATTTCAGATTTTTAGATTTTCTCCCCGCTTAGAAAATAGTCTGCACTATTTTTTCTACCAGAGTGCATGAGTATGGATTTTCCAACATTATATTTCAATTACCACTTTCTTGCTCATTCTCCTAATCTGTCTAAGTCCTTTTGCAGCTTTCCTATTTCCTCAACACTACCTGCTCCTCCACAGATCTTTGTACCATCTGCAAACTTAGCAAGGAAGCCATCTATTCCATCATCTAAATCATTGATATATAGCATAAAAAGAAGTGGTCCCAACACTGGTCCCTGCAGAATGCCAACCAACCAGAAAAGGATCCTCTATGACTATTGCATTTTCCATCTCACATTGTAATTTTTTGCCCACATCCTGGCTACTGTTTGGAGGCTTGTGTATAACTCCCAACAGGGTCTGTTTTCCACTTGCAGTTTCCCACAAGGATTCCACATCTACTGATCCTATCTCACCTCTATCTAAGTATTTGATTTCATTATTTTACCAGCCCCATTGCATCT
Organism: Mobula hypostoma; assembly: GCF_963921235.1. Taxonomy (NCBI): domain Eukaryota; kingdom Metazoa; phylum Chordata; class Chondrichthyes; order Myliobatiformes; family Myliobatidae; genus Mobula; species Mobula hypostoma. Next base: position 20,644,396 of record NC_086100.1, read on the forward strand.
GTCTACCTGCCCATCCTTGTAGATCCTTGGAGGTTAAGCTCCCAACTCTGATCTTCTTTTAGCCATGACTCGGAGATGTCCACAATGTCATTCCTACCAATCTCTATCTGTGCTGCAAGATCATCTACCTTATTCCATATACCACCTGCATTAAATCATAACATATTCAGTCCTGTATTCATATCTTTTTTTTAGATTTTCTCCCCAAGCTGCACCGTATCTCATCCCACTGACTGCAATTTTTCCCTAATATCTGCCTGTCCTTTATGACAATCTCACCGCACATGACATCTGCTTGTATACCAACTGCCCTATCACTCTGTTCCTTATCCCCCTGCCAATTTAGTTTAAGCCATCTCCAACAGCTGTAGCAAACTTGTCAGCAAGGATATTGATCTCCCTTGGACCAATTTTTGTTATCTCTAGTCTGGTATGAGAAGACCACACTACTTTTTAATCGGCTCTTTCCTTTTATTCTCTTGATGCTTCCCCTTCTTTTCTTTTGTATTACTTTATTAAATGGCTGTAACCAACAAGTTTCATGCCTCATTCTTGACTTCTGAAGAACCTTTGGATCACAAAAGCCTCTGGATCTAATAGATGTTAGATGCAAGAAATGCATGTTCATAGCTGAGCTGCATTTCTTGTTTTCTAAGATCTCTGCAGTAATGACTGTGATCTATATATTCTTTACATCTGGCATGCAAGTGTAGGCCAACTGGATCAGGTTTTTGGCATTTGGCATTCAAGAAATCATGTATGTGGCATACAAGTTTAAAAAAAGGCTATGCAAAGCACCTCTTCCTGGGACTGAACAGAAGTCGGTCCACTGTCACAGTTGGTTAAGCCATTTCTGAATCCATTGCGGACTCCATGCATCGAAATCTTCTGAATTAGCCCCCATGAGGGACTTTGTCTAATACTTTACTAAACTCCCTGTAGACAAAATCCGCTGCCCCACCCTCATCAATCTCACTCGACGCGTTGTCAAAAAATTCAAGCAAGTTGGTAAGGCACAACCTGCCGTGCACAAAGCCAAGCTGACTCTCCCTAATTAGGCCATGGGTTTCCAAACGCTCATATATCCTACCCCTAACAATCTTCTCATGCAATTTCCCTACAACCGATGTGAGATTCATCAGTCTATAGTTCCCAAGATTTTCTCTTGTTCCCTTCTTATATTGAGATACAACATTAGCCACTCACCTGTCTTCCAGGATCTCACCTTTGGCTAGAGAGGACACAAAGATACTGGTCAAGGCCTCTCTTGCCTCCCTCAATAATCTGAGGTAAATCCCATCAGGCCATGGTGACTTATTCAATTTAAGACTCATTAGGAAACCCAACACTTCCTCCTTCTTGACCTATAAATGCCCTAAAATATTTATGCACTCAGCACTGAACTCCTGGTCCTCCATGTCATTTTCCTTGGTAAATACTGAAGTAAAATACTCATTAAGGACCTCATTGACATTCTCTGCATCCAAGAAAATGTTTCTCTCTTTATCCTTGAGTGGTCCTACCCTCTCCCTAGTTATCCTCTTGCTTTTGACATAGGTAAAAAAAATACTTCATGATTCACAGTAATCCTACTTTTCGTGGCCCCTCATCGCTTTCCTAATTCCCTTTTTGAGTTCTTTTCTGGCTTTTAGATAATCCTCATGTGCTCCATGTGCTCCTAACTTCCGAAGCTTTACATACTTTTCCTTTTACTTCTTGATGAAATTCATCACCTCTCAGGGCATCCAAGGTTCTCTTATCTTTCCATCCTCGGTCCTTTCTTCTTTCCAGTATTTTTTATTAGTTTCTACATAGAAGAATACAGAGTACAAGAAAGTATATATAAAAGGTCAAAAAAGATTTTTAAATACTACAAATTACATTATATCTATTCATAATAACAATCTCATTACCCCGTATTCATGTAAGTTAATCAATAGTTATATTGAAATATACTAATTTATTACAAAAAAAGAATCTAACCCCTAGCAAGACCGAAGCTGTTTATTAAGGAGAAAAAAGGTAAAATACCTTCTCATAGAATAAAAAATAATAATAGTCAACATCTGAATTTAAACAATGAATTGAAGGTTTTGAAAATAATTCAGAAAAGGTCCTCACAATGTTTGAAAGTCTTGACGAGATTCAGATTCAGAAATTGAACAACAAATCTTCCCCAAATCTAAGCATGACATAACGACATATAACCATTGAGCATGAGTAGGAGGAAAAACATCTTTCCATTTAAACAAAAGTGCCTTCCTAGCTATAAGAGAGTTAAGGGCCAAAATATGTAAATCAGATGTCTTCAGCTTGATATCTTGTCTTGCAACAATACCAAATAGGGCCGTCAGAGGATTAGGCTTAAAATTGACTTTGAAAAGTAAAGAAAGTTTGAAAAACTTCCTTCCAATATTTTTCAAGACTTGGACAAGTCCAAAACATATGAATTAATGAAGCTTCTCCATTATTATATCTGTCACAGTAGGGAGATATATCCAAATAAAAATGAGATCGCTTATCCTTAATCATATGAGCTCTATGTACCACATTAAATTGTATGAGGGAATGGCGAGCACATAACGATGAAGTATTAACCAGTTTAAAAATGTCATTCCTAGTTTCCTCAGATATTGATGTCTGTAAAACTTCTTCCCAGAGATTCTTAATTTTGTCTAAAGGAACATTCCTCGCCTCCAGTAACATACCATAAATATTAGATATTGAACCATTATGAAAAGGTGTCAAATTGAAAATTACGTCTAATAAGTTCTTATCTGAGCTTATGGGAAAAGTGCATAATTGAGATCTTAGAAAGTCTCTGATTTGTAAATATCTAAAAAAGTGAGTTTTGGGTAAGCTATATATAGCTGACAATTGCTCAAATGTAAAAAAGATTTCCTCCAACAAACAGATCCCAAAAACATTTAATACCCAACCTGTCCCATTGTTTAAAAACTAAATCAGTCATGGAGGGTTTTTAAAAAAGTTAGAATAAGTGGGACTTGAAAGGGAAAATCTCAATAAACCAAACTGTTTTCTAAATTTTATCCAGATCCTCAGAGTATTTTTAACTATTAAATTATCAGCTAGTTTACTTACAAATAAAAGAAGTGAGGATCCAAGAAGACAAATCATAGAAAAATATATTAACAGAGTTAGCTTCTAAAGAAACCCATACCGGACAGCCTACACGATTAATATAATATAGCCAAAACATAAGATATCGTATATTAACTGCCCAGTAATAAAACCTAAAATTAGGTAAGGCTAAACCTCCAGACTTTTTAGATTTTTGAAGATGTACTTTATGTAATCCAGGATGTTTATTTTTCCATATAAAAGAGGACAAAATAGAATCAAGAGAGTCAAAAAAGGATTTAGAAATAAAAAGCCTAAAAAAGTTATATAAATTTAAGTAGAATATTCATTTTAGTAGAATTAATTCATCCAATCAACGATATTGAAAGAGCTGACAGATTTAATGAACAAACAACATGGCATGAACATTGACTTCTCTAACTTCCGCTAATGCCCCACCTCCCCCTCGTACCCCATCCGTTATTTATTTATATACACACATTCTTTCTCTCTCTCTCTCTCTCTCTCTCTCTCTCTCTCTCTCTCTCTCTCTCCTTTTTCTCCCTCTGTCCCTCTGACTATACCCCTTGCCCATCCTCTGGTTCCCCCCTCCCCTTGTCTTTCTCCCTGGGCCTCCTGTCCCATGATCCTCTCATATCCCCTTTGCCTATCACCTGTCCAGCTCTTGGCTCCATCCCTCCCCCTCCTGTCTTCTCCTATCATTTTGGATCTCCCCCTCACCCTCCCACTTTCACATCTCTTACTAACTCTTCCTTCAGTTAGTCCTGATGAAGGGTCTCGGCCTGAAACGTCAACTGTACCTCTTCCTATAGATGCTGCCAGGCCTGCTGCGTTCACCAGCAACTTCGACGTGTGTTGCACAAATTTAATAATATCCTTTTTACATGGTTCAATAAAGTAAGAAAGTTTTCTTTAAACAGGTGTTTGTAATTCTTAGTGACTGTTACACCCAAATAAGTAAATAGATTCCTCACAATTTTAAAAGGGAGATTAGTATTAATTGATACCAAATTATTTAAAGGAAATAATTCACTCTTATGTAGGTTCAATTTATATCCTGAAAACTTGCTAAAATGGGAGAGTAAAGGAAGTACGCAAGGTAACGAGGTCTCAACGATAGAGATAAAAAGCAATATATCATTAGCGTAAAGTGAGATCTTGTGAGTAATACCTCTCCTTAAAATACCACAGATATCATTAGATTCTTGAAAAGTGATAGCAAGGGGTTCTAAAGCTAAATCAAAGAGCAAAGGACTCAACAGACAACCTTGTCTGGTTCCGCAGTGAATTTTAAATGATCTGGAATTTTGAAAATTAGTAAGAACCTAAGCAGGAGATAGATAAAGTAATTTAATCCATTGAATAAAATCTGGTCCAAAATTAAATTTTTCTACGCTTTAGATAAATAATTCCATTCAACCCAGTTGAAGGCCTTCTCGGCATCTAAGGATATCACACATTCCGATATCTCCTGAGAAGAAGAGTAAATAACATTTAATACATGGCGTATATTAAAATGGGAATGTCGGTTTTTAATAAATCCAGTCTGATCATCAGAGATAATAGAAGGTAAAATATTTTCAATCCTATGATCCAGAACTTTAGAAAGGATTTTAGTATCAACATTGAGCAATGAAATTGGCCTATATGAAGAGCATTCAGTTGGGTCCTTATTCTTTTTTAGGATAAGCGAAATAGAAGCTGCATAGAAAGAGAGGCAAGTTACCCAATTTGAAAGAATCCAAAAGGACTAGGTGTAACTGCAGTACAATTAATGAAGAAAAAGCCTTATAAAATTCTCCAGAAAATCCATCTGGACCGGGAGCCTTCCCCGAGTGTAATGAACGTATAGCCTCGGCGATTTCTTCATAAGAAATCATAAGAAATCCATCTGTTTGCAATTATCTGCAGAAAGTGTAGGGATATTTAATTGATCTAGAAAATTATTCATTACAGTACTATCTTTAGGGGAATCAGAACTATAAAGTTTCGAATAGAATTCTCTAAGGTATCATTTATTTCAGAGTGATCAGTTATCTTATCACCATTACTCTTACAAATTTCTTTAATTTGTCGTTTAACTACAGAAGTTTTTAATTGGTTGGCCAATACTTTGCCTGATTTATCTCCATGAATATAAAATTGAGTTTTATCTTTAAGAAGTTGAGCTTCAATTGGGTATGTTAACAGAAGATCATATTTAGTTTTGACTTCAACGTGTCTTTTATATAAAACAAGATCTACAGCTATAGCAAATTTTTGATCTAATTGTTTCAATTGATTGGCTAATTCAGTTCTTTCTTTATTAGCTTTAATCTTACCATTCGCAGTATAAGAAATAATTTGTCCTCTAATACAGGCCTTGAAAGTATCCCATACAATAAGATTAGAAGTCTCTTCCTTTTTATTCTCTTTAAAAAAGAAAATAATAAGCCTCTCTAGAAATTTTAAAAATTCCTTATCATATAACAAAGTTGTATTAAAACACCAAAATCTGTTTATTTGAGGAAGACCAGGGAGAATTAAAGATAGAAATACAGGAGCATAATCTGAGACAGCAATCTCTTTATATTCACAGGAACAAACTGATTAAATGATTTGACTATCAATAAAAAAAAATCAATCCTGGAATATGTATGTTGGATATGGGAAAAATGAGTACTCCCTATCTAAAAGATGTAAAAAAATGCCAAACATCAACAATACCATATTTCAATTAAAAAGATTGAATAAACAAAGCTGATTTATTAAGAGACACTGGTTTAGAAGATGATTGGTCTAAAATTGGGTCTAGCCAACAGTTAAAATCTCCTCCCATCACCAGAAAATTAAGACTCAGATCTGGTAAAAATGAAAAAAAAACGCTTAAAGAATCCTGGATCATCTGCATTTGGGGCATACACATTGGCGAATACTATTAATTTATTATCTAGTTTTCCTGGAACTATAACAAAACATCTATTGGTATCAGGAACTACTTAATGTTGGACAAAAGAAAGTGTATTATCTATAAGAATTGAAACTCCTCTAGATTTGGCCTGAAAAGAAGAATAAAAACAAAGTCCACTCCAATGGCTAAAAAAACATAAATTATCACATTTGCATACGTGAGTTTCTTGTAAGAAAATAATAGGGACCTTAAATTTCCTAATATAAGCAAAAATCTTATTACATTTAACAGGACGATTTAACCCTTTCACGTTAAAACTGAGTAAATTAATAGTTTGGTCCATTTTTAATTTTATTTAAAGGAAGGGTTAAAATGTAAGTTAAAACCAACCCACAAACCTTGAGAAATGGTAACCAAGCAACAAGTTGGCAAGAAATTCGAAAACAACTTCTGAGAAAGAAAACTATACCCCCACCCATCTCCTAAAGAAAGAAGGCCGACCAATAGAAAGTCAGCATCTACAACTATGGACAACCCCCCAAAAAAACCTGGTGATCGCTCCAATTAGTTTCAAGGTTATTTATACTCCAACCTGGACAAAACAATATCCAAACAAGAAACAACAGGAATTCTGCAGATGCTGGAAATTCAAGCAACACACATAAAAGTTGCTGGTGAACGCAGCAGGCCAGGCAGCATCTCTAGGAAGAGGTGCAGTCGACGTTTCAGGCCGAGACCCTTCGTCAGGACTAACTGAAGGAAGAGTGAGTAAGGGATTTGAAAGTTGGAGGGGGAGGGGAGATCCAAAATGATAGGAGAAGACAGGAGGGGGAGGGATGGAGCCAAGAGCTGGACAGGTGATAGGCAAAAGGGATACGAGAGGATCATGGGACAGGAGGTCCAGGAAGAAAGACGGGGGGGTGGGGGGAACCCAGAGGATGGGCAAGGGGTATATTCAGAGGGACAGAGGGAGAAAAAGGAGAGTGAGAGAAAGAATGTGTGTATAAAAATAAGTAACAGATGGGGTACGAGGGGGAGGTGGGGCATTAGCTGAAGTTAGAGAAGTGGATGTTCATGCCATCAGGTTGGAGGCTACCCAGACGGAATATAAGGTGTTGTTCCTCCAACCTGAGTGTGGTTTCATCTTTACAGTAGAGGAGGCCATGGATAGACATGTCAGAATGGGAATGGGATGTGGAATTAAAATGTGTGGCCACTGGGAGATTCTGCTTTCTCTGGCGGACAGAGCGTAGGTTTTCAGCAAAGCGGTCTCCCAGTCTGCGTCGGGTCTCGCCAATATATAAAAGGCCACATCGGGAGCACCGGATGCAGTATATCACCCCAGCCGACTCACAGCTGAAGTGTTGCCTCACCTGGAAGGACTGTTTGGGGCCCTGAATGGTGGTAAGGGAGGAAGTGTAAGGGTCCATTTCCGACACCTCCCTCCCCTTTCTAGGTCTTTCTGTCTCTGTCTCTGGAGACAGCTTATCCACTGATGTCTACTATAAACCTACTGACTCTCACAGCTATCTGGACTATTCCTCTTCTCACTCTATCTCTTGCAAAAACGCCATCCCATTCTCGCAATTCCTGCGTCTCCGCCGCATCTGCTCTCAGGATGAGGCTTTTTATTCTAGGACGAGGGAGATGTCTTCCTTTTTTAAAGAAAGGTGCTTCCCTTCCTCCACTATCAACTCTGCTCTTAAATGCATCTCCCCCATTTCACATACATCTGCTCTCACTCCATCCTCCCGCCATCCCACTAGGAATAGGGTTTCCCTGGACCTCACCTACCACCCCACCAGCCTTCGGGTCCAACATATTATCCTCCGTAACTTCCGCCACCTCCAACGGGATCTCACCACTAAGCACATCTTTCCCTCCCCCCCCTGCATTCCGCAGGGATCGCTCCCTACGCGACTCCCTTGTCCATTCGTCCCCCCATCCCTCCCCACTGATCTCCCTCCTGGCACTTATCCGTGTAAGCGGAACAATGCCCTTACACTTCCTCCCTTACCACCATTCAGGGCCCCAAACAGTCCTTCCAGGTGAGGCAACACTTCACCTGTGAGTCGGCTGGGGTGATATACTGCGTCCGGTGCTCCCGATGTGGCCTTTTATATATTGGAGAGACCCGACGCAGACTGGGAGACCGCTTTGCTGAACACCTACGCTCTGTCCGCCAGAGAAAGCAGGATCTCCCAGTGGCCACTCATTTTAATTCCATATCCCATTCCCATTCTGACATGTCTATCCACAGCCTCCTCTACTGTAAAGATGAAGCCACACTCAGGTTGGAGGAACAACACCTTATATTCCGTCTGGGTAGCCTCCAACCTGATGGCATGAACATCGACTTCTCTAACTTCCGCTAATGCCCCACCTCCCCCTCATACCCCATCTGTTACATATTTATACACACATTCTTTCTCTCACTCTCCTTTTTCTCTCTCTGTCCCTCTGAATATACCCCTTGCCCATCCTCTGGGTTCCCCCCGCCCCTTGTCTTTCTTCCCGGACCTCCTGTCCCATGATCCTCTCATATCCCCTTTGCCAATCACCTGTCCAGCTCTTGGCTCCATCCCTCCCCCTCCTATCTTCTCCTATCATTTTGGATCTCCCCCTCCCCCTCCCACTTTCAAATCTCTTACTCACTCTTCCTTCAGTTAGTCCTGACGAAGGGTCTCGGCCTGAAACGTCGACTGTACCTCTTCCTGTAGATGCTGCCTGGCCTGCTGCATTCACCAGCAACTTTTATGTGTGTTGTCCAAACAAGAAATTCAATTCTCGTATATCAAAAATACAGTATTAGAAATACAAAAGGAAATTAGTTACAAAGGTTTGCCAAAAGTAAAAGATGCTATTATTCATACAGAGAGACATTAAACATTAATCTTGTATCTTCATGAAAAAACAGACTAAGCAGTTAGCCTTCAAATTTAAAAAATCTTTGTGCTTCAGCACTCAAATGAAACCATTTGAAGGATCCATCTTTAATGAGATTCTCAGTCAAACTGGGTAGCCAGGGGACAGCTTGAAACCCTTGTTAAAAAAAATGCAACAAAGCTTGTTTAAACTTAGCAGGTTCCTGCACAACCTCAAATGAATAATCTTTGAGAATCCTAATATTCCAACGTATAACCAATCATGTCCCTTCGACGGGATCCGTGAATTAAAAGTTTCTCATTTAATCTTGTGTCTTCATGTAAAGACAAATTAAACGGCTAGCCTTTGGATTTTAAAAACCTTTGTGCTTCAACAGTCGAACAAAACCATTCGAAAGATCCATCTTTCTGATTCTGAGTCGGGCTGAATAGTGAAGAGAAGGCTTGAAACCCTTGGTGAAAAACACGGACATAACCTCTTTGAACTTAGTATGTTCCTGAATAACCTCAGGCGAGTCATCTTTGACAGTTCTAATCTTACGACCATTATAGTCAGTCATGTCTCTTTGACGAGATTCACTAGTTAGCAGTTCCTTTGTTTTAAATTCATGAAAACAGATTATTACTGATCTTGGTCTATCTCCCTTAGGAGGTCTAAACATGGGAGATCTGTGAACTCGATCAATCATAGGCAAAGACGTCAAATTTTCCAGAAATAATTCTTGCAAAAAGTTTGCAAAAAATTCCATAGGATGATTACCTTTGATTAATTCTTTGAGACCCAGAACCCATAGGTTGTTTCTTCTACTTCTATTTTCTAGGTTGATCATCTTTTGTCTTAATTTTTCGTTGGACTTCGATTGCTTTTCACAAAGCTTTTGCAATTCATCCACTTCTGTTTCCAGAGACGACAAAATTGCCTCATTATTTTTATACGTTTATCGTGTTCATTAAGAGTTTGTTGTATAGAATCCAATTTACCATCTATTTGTTTAAATTCAGACCTGAATTGTTGAAACTTCTCAGAGGCTTCTCGTATATGACTTTGCAGCAAATCCGTAACAGAATCCAAAGAAGCAGGGAGATCATCCTTTTTAGTACCTCTGGTACTCCTTCCAGTCATCATGAAAGAACATCACACTAAAAAAAGAAGTTTCAAGACAGGTTGGAAATAGTAAGATAATTAGAGTTGGAGCAATGGCAGATTACTGTTACTCCACCAGGAAAAAATCGTCCTACCTTCTAATAGAAACATTCTTTTACTCTGTGCAGTTGATCTTTAAACACCCTCCACAAATCTGATGTGGACTTTCCAGAAAAATCTGTTTCAATTAACTCTCCTTAGTTCCTGCCTAATGCCCTTTGCCAATATAATACCCTCCCACAAGGGCCATACCTATCCTTATCTATAGCTATCCTTAAAGTTAAGGAGTTGTGGTCACTATTTCCTAACCCCTCACCTCCAGAAAGGTCAGTTGCCTGGCCAGGTTCATTACCCAACACCAGGTCCAGTACAGCCTCTCCTCTCATTGGACCATCTACATTTATAGGCATCCGTTAGTCTTGTGATACAGGCTTCCAGGGCGCAGGCCTGGGCAAGGTTGTATGGAAGACCGGCAATTGCCCATGCTGCAAGTCTCCCCTCTCCACGCCACCGACGTTGTCCAAGGGAAGGGCACTAGGGCGGATACAACTTGGCACCGGTGTCGTCGCAGAGTAATGTAGGGTTAAGTGGCTTGCTCAGGGAGGGACACACCACGCTGCTTCAGCTGAGGCTCGAACCAGCGACCTTCAGGTCACTAGACCGACGCCTTAACCACTTGGCCACAGGACCATCTACATATTGATTTAAGAAAATCTCCTGGATGCATTTGAAAAATTCTACCTCATCCAAAGCCCCTGCATTAAGAACATCGAAATTTATATTGGGGAAGTTAATGACAACAACCTTGTTACTCTTACACTTTTCCTTAATCTCTTTACATATCTGTTCCTCATTGTTTCAATGGCTATTGGGAGGAAAGTAGAACAATCCCATCAGTGTGATTGCACTCTTCCAATTGTTGAACTCTACCCAAATGGTGTCAGTGTCTGAATCTTCCATTATGTCTTCCCTGAGCGCAGCTGTGATATTGTCCCTTTTACCTTTAAACCCAAGACCTCGAGTTCTAGTCTCACCCAACCTCAGTGTAAAAAGCCTACTTGCAATAATTCTATCTAAACACCTCATAATTTTGTATACCCCTATCAAATATCCCCTCATTCTCCTACGCTCCAGGGAAAAAAATCCTAACCATTTCCTAGCCATGTGGTTACTAGGATTTCCAAAATCCTTGCGGCACAGGATTTATGTAACCGGTCTTATTGAGTTTCCAGTGAATAGAGACCTCCAGAATTTTGATGGTGATGCCACGGAATGTCAAGTGTGGGCTAGACTTTCTCTTGTTGGAGTTGGTCATTGATAGGCAGTTCTATGGTACAAATATCATAACTCAATAGATCTTAGGCAGGTTTGTCTTCCTGTAAATGTTACTTTAGGGTTAAATAAAGTGAACTCTGGCATGTCTGACATTATATGTCACCCTGCTTTTATTTTAATATGGTCTTACATACAAGGAATTGCTTTAATTTCCATCTCTTTCAATTAGCAGTAAACCGCTGGACATAGGCAGAATTCTTGAACAGCACTTCCATTTTAAAATCAGAAAAACATCTCATTGAATTGAGTTCATTTGAATGTAATTTAGTCTTGCTGAAATAAAAGATATTTAGAAATTAAAGTGATTAAAACGCCCGATTCTTTCTGATGAATTTCTTTGGTCACAGAAAAAAGAAGTGCAATCTCATTAGGCATTCACGCTGTCCTTTTCACCCTCGCTATTTAAGGTTTAGATGTGGATTTAAACCTTATTTAAAGCTTCATCTGTGTGGAGTTACTGGGGAGAAAAGAGACTGAAACCCAGAAGTGAATTCACCTTTCACCTTACGTTTAATACTCAATTTTTAGTACAGTGAACTTGACATTTTGTCCTTTGAGTCAAAACTGCTTTATTAGAAATGTTCCTTTGTTAACCACAGACTGCCTCTTTCTCTTAGGTCAAGTCTAGATAAAATTTTGCTGAGATTTATAAACCAGCTGTTTGGATGTCTGCCTCTGTTCATCTACTGACCTGTTTCAGCGTGGTTACCCAGCCTGTCTTAGACCATAGCTCGTCTTTCAGATGAGACTTTAAAGAAAGCCCACTTCAATTCTCATGGATATAAAAGATCACCAGGACACTCTTCCAGAGCAGAGCTGGAGGTTTATCGTTGATATCCTTTGTCAATACTTACTGCTATACCTGTTGCATTCAGCCATGTCTGTTAGTTCAGTAAATGATGTTTTGTTTGTGATTCCATACCTGTTACTTCCTTTAGTGAACAGCCCTCTTTAGAAGGGCTACCATCAAACTTTGTCTGTAATGGTGCCTGACATCGCTACTCATACATTGATCAACACACTTATTATACAGAGAACCACCAAACCGCACCATATTCTCACTGTATAGGTAGCGCTGTATCGATGACTGTATCAGTGCTGGTTCATGCGCCCATGCTGAGCTCATCAATTTCATCAACTTTGCCTCCAACTTCCACCCTGCCCTTCAATTCGTTCGATTAATTTCAGACACCTCTTTCCCCTTTCTCGACCTCTCTGTCTCCATCTCTTGAGACAAACAGTTGACCGAATTCCTTTATAAACCTACCAATTCCCATGACTATTTTGACTATATTTCTTCCCACCCTATCTCCTGTAAAAATGCTATTCCCTTTTCTGAGTTCAGTTGTCTCCACCAGTTCTGTTCCCAGGACGTGGCTTTCTTTTCCAGGACATAAGAAATGTCCTTCTTCTTTAATGAATGGGTTTCCCTTCCTCCACCATTGATGCTGCCCTCACCTACATCCCCTCCTTTCCCCAAACATCTGCCTTCACCCCCTCTTCCTGCCATTTTAACAGGGATAGAGTTCCACTTGTCCTCACCTCCTCACCTATCACCCCATGAACCTTCACCCCACCTCCAATGCATCATTCTCTGCAACTTCTGCCAGTTTCCATGGGATCCTACCACAAAACAGAACTTTACTTCCCCCCGCCACCAATCCTCTGCTTTCGACAGAGATTGCTCCCTTTGTGATTCCCTTGTCCATTCATCACTCCCCTTCCTGGCACATATCCCTGCAAGTGAGGGAAATGCTACACCTGCCCATTCTCCTCCTCCTTTACCCCCATTCAGGGCCCCAAAAAGTCCTTCCAGTGAGGTAACACTTGACCCGTGAATTTGCTGGGGATGATTGTTGTATTTGTGCTCCCAATGTGGCCTTCTCTACATTGGTGAGAACTGACATAAATTGGGGGATCACTTGTCGATCTGCCAAGAGCGGAATTTCCCAGTGGCCAACCATTTTAACTATATAACCATATAATAATTACAGCACGGAAACAGGCCACCTCGGCCCTTCTAGTCCATGCCAAATGCTTACCCTTACCTAGTCCCCCCAACCTGCACTCAGCCCATAACCCTCCATTCCTTTCCTGTCCATATAGCTATCCAATTTTAATTTAAATGACAATATTGAGCCTGCCTTTACGACTTCAGCTGGAAGCTCGTTCCACACAGCTACCACTCTCTGAGTAAAGAAGATCCCCCTCGTGTTACCCCCAAACTTTTGCCCCCTAACTCTCAACTCATGTCCTCTTGTTTGAATCTCCCCCACTCTCAATGGAAAAAGCCTATCAACGTCAACTCTATCTATCCCTCTCATAATCTTAAATACCTCTATCAAGTCCCCCCCTCAACCTTCTACGCTCCAAAGAATAAACCTTTCTCTGTAACTTAGATGCTGAAACCCAGGTAACATTCTAGTAAATCTTCTCTGTACTCTCTCTATTTTGTTGACATCTTTCCTATAATTCGGTGACCAGAACTGTACACAATACTCCAAATTTGGCCTTACCAATGCCTTGTACAATTTCAACATTACATCCCAACTCCTATACTCAATGCTCTGATTTATAAAGGCCAGCATACCAAAAGCTTTCTTCACCACCCTATCCACATGAGATTCCACCTTCATGGAACTATGCACTATTATTCCTAGATCCCTCTGTTCTACTGCATTCTTCAATGCCCTACCATTTACCATGTATGTCCTATTTTGATTAGTCCTACCAAAATGTAGCACCTCACACTTATCAGCATTAAACTCCATCTGCCATCTTTCAGCCCACTCTTCTAACTGGCCTAAATCTCTCTGCAAGCTTTGAAAGCCTACTTCATTACCCACATCTCCACCTATCTTAGTATCATCTGCATACTTACTAATCCAATTTACCACCCCATCATCCAGATCATTAATGTATATGACAAACAACATTGGACCTAGTACAGATCCCTGGGGCACACCACTAGTCACCGTCCTCCAACCTGACAAAGAGTTATCCACCACTACTCTCTGGCGTCTCCCATCCAGCCACTGTTGAATCCATTTTACTACTTCAATATTAATACCTAACGATTGAACCTTCCTATCTAATCTTCCGTGTGGAACCTTGTCAAAGGCCTTACTGAAGTCCATATAGACAACATCCACCATTTTACCCTTGTCAACTTTCCTCGTAACCTCTTCAATCATGGTCTTCCATCTGCCTTTAATCTATCTACAGAATGAAGGATTGTTGTCAGTTGGGAAGACCTCCTTCACGCTGTTGCTCTATTCTTCACCATAAATTATCTCAGCAAATTTTTCTACTGGATTGGCTTGTCATTGCCTTCTTCTGGACAGTGTCTTTGCAAGACAGGTGGCCCCAGCTATTAACAACACTCTTCAGAGATTGTCCGCCTGGCATCAGTGATTGCATAACCAGGGCTTATGATATGTACCAACTGCTCACACGACCATCTACCATCTGCTCCCATGGCTTAATGTGACCCTGATCGGTGAGCAAAGTCAGTGATGCACTTTGTCCAACGGTGACCTGCAGGCTAGCGGAGGGAAGGAGAGCCTTACACCTCCTTTGGTAGAGATGTATGTCCACCCCGCAATCTGGCAAAACAAGATACATCTTCTTAATCATGCTATCAACTTGAGCAGCAACTTGGTGTGGATCTCTACAACTCCACAACTCTATTGATGTGGATCCCAAGACCTCTCTGTTCCTCCACACTGCTAAGAACTCTGCCGTCAACCCTGTACTCTGCCTTCATGTTTGTCCTTCCAAAGCGAATCACTTCACACTTTTCCAGAGTGAAATCTATCTGCCACTTCTCAGCCCAGCTCTGCATCCTATCAATAGCTCATGACAACCTTCTACGCTATCCACACCAATCAATACTTGAATGGGTAACTGCTGTGACCAGCATAATAAATATAGGTGCAGATTCCGAGTTCAGGTTCTGCTCCTGAGACCAGAACACTATGGTATATATAAATATGAGTCTGTATTTAGCAACTGTAAAGTATGAATTGTTGTACTAATCA
This sequence comes from Mobula hypostoma, assembly GCF_963921235.1. NCBI lineage: Eukaryota > Metazoa > Chordata > Chondrichthyes > Myliobatiformes > Myliobatidae > Mobula > Mobula hypostoma. The sequence continues at coordinate 20,659,792 of NC_086100.1, forward strand.
TTGCTCTGTTGAGTTTCCTACCTGCAATAACAAATGTCAATTAATCTTAATGCAGGGTATTGGCCTAAATCATTGACAATTCCTTTCCCCCAAAAGATGCTGCTCAACCTACTGAGTTCCTTCAACAGAATGTTTGATGTTTTTCTCATTACTAGCTGTGACAGAGCGGGTCAGCCATAGTAATTTCCTCTCCTCCACCCACATCCCCCAGTAGCCCTGTAATTCTCACTATCCCTGTCTGACAGTGTTGACATTGTCTATGCATGCTAGGCCGAAACGTCGACAGTACTCTTTTCCATAGATGCTGCCTGTCCTGCTGAGTTCCTCCACCATTTTGTGTGTGTTTGTTTTAAACAAGGTGTCTGCTTGTGGTGGCACATGCTGTGTGCTGGCTCAGTGGAAGATTTCATTTTGGGGGATGGGGGGAGTGCTGCTCCTGGTTAGATGTTCATTGCTTTTGTTGTGCAAGGTCATTGTGATCTTATTGTGATGAATATATTTGTGGACATTTGCGATTGTGAAGAAGGATGTGAATTTCTGCGTTTTGGTTTTTGTGTAATTGTTTAGGCTCATGGTAACAACTTCTCCACATTGCCTTTTCTCCTCAAGAGAAGATCCCTACTTAGTGACTCATTTTGGTGTAAGGGGAGGGAGAGAGGGTGAGTTGCTTCAGAGTAATGTTTTGGAACTGTAGTCCTAAAAGTCTGATGGTATATAGCTGTATTTTCTCTTTTGTCATTTTTGTTAGTTTGGCTTTTTTTGTGCACTGTAAATATCTTTGCACTTGTAATTTATTTTTTTTTACCTTTGGTACACAGTAAACACCTTTGCACTGAATGTGCTATTGTGACCTGCCATCTGATCTTTTAAGTCCACACCTTCAAAAGGACACGCAATCCTCACCAAAAAGCATGGTGTGACACCAGCTTACCCTAGTGAACGGTGGTACAGTAGAACCTATAGACTTATGATAAGACTATAGGAGCAGAATTAGGTTGTTTGGACCATCAAGTCTGCTCGTCTTGCCCTCATGGCTGATTTATTATCCCTTTTAAAATAATTCTCTTGTCTTCTCCCTGTAACCTTTGACACCCTTACTAATCTAGAACCAATAAACCTCCACCTTAAATATACCCAATGACCGGCCTCCACAGATGTCCGTAACAGATTCATCACTTTCAGGCTAAAGAATTTCCTCCTCATCTCTGTTCTAAAGGGATGTCCTTTTATTCTGAGGCTGTTAAACAATGAATACCAATGAATTGATCCACTTGACCCGAAACGGGAGTGTGTGGGCCATGGCAGTCAAAGCTCAAACTGGGCACGGCCCCTGATGAGGATGATGATGCCTTTTGGTTCCATTCTCTCTCACGATTGGAAACATCCTCTGCACATCCATTCTATATAGGCCTTTTAATATTTGATAGGTTTCATAAGATGGGAATGCTGCTGCTCGGGACAACAGCGAGACAATAACTGAGTATGAAGTCATGGAGGATGGGGGCTTCAATTTCAAATTTAGTATCATGGACATACATCTCATGTATAACTTACATGACAAGATAAACAAAACCGAAACTATAATCTAGCTAAAGCAGTAGAGATGGAAAGCAGAGAACTTATCAGAGAAACAGTATTAAACTTCTCAGCCATTTGTTCTGCCTGAAATGAGTGGAGAATTTCTTGACACCGAATATATTGTTAAGGTCCTGGAAAAGAACACAGGAAAGAGGACATGGCCATACACAAAAAAAGTGAAAGTTAATACTATGGGCTCCAAAAATTATATTACATCAGGGAGTCTCAAAACTAAAGTTTAAAATTCTTAGGTAGGTGGGCATTTTAACACAGCACCTTCAGCATTTTGGAGAGTTACAAGTTTAGACACTGCCAGACTGGTGTCAGTAGCTACAGGTCTGAAAGGGTAGTCCTGATAAGTGAAGGTCAATGGCTATTGATTCACTCCCTGCAAAGTGGAAGAAATCAGGATGAGAATATCATAACCACAAGAGATTCTGCAAATGCTGGAAATCCAGAGCAACACACACAAAATGCTAGATGAACTCAACAGGTCAGGCAGCATCTCTGGAGAGGAATGTTTCGGGCCAAGATTCTTCATCAGGACTGAAAAGGATGGGGGAAGAACAAAATAAAATGCTGGGGGAAGGGAAGAAGGACATGCCAGAAGGTGATAGATAAAGCCAGGTGGGTGGGAAAGGTAAAGGGCTGGAGAAGAAGGAATCTGTCACTAGAGGAGAATGGACCATGGGAGAAAGGGAAGAAAGAGAGGCACCAGGGTAGATGATAGACAGGTGAAAAGAAGTAGTAAGTAGACAGAGTGAGGAATAGAAGAAGAGGAAAGGGGTGGGAAAGGAGAAATCGATGCTTATGCTATCAGGTTGGAGGCTACCTAGACAAATATGAGAGTGGCCTCATCATGGCAGAAGAGAAGGCCACCGGACCAACATGTCAGAATAAAAATAAGGATAGGAATTAAAGTATGGAGTAAATGAGGTGCTTGAGGAATATAAAGAATGTAAAAAGTATCTTAAGAAAGAAATTAGAAAAGCTAAAAGAAGTTACGAGGTTGCTTTGGCAAGTAAGGTGAAAATAAATCCAAAGGGTTTCTACAATTATATTAACAGCAAAAGGATAGTGAGGGATAAAATTGGTCCCTTAGAGAATCAGAGTGGACAGCTATGTGTGGAACTAAAAGAGATGGGGGAGATTTTGAACAATTTCTTTTCTTCAGTATTCACTAAGGAGAAGGATACTGAATTGTGTAAGGTAAGGGAAACAGGTAGGGAAGTTATGGAAACTATGATGATTAAAGAAGAGAAAGTATTGGTGCTTTTAAGGAATATAAAAGTGGATAAGGCACTGGGTCCTGAAAGGATATTCCCTAGGACCTGGGGGGAAGTTAGTGTAGAAATAGCAGGGGCTCTGACAGAAACCTTTCAAATGTCATTAGAAACGGGGATGGTGCCGGAGGATTGGCGTATTACTCATGTTGTTCCATTGTTTAAAAAGGGTTCTAAGAGTAAACCTAGCAATTATCGGCCTGTAAGTTTGACGTTAGTGGTGGGTAAATTGATGGAAAGTATTCTTAGAGATGGTATATATAATTATCTGGATAGACAGCATTTGATTAGGAACAGTCAACATGGATTTGTGCATGGAAGGTCATGTTTGACAAACTTTACTGGACTTCAGTAAGGCCTTTAACAAAGTTCCACACGGAAGGTTAGTTAGGAAGGTTCAATGGTTAGGTATTAATGTTGAAGTAGTAAAATGGATTCAGCAGTGGCTGGATGGGAGACGCCAGTGAGTAGTGGTGGATAACTGTCAGATTGGAGGCCGGTGACTAGTGATGTGCCTCAGGGATCTGTACTGGGTCCAATGTTGTTTGCCATATACATTAATGATCTGGATGATGGGGTGGTAAATTGGATTAAGTAAGTATGCAGATGATACTAAGATAGTTGGTGTTGTGGATAATAAAGTAGGCTTTCACAGCTTGCAGAGAGATTTAGGCCAGTTAGAAGAGTGGGCTGAAAGATGGCAAATGGAGTTTAATACTGATAAGTATGAGGTGCTATGTTTTGGTACGACTAATCAAAATAGGACATACGTGGTAAATGGTAGGGCATTGAAGTATGCAGTAGAGCAGAGGGATCTAGGAAATATGGTGCATAGTTCCCTGAAGGTGGAATCTCATGTGGATAGGGTGGTGAAGAAAGCTTTTGGTATGCTGGCCTTTATAAATCAGAGCATTGAGTATAGGAACTGGGATATAATGTTAAAATTGTACAAGGCATTGGTAAGGCCACATTTGGAGTATTATGTACCGTTCTAGTCACTGAATTATAGGAAAGATGTCAACAAAATAGAAAGAGTACAGAGAAGATTTACTAGAATGTTACCTTGTTTTCAGCACCTAAGTTACAGAGAAAGGTTGAACAAGTTGGGTCTTTATTCTTCAGAGCATAGAAGGTTGAGGGGGGACTTGATAGAGGTATTTAAAATTATGAGGGGGATATATAGAGTTGACGTGGATAGGCTTTTTCAATTGAGAGTAGGGAGATTCAAACAAGAGGACATGATTTGAGAGTTAGGGGGCAAACGTTTGGGGGTAACACGAGGGGGAACTTCCTTACTCAGAGAATGGTAGCTGTGTGGAATGAGCTTCCAGTAGAAGTGGTTGAGGCAGACTCAATATTGTCATTTAAAGTAAAATTGGATAGCTATATGGACAGGAAAGGAACGGAGAGTTATGGGCTGAGTGCAGGTCGGTGGGACTAGGTGAGACTAAGCATTCGGCACAGACTAGAAGGGCCGAGGTGGCCTATTTCCGAGCTGTAATTGTTATATGGTTATATGGTTATAAATTGAAACTGGGACTGTTCTTGGGTAAAATCAGCTGTGCCAGACTTGCCAAATAAAAATCACTTACTGCTTTGTCAAAAAAAAAACCTCAATGTCAGATTGAATGTTGTAAGAAAAGACAAGCAGCTGGAAAGTGAGGAACAGGAGGACACACTTTGTGCATAAAAAGGCCCCTTTTATTAGCTTCGGGAAAACACTTTTTAGAAAAGTAGAAATTGAAAAATGTTAATGAGTCAGCTTTGAAATCCTGCTGTGCTGTGTTTCAGTTAACAGCCCTGTCATCAAAACCCATTTACTGAAGGCAACTTGCAAAGAAATACATGGCCACAGTGCCAGGAATGTGAATGCTCCAACAAGGGGCATATTTGACTGAATTTATGAATCAGAGTTAAGGGATGGCCTGGCAAATGAAGTGAGACAGAGGGCCAGGAATGTAGTTGTATGTTTCGTGTGTTGTCTATGACTATACTCAAGGCATTTCCAACGTTTAACAATTAATTTGCAAATATTTTGGATGTGACCAAAGGAATGTTAGAATGATAAACAGAAGAGATTCTGCAGACATTCGAAATCCAAAGCAAAACACACAAATGCTGGAGGATCTGAGCAAGACAGCAGTATCTACAGAAGGGAATAAACAGTCAACATTTTGAGCCAAGACTCTTCATCAGGACAACAAGAAAGTCAACATTTTGGGCTGAGATGCTTTGTCAGGACAAATGGTCCTCAGGACAATGTGTCATCAGGACAAAGATCCATGGCCAGAAACATTGACTGGTTATTTTGTTGTATAAATGCTGCTTGGCCTGCTAGTTCCTCCTGCATTTGCAATGTTGGAATTAATGTCTTATGTTTTGAATTTGTAAGATTACATGCAAAGTTGCATGTCAGTTAGTTATTGAAAGCAGAGAACCAACAGTCCTAAACTGAAGTAACACACACAAAATCCTGGAGGAACGTAGCAAGTCAGGCAGCACGTGTGGAAAAGAATAAACAGTCAATTTTTTGGGCCGAGACCCTTCGGAATGACTTGTATTTATAATCCAAAACTGAAATTTTCTTTTCATATGAAACCCTCAAAACACATACCAGCAGACTCAAACAGAGCTTCTACCCCACTGTTATCACACTCCTGAATGGATCTCTTGTATGATAAGATGGACCCTTGACCTCACAACCTTCCACATTATGATCATGCTCTTTATTGTTTACCTGCACTGCACTTTCTCTGTAGTTTTTAAACTTCATTCTGCATTGCTGTATTTTACCTCATTCTGCCTCAACGCATAGCGCAATGATTTGATCCGCATGAACAGTATGCAAGACAAGATTTTCACTATGTCTTGGCACAGGTGACAATAGCAATAAGCCAATACAATCAATTCTGCTACTCACATACACACAACAGGCAAGCTGCAGTAGCCAATCTACTTGCCATTCTGTATGCCTTTGCGATGTGGGAGGAAATCAGAGCAAGTAGAAGAAACCTCCACCTCTCTCCTTTGCTTCCCTCTCCCTATCCCTCCCTCCCTGTCTTCCTATTTCCCCTTCCCTCCATCCCCCTCTCTCCCTCCTTTGCTCCCTCCCTGTATTTCAGAAAGTCTTAGGATCAACATAAAAGCCAAGCTGCAGGAAGAAGTTGGGCCAGGCGGTATCTGTGGGGGCAGAGGTGTACAGACCATTCATTCAGAGTGGGATTGTACAGGGGAGAGAGCCGGCAAAGAGGTGAGGTGAGAGCTGGCAGGTGATGAATGGATCCAGGTGATAGGTGTGGTGGGCTGGTGGAGAGGGAACAGAAAAGATGGTGAGGGGGGATGGGAGGTGGCAGGTCAGGAAGTAAGGGCAATAAGCTGATGGGGACAACGACTGGGATGGGAGATGGTAGCTGAAAGGGCTTCAGACGATGGGATCAGATGGGAGAGGAAGGTGGATCATGGAATCGAATGAGAGTGGTGGGAAGGGCAGATGGGAATGTAGGGGGATGGAGTGTTCGGTGGGAGGGTGTGTGGGTGATGTGAGAGTGTGGGGAGTGTGCTTGTTTGGCTGTTACTTGTTTTGTTGATGTTGCTGCTGCTTGTGCTGTTTTGCTGAACATTGTTGACATGCGATGTAACAACACTTGCAGGCTGCCCCCAGCACATCCTTCGGTAGTGCTGCTTGTTAAAGATCAAGGAATAACTTTATTTGCCGTATACACTTACATGTATTAGAAATATGTTGTGGTGTGTTGGTGCAACATGCAGTTTAAAAGGGGCATTTAATAATTATACACAATAAAGCATTATATTAACATAGTTAGTATAAATATCAAAAAAAATGTGCATAAATACATAAATACCAGCATGTATTTACAATGAAATCAACATTAGAATAAGAAATTTACAGTGCAGCGATGGAAATAATAGATAGAGGGTTGTGAGATGGATAAATTGAATGGTTGATCTGATTATAAGCCTGGGAGATGAAATTTTTAAGATAGTGTGAAGTTTATGTTTTAATATACTTACAGCGCTTTCCAAAAGGGAGTTTTTGGAGGGAAAAAAAACATTTTGCTGGTTGGGTTGCGTCTGTAATAATTTTTTTGTCCATTTCATTGTCCTGGACACATACAAGTCCTGCAGTAATTGTAGACTGCAGCCAATGACATTTCCTGAGAGTTTGCTGTAGGTTTTGTATATTTTGTAGAGGATGGTGCACCAAAGCAGGCAGCAATGGCTGATGTGAGGATGCTCTCTATGCTAGCAGTGTAGAATTGCACTCGTACGTTCTGCAAGCAAATGTAAATGATGCATGTCACTGTAAGTTTCAATGTACATGTGATAAATGAATGAATCTGAAACCCATGTGGTCAAGAGGAGAATGTGCAAACTCCAGACAACACTGGAGGTCAGGATCAAACCTGGGTCATTGGAGCTGTAAGGCTGTGCTCTACCAACTATGCCACAGTGCCTCTGGTAAGACACCCACATCATGAAGATCCTGGAGAGACTTGTTCTGGAGCTGCTCTGGCCTATGGTCAGGCCACACTTAGATCCCCTCCAGTTCGCCCACCAGCCCCGACTAGGAGTTGACGATGCCATCGTCTACCTGCTGAACCGTGTCTACGTCCACCTGGACAAGCCAGCGAGCACTGTGAGGGTCATGTTTTTTTACTTCTCCAGTGCGTTCAACACCATCCGCCCTGCTCTGCTGGGGGAGAAGCTGACAGCGATGCTGGTGGATGCTTTCCTGGTGGCATGGATTCTTGATTACCTGACTGGCAGACCACAGTATGTGTGCTTGCAACACTGTGTGTCCGACAGAGTGATCAGCAGCACTGGGGCTCCACAGGAGACTGTCTTGTCTCCCTTTCTCTTCACCATTTACACCTCGGACTTCAACTACTGCACAGAGTCTTGTCATCTTCAGAAGTTTTTGGATGACTCTGCCATAGTTGGATGCATCAGCAAGGGAGATGAGGCTGAGTACAGGGCTACGGTAGGAAACTTTGTCACATGGTGTGAGCAGAATTATCTGCAGCTTAATGTGAAAAAGACTAAGGAGCTGGTGGTAGACCTGAGGAGAGCCAAGGTACCGGTGACTCCTGTTTCCATCCAGGGGGTCAGTGTGGATATGGTGGAGGATTACAAATACCTGGGGATACAAATTGACAATAAACTGGACTGGTCAAAGAACACTGAGGCTGTCTACAAGAAGGGTTAGAGTCGTCTCTATTTCCTGAGGAGATTGAGGTCCTTTAACATCTGCCGGACGATGCTGAGGATGTTCTACGAGTCTGTGGTGGCCAGTGCTATCATGTTTGCTGTTGTGTGCTGGGGCAGCAGGCTGAGTGTAGCAGACACCAACAGAATCAACAAACTCATTTGTAAGGCCAGTGATGTTGTGGGGATGGAACTGGACTCTCTGACGGTGGTGTCTGAAAAGAGGATGCTGTCCAAGTTGCATGCCATCTTGGACAATGTCTCCCATCCACTACATAATGTACTGGTTGGGCACAGGAGTACATTCAGCCAGAGACTCATTCCACTGAGATGCAACACAGAGCGTCATAGGAAGTCATTCCTGCCTGTGGCCATCAAACTTTACAACTCCTCCCTTGGAGGGTCAGACACCCTGAACCAATAGGCTGGTCCTGGACTTATTTCCTGGCATAATTTACATATTACTATTTAACTATTTATGATTTTATTACTATTTAATTATTTATGGTGCAACTGTAACAAAAACCAATTTCCCCCCAGATCAATAGAGTATGACTATGACTATGCTTCAGCATAAGATGGAAAGCAAAAAAATTAATCATCACTCAGTTTTCAAGTCTTTTCATTCATCCTTTAGTCGACTAGAGTTCAGCTCTGCTTCCTGCAGAGGTACCCTCTTTCCAAGATGGTGCTGGCCATATATAGTCATAGTGATAGTCATAGTCATACTTTATTGATCCCGAGGGAAATCGGTTTTCGTTACAGTTGCACCATAATTAAATAGTAATAAAACCATAAATAATTAAATAGCAATATGCAAATTATGCCAGGAAATAAGTCCAGGACCAGCCTATTGGCTCAGGGTTTCTGACTCTCCAAGGGAGGAGCTGTAAAGTTTGATGTAGCGATGCTTTGTGGGCAGATCATAAAACTGCTTAATGAAGATCAGTGAGTTAACCTGGTTGGACAAAGATACCTGCCGAAGCATGGGCTCGTTGGGGATTTCTGCCACCCGAGCTAAGAGAGCCACCTTTCCCTTTGAATGAATCTTCATCATCTCCATTATAACCCTTTCAGAGTTCTTTTGAAGACTCTGACCAGGAGTTACACACTGACTTCGGTTCTTTGCGGGAATGGGACCTATTCGCGGGGTCTCACGACTGGCCATTATTCGATATAACAAGGACGCGGCCTAAAAGATTAGTTCACCTTCAGAGTTTTGAGATTTCGTGGCTCTGGAGGCGGGCAGATTCAAGGTCAGTACTTCTGCAGGAAATTGGTGTGTCATGGGAGATGGAAGATCTCTGGCTGTGTGCCCCGAGATCCGAGTTCTTTGGGCACAGAGCTTGGAGAAAGCAAACGCAATGGACTTTTAACGTCGTAAATCAACAAGTTGTTTACGTCTCCCCTCTCGCTGTGAAACGGAAACACTTCTTTTTCCCTTACAGGCAGAGAGAGTACCTGTGGTATGTCGAATCACTGGGTGAGCGAGTAGTCTTTGGGGTACTGCAAGTCTGTGTCTTTATTGATGCTTTGCTACATGCTTGAGTGCTCGGTGGGGGGGGGGTGCACCAATGCTTTATTTGCTGGTGGAGGAGGGGGATCAATGCTTGCTGCTGCTTACACATGAGAGGGGGCTTTGGGGTTCTAACATTTAACTGTCATTCATTCTTTAGGGCAATCGTCTGTTTTCGTGAATGGTTGCAAAGAAAAAGAACTTCAGGATGTATATTGTATACATTTCTCTGACATGAAATGTACCTTTGAAACCTTTGAAATGAATGGCAGACATAACTCATGGTAATGCTGGTACAGCATCTTAGGTGGATGAAGGTACATTGCTAAGGCCAGAAAAGTGGGACGAGGGGAGGACTCCAATCCAGACTGAAAATCAAGGTATGAAATGTCCTCTGCAGCACACACAAAATGCTGGAGGAACTCAGCAGGATAGGCAGCATCTATGGAAAAAAGTGCAGTTGACATTTTGGCCCAAAGTGTCAACTGTACTTTTTCCACAGATGCTGCCTAGCCTAATGTGTTCCTTCAGCCTTTTGTGTGTTGTATGGTTTTCCAGCATCCTCTACTCAGATTATGAAATCTCCTCTACCCAGTATGTTCTTTGATCACTCACTAGAGAACAAGAAAGAGGAGGAAAGGGAAAGTTAGATAAGACAAGTTAAATAAGATATAGGAACAGAATTGTCTTTTGGCCCATCAAGTCTGCTCTGCTGTTTCATCATGGCTGATTCAATTTTCCTGCCAGTCCCAATCTCTTGCTTTCCCATAACCCTTCATGAGCTGATCAATCAAAATTCTATCAACCTCTGCCTTAAATATACAAAAATACTGGTCCTCCACAGCTGCATGTGGCAATGAATTCAATAGATTCACCACTCTGGCTAAAGAAGTTTCTCCTCATCTGCATTATAAAAGGATGTCCCTCTGTTCTGAGGCCCTGTCCCCTGGTCCTAGACTCTCCCTCCACAGGAAACATCCTCTCCACACCCACTCTATCAAGACCTTTCACCATTTGATAGGTCACTCCTCATTCTTCTGGATTCTAGTGAAAACAAGCCCAGAGTCATCAAATGCTCTTCATATTACAAGACTTTCAATCCTGGAATCATTTTAGTGAAACACACACAAAATACTGGAGGAAATCAGCAGGCCAGGCAGCATTTAACCAATTTCCCCCGGGATCAATAAAGTATGACTGACTACCTACAGAAAAGAGAACAGTTGACGTTTCAGGCCAAGAGCCTTCATCAGGACTGGAGAAAAAATGTTGAGGAGTCAGATTTAGAAGGCTGGGGGAAGGGAGGGAGAAATACAAGTTGATAGGTGAAACCTGAAGGTGGGGAGGGTTTAAAGAGCTGGGAAGTTGATTGGTGAGAGCAATACAGGGCTGGAGAAGGGGGAATCTAATAGGAGAGGATAGAAGACCATGGAAGAAAGAAAAAGGGGTGGGGGGTAGGAGCACCAGAGGGAGGCAATAGGCAGGCAAGGAGATAAGGTGAGAGAGGGAAAAGGGAATGGGGATTGGTGAAGGGACAGGGGGCATTACCAGAAGTTTGAGAAATCCATGTTCATACCATTAGGTTGGAGGCTACCCAGACAAAATATAAGGTGTTGTTCCTTCAACCTAGGTGTGGCCTTATCCTGACAGTAGTGGTATACTTTGCACTGGTTATGTATTTTCCCTCTGTTTCCTGACAGTCACCTAGTTACCTGTCTCCTGTAACCTTGGGGTGACTGCCTCCTTGTAGCTCCTACCTTCACCTCCTCATTTCCCCATTTGAGTTGAAGGCCATCAAGCTGCAGCTCCAGTTCCTTATTACATTCTCTCAGGAGCTGCAGCTCAGTGCACCTCTGCAAGATGTGATTATCCAGGAGACCTGAGATCTCCCAGATTTCCCACATCCCATACACAGCAAAAAACACAGCCCCAGAGCCATTCTCATCACACTACTCTGCCTTAACAGATGAGGAATAAACAAATAACAGAAAGAGAGAAACATACTAGATGCTTTATCTCACCTTAGTGAGATTGCTGTATCAAAAGGAAAGAAGGGATTGCTGTATTCTCTGTTTCCAGATATGCTGGATACAATGTTCCCGACAGAGGAGTTCTCAATCCACTGGATTGTTGCAAGGAGTGAAAGAGGCAAATCCGAGTGCAGGACACAGGCACGGAGATTGAGTTTGGATGCTTACACGGGCATGAACGCCAAACAGCAAACAGGAGGGATCTTGACATGGAGCCCTGATATGGAGCTTTGACTCAGAGTGACAGAGTCTCATAGGTAAACCTTGAAACTAGAGCTAAACTTAGAGCAAACAGTTCTAAGCAGTTGGGAAACATAGTTTTCTCACAGGAAGAAGACCAACAATCTGGCAATTAGTGTTTGTAATGCTGGGGTTCTTATACTGCAGGTCTTGATAGGAACCAGGTGTGCCATCATCAAAGAGAATTAGCAGTAGAAGCAACTGGTTGAGTCTGGCTGGTTTGACAGTGAATAACGAGCTATGTTTAAATAGGCTGCAGGTAATAAGTTAGAAATCAGTGGCAGGTGACTACTATTAACTGGGTGGAGGCTGGGAGATGTCCGCTTATGCACACCTGACAGTTGTATTGAGTGCTGCAATTAGCAAACAAGAAGCAACTTACCCCTACGCCTTTTAAGTTATTGCTGTGGACTTCAATTGGGCTTGCGTGAAGAACTCTCTGCTCAATTACCTTCAACATAAGACCAGTAGTGCTAGGGGCCTCAACACACAACCACTGCTACACTACCATAAGGAATGCCTACCATTCCATCCCTAGACCATATTTCAGGAAATCTAATCATCTGGCTACCCTCCTCCTACCTGCATACAGGCAGAGGCTAAAGATGAAGGCTCCAGAGGTGGTCATGGGAGGCATGATTGCTTCATGTTGGTGGACTAGGCCATGTTCAAGGACTTATCAAAGAATCTGAATGAATGGGCCATGGTTCTCATGGACTTGATAAAGTCACTCATGGATGAGTGTGTCCCCACAAAATCATTCAGACTCTTCACCAACCAGAAGCCCTAGATGAATCAAGAGATCCATGGGGATCAATCAAGAGGTCCCGTGTTTAGGTTTGGATCAGGGGATTGCTGGCTGATGCGGCTCAAAGAGCTGGAAGGATCTATCCCGTGCTGCATCTGAATAATAAATAAATAAATACATAAAATCTGGATAGCGAAGATGCATACATCACGATGCTCTTCATTGACTAAAACTCTGTATTCACCACTATTATACCCTCAAGCTCCAAGACCTAGGCGTCAATACCTCCTAGTGCGACTCCATCCTCAATTTCCTCACTTGCAGACCCCAATCGGTTCAGCTCCTCCACAATCACCATTAGCACAGGGGCACCAAATGACTGTGTGCTTAGCTACCTCCTCTACTCACTCTATATCTATGACTGTGAGGCTAGTACAGTTCCAATACGTTTGCTGACGACTGCCATCGTTTAATGAAGTAACTCTTTGAACAGGGCAGCGCACGCTCAACAATTGTTAGATATGGCAGACGAGCTGCTTTGGAGAATCAGCCATAATGTACACAAAATTAAAAAAGCTGTGACCTGAAGTGATCATTTTTACCTGCAAGGCAGTGTGCTGGAGTGAAGAAATAATTTCATGTCATGAATATCGCATAGTTAATGGAATGAGCTAATGAGAGAAATGCTTAAGAAACAGGACATTCAAAACCTGCAAGGAAAAACTCAGAAGCACTCAACAGACTGGGCAGCACCTGTTAGGAGGGAATCAGGTTTAACATCTCAGGTCAATAACCTTGTATTAGAACATTTATGATTTATGGCCACTGACCAGAAACTCGGAGAACATCTTTCTGTTTGGCCTGCTGAGATAAGTGAGCAGCTCTTCTGTTTGTACAGTGCTAACTGTGGGATCAATGGCAGAGCAGGAGAGTGGGAGGACTCCCTGCTGGTCTTTGAATAACACCAAGAGATCTTTTAAGCCCACCTGAACAGACTATGAAGTCTGTCTTTATAGGTGGCATTTTACGGATGAAACTCTGACTAGGCAGCTCCCCTCCGGGCCCTCACTGAAATGTTACCACATTTCTTACATACAGTCCTGGAGGGGATTGAACAGACATCTCAACAAAGGAGCAAGACGTCCCATATTCTATTAGGTAACACTTCAACAAAATTGCTTTTTTTAATTATTTAACCATTCCTTGTTTTAAAAAAATACTTTCCATTAACATACACATACACTACTGCGAACGCTTATAGTTTTTAAATGCGTAAACAATCTGTAAATAATTGGTTATTTTGTTTTACAATTTCTGTCTTCCAAGTCATTTAAAACAAGATTATGGCTTTTGGATAGAAATTCAAAGGGAAGATCATTAAAACCTATCCTGGAGCTTTTTTTGTTCTGAATATAAATCCAATTGATCAGATAGAGAATAGGGAGTGATTGGGCTTATATTCAAAGACGGTTGCAGGCATGTGAAGTTCATTTGGATTGTACTGAGGTTAGATGCAGAAAGACTTAAGAGGATTAATTAGATTGTGCTGGAAAATGGATGCTGGGATTACGTGGTGTGATTAACCCACTGTCGTTTGTGAGTGTGCACAAGTCACTTGCTGCAGACAAGTACCAAACTCTTAGCAAACTTCCAGTGCTGGGACAAGTCTTCATGCACTGCCATGGAGCGCCGTTTCTGGAGTGTCTGACTCCAACTCAAGCTGGCCTGTTGAGTAAGGCCAATTGGTGGTGGGAAGGTGGTGATGGGATCACTGTGTCAGCCAACTACAGACACCGAGACTGTCCAACGTGGCTCTGGGGAATCGGAGGAGAGGGTTCATCTACCCGCAAAATACCAGGACTCCCTGTGTGAAAAGGCAGTGCTTAAGGTTCTTACAAGGACGCAGGCCCAAGCAGATAAATGGATTGCGGTGGGAAATTCTGCCAACATAATGGGGATGGCTAAAATCAAAGGATTATCTTCAAATTGCAGCTCTTGTCAGTTGTGGCATTTACTCCGTACATTCCTCATTCTCTAAAATAACCTTCATTGTTTAGAGCAGGGGTTCCCAACCTTTTTTTATGCCATGGAGCCTTACCGTTACCAGAAGGGGTCGTGGACCCTAGGTTGGGAACTCTTGATTTAGAGTGACATTCCTAAATGAGTGGACAATGTTATTTAAGAGGATGTGGTGGATGTCGCAGTCATGTTGCAGGCAGCACAATCACTTTACACAGCCATTGATCATGGACTGGGGTTGGATTCCTGTTAGTCTGTGAGGAGTTTGTACTGTGACAGGGTCTTGAATTACCCCATGAACCGTGCTTTTAAAAAGAGAGAGAGAGGTGTCGAACATCGACACCTTGTCATTAAGAGAGAGAGAGAGGCGAAGGCTGCTTTGAGATGGTGTTATGGTATCTCTGCAGAGTGTTTACACTTTTGCAAGGACACTGTGAGCTTCTGTTTTCTTACAGAGAGAGAAGGGAGGAGCTACTTGACGGACAGCTGGAATTCAGCACAACAGTATTTAACCTAGTGTAATTGCTTGTTTCATGGGACACGCAGGCACACAAGGGTGTGGTGAAGTTACTATTATCTCGTTCAGGTGCCCACGAGGGTGGGACTGTGGATCAATTACGAGGTATCAATCTGTGATTATTAGTGCGTGAAAGAGCGACCTTGTGGAGTCTACTAGTATGTCCAACCCTCGCCTGGGTTGATAGAATATCATTTGAAGACGGTGCTCTTAAGTTGGTCAAGTTTGGCTAACTTGGAAGTTTCAGAGGACAACCAGAAGATTGACGGCATCAGCTCACCTGAAGAGCTAAACACCTCTCTCTCTCCATCACTACTCAACTCAATACCATGAACTGAACTGAACTTTACCCATCACTGTAAGACTGTATCTATTTATCCCTAGGCTTGAAGAAGCTTGATTTTTCTATTTCCACACTTATATATATATATATATATATATATATATATATATAATCATTGCTAACCTGTTTGATATATCTGAATTCATATTACTGTATTGCGTAGTTACTAATAAACGAGTATTAGTTAATAGCAATATCAGAATCCAAGGTGTTCTCTATTTCTGCTGGTTCTTTAACCCGTCACGGGGTACGTGACAGTACATTCTCCCATAACCACGAGAGTTCTCTAGTTTCCTCCCACAGTCCAAAGACGTACGGTTGGAGTTATGGTTAGTAAGTTGTGCGCATTCTACGTTGGTGCAGCAAGTGTGGCATCACGTGCAGGCTGTCCTCAGCACAACATTCACTGATCTGATTTAACGCAAACGCTACATTTCACTGCAGATTTTGATGATTCAAAGTACATGTGACAAATAAAGCTAATGTTTAATCGTTTCACTCTTGTCTAACATTGAATCACTGCACACTTACCATTGTCCAGGCATCACACCCACATGCCACTAATGCCAGATTTTTAACCCTAGCTGGCACGTTACCCAAACACTTGGCAAGGTTCTCACCTATACAGTTCCCCCTTTTCTGCAGGACATGGTAGTTGGTGTTTATCTTGCTGACAAGAACAGTGAACCAGCTGTAGTTGCTTACAGCTTCAACATGTTAAACCCTGGAGGAGAGATTCCAGGAATCATACGTTTGGAAAGAGGTCCTCTGGCTGACCAACTCCATGCTAGCCATCAACCACACCCCCCCCCAACTTTACACAAGTCTGCAGTAATCCCATGTTATTCTCTTCACATTCCCTCCTTACTCCCCACTCCCCAGATTATACCACTCACTTTTATACTCAGGGCAATTTACAGTGGCCAGTTAAGCTACCAACCCACATGACTTTGGAATGAGGGAGAAACCCAAAGCTCCTGAAGGAAATATAGAAACATAGAAACATAGAAAATAGGTGCAGGAGTAGGCCATTCGGCCCTTCGAGCCTGCACTGCCATTCAGTATGATCATGGCTGATCATCCAACACAGAACCCTGTACCTGCTTTCTCTCCATACCCCCCTGATCCCTTTAGCCACAAGGGCCATATCTAACTCCCTCTTATCTAAATTCATGAGGTCACTGCATGGCCTTTGGTTTCTAGCCAGCCATTCAGTCTATCTCTACCCCATTACAGAATTTCACTGTCCTCCTCACAACATACACTTCCTATCTGTTCTGTAGTACTGGAGAGACTTCCCCTCCTGAAGCTTCTTTCCCATCGAAAGCCGGCTGGAAATGTGATTCAAGTGAATACAAAGGCCCAGCTATCTAGGAAGAAACCTCATGTGTGTTTGTTCTGTGTCCTGTGCCCGAATGGATCTGGTTTAATTGACATGGCTAGTATTTATTGCTCATCCACTAATGCCTTTGGCAGTGAGATGTCACCTTGAACCTCAGCTGTCCTTCTGGCGAAGGCACTCCTATGGTATTCTTGGAGATGGGTTTCCTGAATTGAAACACAGTGTGGAGAAAGGAATTGTGATGAATTTCCAAGTCAGTTTGGAGTTCATATCATGGGAAATCTTTCTGGGGTCATGTTCCCATGTGCCTGCCGTCCTTTCCCTTCCATAACTTAGGAGGTGTTGTCAGAGAAAACTTGTTAAGTAAGTACAATCCATAGTACATACTGTAGTGTGCATGTGCTGGTGATGGAGGGAGTGAATGCAGCTCTCTTTCAAGAGAGGATGGGATGAATTGTGCTCTGTTACAACAGAAAGCGTTCATCAGTTCACTAATACTCTTCCAACCAATGTTATGTCATTGGAGGGAATCAGCCCTCAGTGTGTCTTTGGTACTCCGAAGACCCTACCAAATTTCTACAGATGTACTGTGGAGAACTTTCTAACTGGTGTGGAGGGGCCACTGCACAGTATCAGGAAGAGCTGCAGAGGGTTGTAAACTCAACAGGCCTCTCCAGCATCAAGGAAATCTTCAAAAGGTGATGGCTCAAAAAGGTGACACTTACCAATAAGGATCCCCATCACCCAGGATATGCCCTCTTCTCATTAATACCATCAGTGAAGAGGTACAGGAGTCCGAAGACCCACACTCAGTAATTCAAGAACAGCTTCTTCTTCCCCACCATCAGATTTCTGAGTGGTCCATGGACTCGTGAGCACTACCTCACTATAAATTTCAAGAAGTATGTCAGTGATAATAAACCTTATTCTAATTATCAGAATCAAGTTTATTATCACTGGCAAGACATGTGAAATGTGTTAACTTAGCAGCAGCAGTTTATTGCAATACATAATCTAGCAGAGAGAAAAAAAAATAATTAAAAAAGAATAAAAATAATAATAAACAAACAAGTAAATTAATTACATACATTGAATAGATTTTTTTAAAATGCAAAAACAGAAATACTGTATATTAAAAAAAAAGTGAGGTAGTGTCCAAAGATTTAATGTCCATTCAGGAATCGGATGGTGGAGGGAAAGAAACTGTTCCTTGTTGGCCAGGAGGAATGATAATCTACAAATCAGTGAATTCAAATGAATCAAGGACAGTGGAATCAGTCTTTGTTCTTGCCGCATGCTTGGGGATGGAGACTGCCATTTTGTGGAGACACTCTATTCTCCATTTTGTGAGTTTGACATGCTGGGCTTGATCAATGTATTAAAGAAGACACAATGATTCTTCAGGTAATCTGCTGGACTGGAGATCATTTCCAAATAGGGAGTTATTTGTGAGATGTTCTTTGGTTGGCTGTAACATGTGAATGTTGGGGTTGATGCCAGCCTGAAGTGATTCGAGCTCACTGCTGATTGAGAATAAAAAGCCATAAATTATCGATTGTCACTTGATGGGAAGAGGGCAATAAATTGATGCTGGCTTGGAGCAGAGCCAATAACGATGTGTTAAAGGACAGGCACAAGGCCTGTGGCCAATGACACTGGAATGTGATATTTGAATTGATAAGGAATGGATATAAAAGTGGATTCTTTGTGAGTGCTTGTAGCGGTAACTTCGAAGAATAACCATCGCAGATACAAGCGTAAGCAACCCTGTGTGAAACACGTGGTGAGTGAATTGGAACAACGGGGAATGCCTGACCAGCGTAAACTCCTTTGCCCGAGTAATACCTTTGCTATTCTTTGGCTATTCAGGAGAGTCAGGGATACTTAGTGGGTGTACACACAAGATGTTCAGTGTATGAATTCACCTACTTGTTAGTTTGAAAAATAAAGGTACTTGTCAGTAAATACAGATCTCTCTGTGCCTCACTAAGCATCGTTATAAGTAAAAGTAGCTTTTTTCACAACATCCTGAATCGCTAAGTGTGTGCCTTCAAGCTTCTGTACCTCCTACCTGATGGTAACAGTGAGAAAAGGGCATGCCCTGAGTGCTGGATGTACTTAATAATGGACGCTGCCTTTCTGAGACACCACTCTGTAAAGATGTCCTGGGTACTTTGTAGGCTAGTACCCAAGATGGAGCTTTACTACAACTTGCTTGGATTCACAGCTGTGGACACTGATGATCACTGTGACCCACACTGCCCCTGGTGATGCGGTTCCGGCCCTGCTCAGTGACAGGGGCATATCTTCATCAGCATCACTTTGCAGAAGCAGACTCCCCGGTACATTGGTGAAGAGCACGTAAGAGAGCTCTTAGTGTACAGAACTCCAGCTGAGGGCCATGAATTTCTTCCTCGCTCTTCAGAGGAATGTCCATTAGAGCGATGCCTGGAAGTTGTTGTGCTTGGCTGAGGGTTTAGAGCTGGGACACAAGTCTTCCCTCTTTACTTCACAATTGACATCAGAGCCATCAAAAAAGAACAAACACTTGCACCAGCTGTCAGTCCTGCAAATCAAACAGGAACTAGTATGTGACAAACTGATGATGCCTTTCAATAGCCCAAGTCGTTTCTCCACCAGCTAAAGACCTTTGAAGTGAAGAGGCAGATGGTATCTGCTATAGACCTGTTTTGGCAGCAGATGAATTCCAGTGGTTTGAGGTTGTCTGGGAAGCTGGAGTTGATGTGTGCCATATCCAGCCCCTTGAACCACTTCATGTTGCTGTGTGTTAGAGCCAGTGGCTGGTGTTCCAAAACATCAAAACCAATGAAATACTTTTAAAATGTTGGCTGTTGAAATACAAGAAACAAGGCACAAAACGTCAACGTCGCTTACTCTGTTTGTGATTACAGGGTCAGGATGAATATTATATCTGAAGTAAATAAATTTGCTTTTTTAAATCCACCTGAGAGGATCTCTTTTAATGCTGCATCTATAAAACAGCATCTCCAATAATGCAGCATTCCCTCTGCACTGCCCTTCTGAAAGTGCAGCACTGTCACTCCGACACACTTTCCTTCCAACTGTACTACCCTCACCATGACTACCGTGGTTTTGAAAATGCACCAGACCCTCAGTCCAATTTTTCCAACCGTTCTGCACCTCCTCGGTTACTACTCCTCCAACTGTGCAGAGCGCCTCGCTTGCAGTCTTGCCCTCTCTCAGCATTGTCTCCTTTATAATCCCGCGTTTCCAGCACACCCTCACTCCTGCCACTCAGAATGAGGCTCTCTGTCAGGATGCAATTCTGACAGGCCTTCCCTCTCTTGGATTCAGAGTCATAGGATCACACAGCAAGGAAACAGGGACGTCAGCATGCTGACCAAGCTAAGCTAGTCCTACATGCCAACTTTTGGCACAATTCATAATCGTAGTCATAGTCATACTTTATTGATCCCCGGGGAAATTGATTTTCGTTACAGTTGCACCATAAATAATAAATAGTAATAAAACCATAAGTAGTTAAATAGTAATATGTAAATTATCCCAGGAAATAAGTCCAGGACCAGCCCATTGGCTCAGGGTGTCTGATCCTCCAAGGGAGGAGTTGTAAAGTTTGATGGCCACAGGCAGGAATGACTTCCTATGACGCTCTGTGTTGCATCTCGGTGGAATGAGTCTCTGGCTGAATGTACTCCTGTGCCCACCCAGTACATTATGTAGTGGATGGGAGACACTGTCCAAGATGGCATGCAACTTGGACAGCATCCTCTTTTCAGACACCACCGTGAGAGAGTCCAGTTCCATCCCCACAACATCACTGGCCTTACGAATGAGTTTGTTGATTCTGTTGGTGTCTGTCACCCTCAGCCTGCTGCCCCAGCACACAACAGCAAACATGATAGCACTGGCCACCACAGACTCGTAGAACATCCCTCTAAACGTCCAATCCATGTACTTGTCCAAGTACCTATTAATCATTGTTAGTATACCTGCTTCAACCACACCCTCTGGCAGCTCCTTCCAAATCAGTCCAGCCATCATCTATGGCAGAGCTAACAAAATGAGGTCAGGCAGCATCGATACCAACAGCATATTCACTCCTGATGAGCTTAATGCATTTTATGCATGTTCTGAAGAGAAGGGGATGGGTATGACGCCACCCACCCTGACGGTCTCCGATGTACTTGAATCTACAGTCACAGATCATGTGACTGGCCATTTTCTATGTGGATCGGCTAGCAGAGGCATTTGAAGACATTTTTAACCTCTCCTTGCTTCATGCTGTGGTTCTGTCCTGCTTGTAGAAAACCACTATTATCCCAACACCCCAGAAAAACCAGGTAATGTGCCTTAATGACTACCACCAAGTGGCTATGACACCTACCTACCAAGTGTTTCAAAAGGCTGGTTATGACATGCTTCATCTCCAGTTCTCCAGTTAACCTCAATCCACTGCAATTTCTGTACTGCCAAAAGATGTCTACGGTAAATGCCATCTCCCTGGCCATACACTCATCTCTGGAGCCATCTCCTTGGCCCTACACTCATTTCTGGAGCATCTGGACAGTAAAGACACCTATACTGAACTGTTACCTACTGGTGACAGTTCTGCCTTCAATACTATTATTCCATGCAAACTCATCACAAACTCCAGAACTTGGGAGTTAATGCCTCCCTCAGCAACTGGACCCTGACTTACTGACCAACAGACCACAATCAATAAGGATAGGTAGCAGTAACTCCACTACAATCTTTCTACATTCTAAACATGATTATTCTAGCTCCCTACTCTATGTCTTGCACATGACTACATGGCCAGATTCTGTCTGTCTCAAACTTTGCAGGTGATACTAATGTACTAGGATGCATCTCCAAAAATGATGAGTCAGAGTACAGGAAGTTGACGGAGAGCTCAGTGACATAGTATCCTGACAACAACCTCTCTCTTAATGTCAACAAAATAGCAGGTCATTGACTTCAGAAAGACAGGTTTCGCCCATGCTCCTGTCTACATTAATGGTGTTGAAGTTGAGAGGGTTAAGAGCTTCAGGTTTCATGGAGAGAATATCACTGGCAGGTGGTAAGAGTGGGCTCCCTCACGTCTGCCCCTCTGACCCTCAATACAGGTGCCTCTCAGGGCTGTGTCCTAAGCCCTCTCCTTTACTCTCTGTATACCCATGACTGTGTCGCCACCAACAGCTCCAATCTGCTAATTAAATTTGCTGACAATACTACACTGATTGGCCGAATCTCAAATAATAATGAGGCAGCCTGCAGAGAGGAAGTCATCACCCTAACACAGTGACGTCAACAAAACAACCTCTCCCTCAATGTCGCAAAAATAAAGGAGCTGTTTGTGGACCACAGTAGGAATGGAGACAGGCCAGCCCCTATTGACATCAATGGATCTAGCATTGAGAGGGTGAACAGCTTTATATTCCTTGGCGTACACATCACCGAGGATCTCACATGGTCTGTACATACTGGCTGTGTGGTGAAAAGGGCAGCACAGAGCCTCTTTCACCTCAGACAGTTGAGGAAGTTTGGTATGGGCCCCCAAATTCTAAGAACTTTCTACAGGGGCACAATTAAGAGGCACCACTGCCTGGTATAGGAACTGTACCTCCCTTAATCGCAGGACTCTGCAGAGAGTGGTGCAGACAGCCCAGTGCATCTCTAGATGTGAACTTCCCACTATTCAGGACATGTACAAAGACAGGTGTGTAAGATCACTGGGAACCCGAGTCACCCCAACCACAAACTGTTCCAGCTGCTACCATCCTGGAAACGTACCGCAGTATGAAATCCAGGACCAACAGGCTCCAGGACAGCTTCTTCCACCAAGCCATCAGACTGATTACTTCATGCGGATACAATTGCATTTCTATGTTATAGTGACTGTCCTGTTGTACATAGTATTTATTATAAATTACTATAAATTGCACATTGCACATTTAAATGGAGACATAATGTAAAGATTTTTATTCATCATGCATATGAAGGATGTAAGTCATAAAGTCAATTCAATTCAATTCAATTCAATTCAATGGTCTGTCCTTATCCAGAGACTTGATGTCATAGGCAAGAAAGCTAAACAATACCTCTACTTCATCAGGAGGATAAAGAAACTGAGCATACCTGTTACCAATATTTACTGATGCACCATAGAAAGCATTCTGGCCGGATACATAGTGGCTTGGTATGGCAGATGTTCTGCACGTGACCATAAGGAACTGCAGAGAGTTGCGAATGCAGCTCAGCACATTACAGGAACCAACCTCCCCTCCATGGACTCCGCTGACACATCTCGCTACCCTGCTGAAGTAGCCAGCAGAATCAAAGACCCCACTCACCACTGACATTCTCTCTCCTACCCCCTCCCCTTGGACAAAAGATACAGAAACCTCAAAGGCCACCAGGCTCGAAGGTAGTTATCACACTCCTGAATGGACCTCTTGTAATAAAATATACTCTTGACCTCACAATCTACCTCATTATGATTTTGCATGTTATCGTTTACCTGCACTGCACTGTTCTACTGTAGCTTTTACATTTTATTCTGCATTGTTATTGTTTTACCTTGTTTTAGCTTAATGCACTGTGTAATGATTTGATCTGTATGAACAGTGTGCAAGACAATCTTTTCACTCTGTCTTGCTACATGTAACAATAGTAAACCAATTCCAATACATCTGGGTGAAAAGGCTGTTACTGAGGTTCCTGTTAAATTTCATGCCTCTCACCTTAAACCTGTGTCCTCTGGTTCTTGATTCCCTGACTCTCAGCAAAACTTTCGGGGCAATTGATTTAAAATTGTCCGTTCCCAGTGATGGACACTGGGGGGCGCAGTGATACAACATATAGAGGCTCAGACCGAGCCGAGAGAGTGACAGGTGACAGAATTAGAGGGGGGAACGGCGTGATCCCAGTGTGTGGGTCACAACGTGAGGGTTACAAGCCTACTGTTAGAAACCAAGCTCAAAGTGTGTGGGTCACTGTGTGAGGGTGGCAGAGAGGGTCACACAGCGACTAGCTCCGAGCGGGGGTCACAGAGCAACATGTACAAAATGTAGCAGGGCCTCAGCAAGTCAGGCAGCATCTATAGAGGGGAGTAAACACACAATATTTTGGGCTGAGACCCTTCATCAGGACTGGAAAGGAAGGGAAATAAGCCAGAAATAAAAAAGGTGGGGGAGGGGAAGGAATACAGGTTGGCCCATGGTCAAAGAGGCAGGGAGCAGCAGACATGACAGAGGAGGAGCAGTGAGCGAGGGCCTCACTGAACTCCCAGCAAAGAGAAGATTTAACCCTCTTCAGGGCAAACATACTTCGAAGAGACTTGGAGCAGCAAATCAAAGACGCAAGAGATTCTGTAGAAACTGGAAATCTTGAGCAACACACACAAAATGCTGGAGGAACATGTTAGGCAGCGTCCATGGAGGGAACTGAATAGCCACAGAGTGTGCGATGTAGAGCAGGGTCATAGGGTGCGGGTCACATGGTTACAATCACAGAGCTGGAGTCAAAGCATGAAGGTCATACTGCCCGCCATCTTGCAGGGGTCGTTGTGACAGAAAGAGGTATCCTAGACCATTGGGTCAAAGTTCACTGGGTCACAAGAGGCCAATAGCTACAGTGAGTCTGCTCACATGCTCGGCAACCTCTTCAGCCACTGTTAACCTGAACCGGACTGCGCTCAGAAGGTAGTGGAAGGAGACAGCATGTCTTTTAACAAGGGCCGGGGAAACTGAAATGATGTTCCTCCTTGCCACTGAGCCACATGCTCACTAGTGCTCGCTGTGTCACTACTGCCTGCCAGTCCTAGGCCCTGAAGGGAGCAGAGTCCTCTTTAAATAGTCAAACATCGATAAGTGCAGCCTAAATCCAACTGAACCCACTAACAGTTTTGTTTAGAATACAAGGACACTGGGAAGTAGGAAGAGGATTCGGCCAGGAGGCCGCTCAGGCCTGCTCATGTCTAATCTACCTCCAGTCTCAACTCCACTTTGGTGTCACACATACCAAATACTGGAGAGACTCTGTGGGTCAGGCAACATCTATGGAGGGAAATGAGCAGTCAACGCCTTGGGCTGAGACTGACGAAGGATCTCTGCCCAAGACGTCAACTGTTCATTACTCTCTGTGGATATTGTTTGATCTGTTGCGCTCCTCCATCCCTGCCGTGATGGGTTAACTGGCAATTATAAACTATCCTTTTGTGGAAACTAACAACAAAATTGTGGATGTTCAAAGTTCGAAGTACATTTATTATCAAAGTATGCATACAGTATACAACCTTGAGATTTGTCTTCTTGCAGGCAGCCACAAAACAAAGGAACACCATAGAACCCGTTAAAGAAAAACCCTGCACAACAACACCATCAGACGAGTGAATAAAAGAAAAGATCGCGCAAACAACAAAAGGCAAATGAATAACTTACAGAATATTAAACATCAAACCGCAGAACCTCAAAAGCGAGTCCAGAGTCACCGAGGCGAGTGAAAGCAGTCCAGGAGCCAATGGCCGTGGCCACAACCATCATGTCCACACCATGTTGACGGCCGTGACCATGTTCCACACTAAGGACGTTAAACATCACATCCACCAGCCATCGAGGTGAATGAACCAGCAGCACCGAGAGGGAGACCGGTCAAACGTGGGCAGGCGGCACTGAACACCTGCTCACTTTCTGCTCTCGTCCGCGTCGATTTTTATCTTGCTCAGAGCTTCAGTCAGCACGGACAAACGTAGCCGACCACGAGTTTGCTTTCCGCCACTAGGGATCGACACACCCCTCCCAGGGACAGCTGTCGTTACACTCTATGCCAAATCCTCCAGGAGATCACAGAAGCGCCAGATTGTTCACTAGGCCAAAAAATACTTTCTTGAAAGAGAACATACAGGCTGCCGATAGCTACAGTTCAGGAGGAGAAGTATACCTGGAAAAAGGAGAGTATCCAGTAGTACCGTAAGCTCTCTGCAAGATGTCACCATTGGTTACAGGTGCCATCTTGCCAGAAATCCAAGTGTAGAAGGAATAAGCTGAAGAGGTACAGGGAAATAAAGAGAATGGGAATGGGACCAACAAGAGTTGGCATAGACCCATCAGGCCTAATGGTCTCTTTCCATTTTGTAATACGTGTAAGAGCAATTTATGAGTAGAGAAATGATAAGGTAAAACCAGTACAAGTGGAGAAAGAGTTTGGGAGGAGCTCTTCAGATCCCCTCTGCAGATCACCTTTGTTCCAAATGATTTGTACAAGAGTAGCCATTTGCAGCCTAGTAGACCTCCGAACAATGTCCCATTGTGGACATTAATGATATGTTAGAGGGTCTTTGAGTTCAGCTCCAGGATGAGACCTTCATCAGAGTCCATGAAAAAGCTGAACTGGATCATACCTGACAATGAAGATTTGGCCATCTTTTTCACCGACGTAACTCAAATCAGTGGGACTTCGTTAATGAAAGTTGATGGAACAACATCATCAATAAGTGCCATTCTGATCAGTTCCAGGGTAAGTGGTACAGATTAACACAGGCATGGTGGCCATGTCTGTCTGAATCTAAAATCTAGACATGTAGGTCAATATAAGATGTAAGATCCCACCACCTCTTTAAGAAGAGGGGGACCATCTAAGAAATAATGACAGTACAAGGGTGGAGGTGTGGAGATACGTCCTGACCAAAGGAGGTGTAAGGCACTCCTTCACTTCACTAACCTGCAGATCACCCTTTACAAGTTGTAGACCCACACATCCCCCCCACCAATCAATGTCAAATGAAGCCATGGGAGCAGGTAGTGGATAGTCCTATGAGCAGCTGGTGTATAGCACAAGTCCTGGTTAAGCGACAACAAATGCCAGGCAGACAATCTCTGAAGAGTATTGATAATGGCTGGGGTCACCCATCTTGTACAGATACTGTCCAGAAGAAGGTAATGGCAAACCACTTCTGTAGAAAAATTTGCCAAGAACAATCGTGGTCAAGACCATGATCACCCATGTCATACAGCACAGGACATAATGTTGATCATGATGATGATGATGGTAGAAGAAAGTTTATTCTTCATTGTACCTTTGGCTATTTCCAGAAAATCAAATTGTTAACAGTTGAATTTGTATCTGTGCAATCCCTAGCTGATTTCTCAAAATGGATTATTTGACATTTATTGAGATTAAACTCCATACGCCAACACTCCACCCAGCTTTCCATCTGATCTATATCTTACTGTTGCTTTAGACAACCTGGCTTGGTTTTTGTAATCTATGCAATGACATATGAGGCAGGCAAAAGCAAGTATATGCCTAGTTCACCATCTTATAGTCATGGAGTCATGGAACACTGCAGCACAGAAACAGGCCCTTCGGCCCATCTAGTCTGTGCCAAACCATAATTCTGCCCAGTCCTGTTGACCTGCACCTGGACCATAGCCCTCCGTGCCCCTCCCATCCACTTACTTATCAAAACTTCTCCGAAATGGTGCAATTGAACCTGCATCCACCTCTTCTGCTGGCAGCTCGATCCACGTTCGCACCACCTTCTGAGTAAAGAAGTTCCCACTCAGGTTCCCCTTTCACTTTTCACCCTTAACCTATGACCTCTAGTTATTGTCTCACTAAACCTCAGTTTAAAAAAAAGGCTGCTTGCATTTTTACTCTACCTATACCCCTCATCATTCTGTATACTTCTATTAAGTCTTGAGGGCGGAGTAGAGCCACATCTCCACCAAAGGAGGTGCAAGGCGCACCCTCCCTCTGCCAGCCTGCAGGTCACCCCCGGACAGGTCTCCCTGTAATGCCACTTGCAGGGAATGACAGAATATATCCCGCAGGTCCTTCTGTTCATTAACATTCCTTTTTCCCATATCCCAAAAAAAGTCCTATCCTCATTCCCATATTTCTGTGTTCCTGTTCTAGTTCAGGATGAATATGAAACCAAACATTAACATGATTAGAGTTTCATTGCATTGCCCAGGTCTTAGTACCAATACATCAGAATGAGAGAAACAATGGACAACAACACACATCAAAGTTGCTGGTGAATGCAGCAGGCCAGGCAGCATCTCTAGGAAGAGGTACAGTCGACGTTTCAGGCCGAGACCCTTTGTCAGGACTAACTGAAGGAAGAGTGAGTAAGAGATTTGAAAGTGGGAGGGGCAGGGGGAGATCTGAAATGACAGAAGACAGGAGGGGAGGGGATGGAGCCAAGAGCTGGACAGTTGATTGGCAAAAGGGATATGAGAGGAGACAGGAGGCCTAGGGAGAAAAAAAAAGCAGGAGAGGGGAAGCCCAGAGGATGGGCAAAGGGTATAGTGAGAGGGACAGAGGGAGAAAAAGGAGAGAGAGAAAAAGAAAGTGTGTATATAAATAAATAATGGATGGGGTACGAGGGGCAGGTGGAGCATTAGCGGAAGTTTGAGAAGTCAATGTTCATGCCATCAGGTTGGAGGCTACCCAGACGGAATATAAAGTGTTGTTGCTCCAACCTGAGTGTGGCTTCATCTTTACAGTAGAGGAGGCCGTGGATAGACATGTCAGAATGGGAATGGGATGTGGAATTAAAATGTGTGGCCACTGGGAGATCCTGCTTTCTCTGGTGGACAGAGCGTAGGTGTTCAGCAAAGTGGTCTCCCAGTCTGAGTCGGGTCTCGCCAATATATAGAAGGCCACATCGGGAGCACCGGACACAGTATATCACTCCAGCTGACTCACAGGTGAAGTGTTGCCTCACCTGGAAGGACTGTCTGGGGTCCTGAATGATAGTGAGGGAGGAAGTGTAAGGGCATGTGTAGCACTTGTTCCGCTTACACGGATAAGTGCCAGGAGGGAGATCGGTGGGGAGGGATGGGGGAGAACGAATGGACAAGGAAGTCGCGTAGGGAGCGATCCCTGCGGAAAGCAGAGGGTGGGGGGAGGGAAAGATGTGCTTAGTGGTGGGATCCCGTTGGAGGTGACAGAAGTTAGGGAGAATTATATGTTGGACCCAGAGGCTGGTGGGGTGGTAGGTGAGGACCAGGGGAACCCTATTCCTAGTGGGGTGGCGGGAGGATGGAGTGAGAGCAGATGTGCATGAAGTGGGAGAGATGCATTTGAGAGCAGAGTTGATGGTGGAGGAAGGGAAGCCCCTTTCTTTAAAAAAGGAGGACATCTTCTTCGTCCTGGAATGAAAAGCCTCATCCTGGGAGCAGATGTGGTGGAGACAGAGGAATTGCAAGAAGGGGATGGCATTCTTACAAGAGACGGAGTGAGAAAAGGAATAGTCCAGATAGCTGTGAGAGTCAGTAGGCTTATAGTAGGTATCAGTAGATAAGCTGTCTCCAGAGACAGACAGAAAGATCTAGAAAGGGGAGGGAGGTGTCGGAAATGGACCAGGTAAACTTGAGGGCAGGGTGAAAGTTGGAGGCAAAGTTAATGAAGTCAACGAGCTCAGCATGCGTGCAGGAAGCAGCGCCAATGCAGTCGTCGATGTAGCGAAGGAAAAGTGGGGGACAGATACCATCAGGTGTGTGTAGACCAGGGGTTCTCAGACTGAGCTGCTCGCACTGGTTGCTTACTGGTATAGGTCCATGGTATAAAAAAGATTGGGAACCCCTGGGCTAGGGGAAGTGAAATTTAATAAGCAAAACGCTTGCAAAGTATATGTTGACAATACTAAGTCGCAGTGGGTGGGCCAGAATTTTAGGCTCAGGCTAATATACCACAAATAAAATTAGTTTATTCAGAAAACAATCAACTGAAACAGTTGAGGAAATATAAATATATAGGCTGACAGAAACTGCAACAAGCTTTCAACTTCTCCAAATAAATGCAGGGTAGATTTTTTTCCAGAAAGCAAAATGCAACAGGCAGAGGATAGTTGTCTGGTTCAAGGATGTGACATGTATCGCTGAGGACCCTCATCGCCCAGGACATCTCATCTTCTCAGTACTGCCATTGGGGAGGAGGTACAGGACCATGAGGACCCACACTCAATGATTCAGAAAAAGCTTCTTCCCCTCCACCATCAGAGTTCTGAGCGGCCCATGAACACTACCTCATTATTCCTATTTTGTACTCTCAACTTATGTTGCAATTTATAGTAAATTTATGACTTTGCACTCTTTAGCTCCTGCAAAGCAACAAATTTCATTGTTAGTAATAATGAATCTGATTCTGATTCTGATTATGGGCATAAAATAGGTCAGTATCAGGGGATACGTGGCTTCCTGTAGATCCCCCAAGTGTTAGCCTAAAGCATTAACTGTTTCTTTCCCCACAGAAACACAGGCAGAGAGCTTCTGGCACTTGCTGTTTTATTTCAGATGATTAGCTTCTGCAATATTTTGATTTTGTATCTTTAAAAAGAATGTTTTATTGCTTGTTTATTGTTTTATTTTTAAAAACTTTATTTCAGTTTTAATTTATTTCTAAATCCTTCAGAAACATATCAAGCAATTGCAAAGTTGGTGGCAAAGCTGGTACCAGGAAATTCAGGGCAGAGTTTCTCTTTGATGGGCGCTCGGAAGCTGAATTTGGTGTGCAGGAAGCAAGGGAAAATTTGTCTTTCAGATTTTCTCAGTGTATCACCTTCCAAATATGTAGCTAGTTAAGATTTTTCTGGAAGATCTCATGTACTGAGATGACATACTAAGTTCTAAGAGTATGTTACACAAAAAGTGCTGGTGAACGCAGCAGGCCAGGCAGCATCTATAGGAAGAGGTACGGTCGACGTTTCGGGCCGAGACCCTTCGTCAGGACTAACTGAAAGAAGAGATTAGTAAGAGATTTGAAAGTGGGAGGGGGAGGGGGAGATCCGAAATGATAGGAGAAGACAGGAGGGGGAGGATCCTCCTTGAATTTCCAGCATCTGCAGATTTCCTCGTAAAAGAGTATCAAGGAGGGTGATCCTTCTGCTCTCAGCCTTGCAGACATAAGGTTTGGAAAAAGTTACATTACTTTTGCAGTTGTTACATGAATGTTAAATTACTTAATTAATACGGTAACTGTCATTAACGTATAAAATATATTGCTTGACACCACAACAACAATTTACAAGTACTTTTGAACTAAGTGTTTTTGAAGAGGAGAGCTTGACAACACAAGAAGTCTTGTAAAAGGAATTTACTGGGAGGAATGTTTCACATTGATCAGCATGACTTCTTTCATCTGAGACTTCTTACATCTGATAGACATCAGCAGAGGCACATCAATAATCAAATCAACCAGGCCTGGATTGGACGGGAATTGGCTTGCACATCAACATAAATCCACTGATATTTCAAACCAGAGAAAATGAGAAAAAGACATTTTAATCCAACATGGAACATCGCAAGCAGGGTAGAGGCAGACCTGAATGTGTGCGATGGAAAGGAGCACAGAGCGAGCAGTCTGCTTTTGCGTCTATTCAGAGAGTTGGGGGATGTTACATGAGCGTTTCCTTTCCTGGTGTTTCATTTGTGGTCCAGATGCTGTGCGTCCCTTGGGAGGCATTAAACAAACTTGCTCCCCAGAATCCGTATATTTCTCTGGAATAAAACAGTCGATTCAACTAATGTCACTGCAACATCTGTTGAAAAACAAACATTTGGTGGCATCGCCAACT
Source organism: Mobula hypostoma (assembly GCF_963921235.1). Classification (NCBI taxonomy): domain Eukaryota; kingdom Metazoa; phylum Chordata; class Chondrichthyes; order Myliobatiformes; family Myliobatidae; genus Mobula; species Mobula hypostoma. The sequence goes on from NC_086100.1 coordinate 20,691,218, forward strand.
TGGCACAGTAATTGGTAGTGCCGGAGATTTATTAATCACTGGACATTAACCATCTTGGAGTAAATTGGTCACCTGTCACAGGGATCTTTTCCTAAAAGAGCTTCGGCCTTAATTTGATTCTTTTCCAGACTTCCTGAATTTCACCTCCCCAATAGTTGCCACACCTTCAATTGCCACAACAATAACGGCCGCTTCTATTAATATGAAACCCCCTAGTTTCTTTGGCTGCGTAAGTCTAGGGAAACCACCCTCCAGTCCCGCCAAACTCGTGAGACTGAGACGGCTCTCCCATCCCAAACCCCGGTGTGTGTGGATGCTGTGTAATTTGCCTCCCTGTTACAAATTAGTGTCATAGAAACATAAGAAAATAGGTGCAGGAGTAGGCCATTCGGCCCTTCGAGCCTGCACCGCCATTCAGTACGATCATGGCTGATCATCCAACTCAGAACCCTGTACCTGCCTTCTCTCCATACCCCCTGATCCCTTTAGCTACAAGGGCCATATCTAACTCCCTCTTAAATATAGCCAATGAACTGGCCTCAACTGTTTCCTGTGGCAGAGAATTCCACTCTCTGTGTGAAGAGGTTTTTCCTCATCTCGGTCCTAAAAGGCTTCCCCTTTATCCTCAAACTGTGACCCCTCGTTCTGGACTGTCATGAAATAACAGACAATTAAAGGAATTATATTTTGAATCTTAATTAAAGGGATAGTAAAGAAAAACAAAAAGAAAAGGGCACATTTCAATTAAAGAGTCAAATGTGCACAAGTTCGAGCTCATCTTGAACTTCTCTGTCACTCACACATTTGGCCTTCGGTCTGCATGAATTGCACACACCACCTTCTGAACGTCACTCGCGATCCATCTCGAACAAACGGGTCTCCCACTGGGTCATATCTCACGACCGGTTCTCCCCAGCATCTTCGCTCTCCATCTCCCGTCAAACAAAAAGAAAACAAGACCAATCTTAGTGTCCCTCACCAAGAAAACCTCCCCCTAATTGGATAGCACCCACACCACATCAACAATAACCCATACAGGGTGAAAGTAGAACAGACTGCTCTTACAGAGCGGCTAAATGAAATACCAACAACATAACAGTAAAGATGTATAACAGCCTTAATCAGAAAATATCCCCGAATCCTTCAATCAGATTTTCAATTGTACTGCATGAGAAGACATTAAGGCAAGTGGAAGACTTGAAAAGCATCTTAAGGAAGAGGAAGTGGACGGCTGAAGATCAATGGTGAAAATCTGAGAGTAGCCTGGCTTGAGAGAAAGAGTATCTCTATAGAGTCTGCTTATGAAGCCAGAACCAGAGGAGGCAGGTCTTTTAGAAGGTTGTAAGGATGGCAGGCATACGGAGGGATATGATTAGCAAATAGGACATGAAACCTGACTCTTAACAATTTTTATTGATACACCATAGAAAGCATGCTGGCTGGATACATAACGGCTTGGTATGGCAATTGCTCTGTAGGTGATCACAAGAAACAGCAGAGGGTTTTGACATAGCTCAGCACATCACAGGGACTAGTGTTCCTTCCATGGACTCTCTCGACACTTCTCACTGCCTCAGTGAAACAGCCAGCATAATCAAAGACCCTACCCGCCTCTCCCCCTGGCAGACATTCTCTCATCTCCCTTCTCTCAGTGGGCAGAAGACAGAAAAGCACAAAAAGCATGTACCACCAGGCCTGAGGGCAGCTTCTATTCTACTGTTATCAGACTTCTGGATGGACATTTTTTGCGATAAAATGGACTCGTGGCTTCACCGTCTATCATGTTATGATCTTGCACTTTATCATTGACATGTGCTTCGGTCTTTTGGTAGCTCATCACTTTATTCTGCATTGTCATGGTTTGCCTTATTCGAGCTCAATGCACTGTGTAATGAGTTGATCTGTATAAACAGAATGCAAGACAAGCTTTTCACTCTATCTTGGTATAGATTGTGTGACAATAATAAACCAATGCTAATACCAATATAATTAATGTTGAAAGACCCAAAACACCCAACGACCCAGATAATATGTCCCAGCGCATCCTCGGATGTACCTCAGCTTCAATACATTGCTTCGCCAGCAGCTATTGTATGTCAGATAGCAAAGGAATGTCAAGTGAATGGAACTTGTTTTGAGCATAGACAACAGAGTTTACTTTCATGGACTGTGGAACACAGGAGTCTGCCTAGGAGTGCGTTGGATTGATTATTCAAGTCCAGAAGTAACAGAGGTTCAGCGTCCGGCAATCAGGCGGGAACATCAGCTGCTCAGCATCCACTGAACTGAGCTGGGGAAAGGATCAGGCCAGCATACCAATGTGGAGTTAGTGCTGTCACTGAAATGTAGTCTACGGCCAAAAAAAGACAGCAAAGCTGCAGAAGATTATTTTGATAGTTCCTTAAATTTCAGTATAAATTACGCGCTCAAGGCCTCGTGTAGGGTTTGAAAACAAAGCCTTCTTATTCAGAGGTGAGGACACAATCAGTCAGCCAAGGTTAACTCTTAAATAAATTACAGCACATAGATCTGGTGATGTGTAGATAATACTCGGAAGAAGGAGATGGGAACACATTCTCCCACTGGTGGTTATGGACCATTGTTGCTCTTGCCGAATGCTAGAGAATTTAAATGTTATAGAGGGGATGCTTCATGGATTTACAAGAAAACCAGGGCTTAATACTACCAGTGTGGAAAGAGATTTAAATAAATACATTCAAGTGCATCAACCCAGATTTACTGTGACGCCTTTCTCAAATGGTAACATTGCAGACTTAAAATTAGATAATAGAAAGTAGAAAATTATAGCTCTGTACAGGCCATTCAGCCCACAATGTTGTGCTGACTTTTAAACTATTCTAAGAGCAATCTAACCCATAGTGCTCCATTTTTCAATCATCCACATACCTATCTAAGAATCTTTTAAAAGCGCAAGACGTTCCAGGCGCTCACCGGTCTCCCGAAGAAACTTATCTCTAATTACTTTAAAAGTAGATCTCACAAATCTTAAGGTTCCCATCCCTCCATGTTACACCTCTGTCTATAACCTCCTCTATGTAAGCCATCGAGATTAATTTTTTAAAATTTAATTTAGAGATAGAGCACGATACAAGCTGTTCCAGCCCAGAAAGCCCACACCACCTAATTACAATGATGCGTTCAATTAACCGACTAGCCTGCATGTCCTTAGAATGTGAAAGGATAGTGGAGCACTCAGGGAAACCCACACGGTCACATGGAAAACATACAAACTCCTTACAGACCGCAGAGGGAATTGAACCTCTGTCTCTTCTGCTGTAACAACATTGCACTAGCTGCTACAGTACCATGTTGCCCCAAAGATGTCTTGTTGCATACACCTGTTAGGGTGCATTCTCCAGTTACCTTATAAGGTAACTGTAGCCTTCAGCCAGGAGCAGATGTAATCATGTGGTTCCCAACCTTCACAGAGTGTTTCGACCCTTAAACACGACACTCTCCAGTTGGTGGGCCGGCAGTGGTGGCCAAATCACTGCCCATCTGCTCCTGGCTTCCAGCTCCCCTCCTCTCGTCTACTCCAAATCCAACAAGAGGCTGGTTCTGCCTCTTCCACCATCCTACGAGCTGCTAGTTTTTTGCTCCTTTTGTCCAGGCCCAGATCTGACAACAACCACCATGCTGATTTGGCTGGGAAACCTCTGCAGCCGATCTCCACAGGGAACAACCATGCCTGCCATCCCTTGTCTTTACAATGTTTTTATAAATATATTCAAGAGGAGTTAGGTGTTATTTTTCGGGATAGGATCAAAGGATATGCAGTGACAACTGGAACAGGGGACTGAATTTGAATCAGAGTCAGGTTTAATATCACTGGGAAATGTTGCAAAATTTGTTGTTTTGTGACAGCAGTACATTGCAGCATATAACAATAAAAGATCTACAAATTACAATAAGCATATATAAAACATCCAATTAAATAATGAGTGCAAAAAGAGAAAAAAAGTGTGGTAGTGTTCATGGATTCATTGTTCATTTTGAAATCTGATGGCCGAGGGGAAGCAGCTGTTCCCAAAACAACGAATGTGTGTCTTCAGGCTCCTGTAGCAATGAGAAGAGGGCATGTTGAATTAGGATATTAGTCTTGATCATATTGAATGGAGGGGCAGTTCTGAAAACTCCTATTTTCTGTGTTTCTGTCTCCATTTTCCTCCAATTCTGATTCCTTGCAAATTACTACACAAGTGATTATAGACAGATTCCCAGGACTCAAGTAAAATGCCAGTGGACAGCAATAACTGGATAACTTTTACCAAAGCATGCCACAGGTACAATGGGCCAAATAATATCATTCTGTGCAACACGCACAAAATACTGGAGGAACTCAGCAGGTCATGCAGCATCTATGGAGGGAAATAAGCAGTTGACACCTTTCAATCACGACAGGACAGGAAGGGGGCAGAAGCTCAAATAAGAAGGGGAGATGAGGAGTACAAGCTGGTGGGTGATGGGTGAGAGGCAAGTAGGTGGGTGGAGGAGCTGAGGATGATGTGAGAAGGTTTTGATCCAGATTGTCAAGTGTATATTCTACCCCCACCCCCCATAAATGTTGCTGGACCTGCTGAGATCCTTCAGCACTTTGTGTACATTGCTTAAGATTTCCAGCAACTGTAGATTATCTTGTCTTCTCGGAGTTAATGTCTCAGGCCATTTTGCTGAGTGTTTCTAGCTTTTTCTGTTTTTGCAACAATTCTATTTATGTAGCTTTATTTTTACATTTGAAAACTTGTCAAAGCACATTACTTATAACAATTTCTTGCAAAATAATGCAGAAAGTTTGGATGGGATTACACAGCTGAAAAATCCACCACAGGTTGGAGAATCTACTCTCTCCATTCAGTGGAGAGAAGAGGAAGAAGAATTGTTGGCCAGAATACTCCTGGTATTCCTAAACCTTTGTGTTGATGATGAAGTATTTCATATCCACCTAAAGATATAGAAAGAGTCACAATCAAAAACAGCTCTGTTAACAATGTAGCATTCCTTCAGTTCTGCCTGGAATGTAATGTTAATTTCTCCTATAATACAGTAAAGGTTTGGACTTGTGGGGAGAAAATCTTGGCAAGTGTCCCAAACAAGAGATTATATTTCAAGACATCATACTTTGGGTGTTGGCTTTTCAAACTTCAATAAGATTTTCATTGGTGAGAAATCCCTTTCCTGGGGTGTTATATTACACACTGGAGTAAAGCAGCTGATATAGATAATAAAAATATTAGAGAATATTCCTGCTACTTGGAAAGTTAGACTACTGTTGTTGGCTGAATCAAAGGAGGTGAGGAATCGCCATATATGTAGGAGGGCGTTGAAAATCTACTTGAGTGATGCCACAACAACTTCTCACTCAACATCAGATGATTATCAACTACAGATAGAAGAAACCAGAGGTCCATGAACCAGTCCTCGTCAGGGTAATGGAGGTGGAAAGGGTCAGTAACTTTAAATTCCTTGGTGTTATCAAATCAGAGGATCTATCCTGAGAACAGTACATACAGTAAATGACATTACAATGCAGGTAAGACAGCACCTCTGCTTCCTTAGAAGTTTGCAAAGCTTTGGCATGTCTCCAAAATATTTGACAAACTTCTATATATGTACAGTGAAGATTATCATAACTGGTTGCATTCACCACTACTCTGAACTAATACTATGATCTACAGAATCACTTTGTAGGATTCTTTATAACTCATAATCTTAGTATTAGTTTTATTTTCACAGTTTACCTTCTTCGACACATTGGTTGTTTAGACCATAAGACATTGGAGCAGAATTAGGCCATTCATCCCATCAAGTCCGCTCCGCCATTTCATCATGGCTGATCCTAGATCCCTTTCAATCCCATATACCTGCCTTCTCGCCAAATCCTTTGATGCCCCAGCCAAAAACGAATTTATTAACTTCCACTTTAAATATAAGCACAGACTTGGCCTCAAACACAGTCTGTAGCAGAGCATTCCACATACTCACCACTCTTCAGCAAAAAAAAAATTCCTCCTTACTTCTGTTCTAAAAGGTCGCCCCTCAGTTTTGAGGCTGTGCCCTCTAGTTCCAGATACCCCCACCATAGGAAACATCATCTTCACATCCGCCTTATCTAGTCCTTTCAACATTCAGTAGGTTTCAAAGAGATCCCCACACATTCTTTTAAATTCCAGTGCGTACAGGCCCAAAGCTGCCAAACACTCCTCATATGTTAACCCCTTGATTCCCAGAATCACCCTTGTGAACCTTCTCCGGACTCTCTCCAATGATAATACATACTTTCTGAGATAAGGGACCCAGAACTTTTGACAATATTCCAAGTGCAACCTGATTAGTGTCTTATAAAGCTTCAGCATTTTCTCCTTACTTTTATATTCTATTCCCTTTGAAATAAGTTCCAACATTGCATTTGCCTTCTTTACCACAGACTCAACCTGTGAATTAACCTTCTGGGAGTCTTGCACAAGGACTCCAAAGTCCATTTGCACCTCTGATGTTTGAATTTTCTCCCCATTTAGATAATAGTCTGCATTATTATTCCTTTTACCAAAATGTATTATTGTACATTATCCAACACTGTATTCCATCTGCCACTTTTTTGCTTATTCTTCCAATTTGTCTAAGTCTGCTGCAATTGCATTACTTCCTCAGCACTACCTACCTTCACATTATCCGCAATCTTTGCCACAAAGCCATCAATTCCATTATCCAAATCATTGACAAACAATGTGAAAAGTAGCAGTCCCAATGCTGACCCCTGAGGAACACCACTAGTCACTGGCAGCCAGCCAAAAAAGGCCCCCTTTATTCCCATTTTCTGCCTCCTGCCTGTCAGCCATTCCTCTATCCAGGCCAGTATATTTCCTGTAACACCATTGGATTTTATCTTGTTAAGCAGCCTCATGTGAGGCACCTTATCAAGTGCCTTCTGAAAATCTCAGTAAATGACATCCACTACCTCGCCATTGTCCACCCTGCTTGTTACTTGTTCAAAGAATTCCAATAGATTTGTCAGGCAAGATTTCCCTTCACAGAAACCATGCTGACTTTGACTTATTTGTCAACTTTTGTCTGTTTCCAGATAGTTTTTTGTTAAAATTCTGTTGTATTTCTTTTTTTTCCTGCAGATGCCTGCAAAAAAATGAATCTCACATAGTATTTAACAATGAGAACATACACTTTCAATTCTTAGATTTAACTAAACCAATTTATTTGGAAACTTTTAGAAGCTATCATGAAAGAAGATATCGCAAGACATCTAGATAGAAGTGGTTCCATCAGGCAGACACAGCATGAATTCGTGAAAGTCGGGTACGATTTGACAAACTTTCTGGAGTTCTTTGAGGATCTAATGAGTGCAGTGGATAAAGGGTTACAGGTAGATGTTGTATACAGTACTTGGATTCCAGAAGGCATTCGATAAGGTGCCACATAAAAGCCTTTTTCATAATATAAGGATGCATGGTAAACCAACAGAAGGCTGATTGGTAGTCAGTAATGAATGGAGTGTGGCAAGGGCTGTTGCTGGGCCTGCAACAGTTCACAACATACATCAACAATTTGGAAAAGGGGACCAAGCATAGCATATCTAAGTTTGCAGAAGACACCAAATTGAGTAGCAAAAGCAATTTGTGCAGAGGATGTGGTGACTCTGCAAAGAGATATAGATAATTTAAGTCAGTGGGAAAGCGCCTGGCAGATGGAGTACAATGTTAGTAAAAGGAGGTCATCCACTTTAGAAGAGAAGGTAAAAAATCTGATTATTATTTAAATAGTGAAATATTGCAGTGTGCTGTTGTGCAGAGGGACTTGGGAGTTATGTTTGCAGGTGTAACAGGTTATCAAGAAGGCAAAAGGAATGGTAGCCTTCACTGCAAGAAGGTTTGAATTTAAGAGCAGGTGGGCTATGCTGCAACTGTACAGAGTACTAATGAGGTCACACCTGGAGTACCGAGTTCAGTTCTGGTCTCCTCACTTGAGGAAAAATATACTGATTTCGGAGACAGTGCAGAGGAGATTCACCAGGTTGTTTCTGGCGATAAGGAGATTAATCTATGAGGAGAGATTGAGTCATATGCGACTATACTTACTGGATTTCGGAAAAATGAGAGGGCATCTTATAGAAACTAATAAGATTATAAAGGAAGTAGTAATTATGATAGGCAGAAGAATTGTTTCCACTGGTGAACTAGGGGACATAGCCTCGAGATTTGTGGAATAGATTAAGGATGGAGATGAGAAGAAGCTGCTTTTCCCAGAGTGTAGTGAATCTGTGGAATTATCTGTAGAGTCTACTTCATTAGATATATTTAAGGCATAGTTTGATAGATTTTTTGTATAGTAGGAAAATTAAGGATTATGGAGAAAAGATAGGAAGGTGGAGTTGAATCCATAGCCTGTTCAACCATGATCTTATTGAATGGTGAAGCAATCCTGACAGACCAGATGGCCAAAACTTGCTCTTATTTCTCATGTTCTTATGTTTTTATTTGCTCCTTTGGTCTTCAGAATATTTAAACCTATCTTTAAATTTCTACAGATTCTACTCTGGGTACAGATAACTCCCACAAATGACATTTCCAGATTAGCATTGTACGTACGAATCTCAAATTCCACTCTGTAATTGTGATCTTGAAAATGAATAATCAGAAATACATTGCATATTTCTTGAGCAGCAACTGTAGCACCAATTTTAGGATGCCCACCTTCACGCCTTTTTCTCACTTAGCCTCATTTTCTGCAATCCACTTTGGTTTCCTGTGGAGACTGGACCTTTTCTCTCCCCTAGCTGAAGTTAGGTGATCATTGTCTGTGAATGACCACCTCTGGATTCTTTCCAAGGCATAAAACCACCAGTACTTCTGCCTCTCTTGCAGAAAGTGACTACGGTAGATTAAGAGAAAAGACAAGGTTTTTCATATGAACTTTTGAAACTTCAAGTTTTAGGTAAATACCTCATCAGAGTCTAGAATATGCTTATATTTCTTCCTATAAGCTTCAGATCAATAATAAAATAATCAATTCAAGCTTTGAAACTATAGAATTTTGTGAATAAAACATATGAAAGTCATTTTATATACTTAACAAAAGCCACAGCCCTTTACTTCCATTATGAACAAACCAAAAGCAGTCATCTCACACTGATGTCATTACGTCAGACTCCACCACCGAACACAACAACTCAATGATGGTGCTTGTGACTTATGTAGAACAGTTTCTATTATGAGCAATAAATGTCATCTGTCACACATTACTTTACACAGGCCTCTCCCACCCACCCCCCAGAGTTCACCAAAACTAGCATTGTGAGTCTGTCTGGAGCTTGTATGAGCCACCAGGCTCAGTTCCTACGTGCCTCAGTTGAAGTAACAGCAGGTGCCCCTGGTTCACATGAAGCAGAGGCGATGGGAGTGGAACCATCCAGGTCTCGGTGGGCTGGTTTAAGGCGATTGACAGAAATACATTCAGGTTTACCTTTCTTATCTACAATGTAAGTCTTTTCACCCCATTCCAAAACATGGAATGAGGTATCATAAGGGAAATTAAGGGGGTGTTGTTGTGCATCACAGCGGACAAAAATGAAAAGGTGGAATGTAGGTCAGCTAAAACCCAGGAGTGTCGTACACCATGAGGGGGGGGTAGGAATGAGTGTAAGGGAATTGAATTTACTGAGGAGTGTTGAGAACTGCTGAGATGCCGACCAGGTAGTCATGGCATCAGGAATAAAATCACCCAGCACCCATAACAGCTGCCTGTACACCAACTCAGCTGTGGACGACTGCAGGTCCTCTTTTGAAGCCATTCTGAGCCCCAACAAGACCCATGGGGAGATGATTGTGCGAACACTTATCCGTCAGGGAGGCCCTCAGAGCAGACTTTAAGGTACGGGTAAACTGCTTGCACAGGCCATTGGACTGCAGGTGATAAGCTGTGGTGTGATGCAAATTAACGTGGAGGAATTGGATGTGGTCCAGGAGTCTGACGTGAATTGGGAACCGTGGTCGGTAGAAATAAAAGATGGCGTGCTGAACCAAATGACCTAGGTGTCGATGAATGCCCGAGCATGTCTGCAGCCATATCGGTTCAAGAGGAACAATGTCTTGTCACCTGGTGGTACGGTCCATCATGGTGAGGAGATGTGTGAGACCGTGGGAGGAGAGGACCAACCAGGTCCACACTGACATGGTCAAACCATCGCTCAGGGACCTCAAAAGGTGCTTATGGTTCCAGAATGCGATGGTTAACTTTCATCCACTGACAGACAACACAGGCTACTCTCCAGTCTTGCACATCATTGCTAAGGCCGTGCCGCACACAAAATTTAAAGCAACCAGTTTCTGTGAAGTCTTCCCACTGGATGTGAGAGATTGTGAATGATGTTAAAAACAGTAAGCCTCCAGTTTGCAGGTATTATGGGGCAAGGTTGACCTGTTGAGACATCGCACAGGAGGGAAACTCCTGCATCCCCAAAATTTAAGTCAGCCACCTGCAGGCCTGAGTCATTTGGGTCAGTAGCTGCCATTCTGGCATAGTCAATCTCGATGTGTATGGCATTGGCAGTGGGCCGCGAGAGGCAATCAGCCACAGCATTATTTTTCTCCTTGATATGTTGTATATCCATTGTGAACTGAGAAATGTAGGCCAAGTGGTATTGCTGCCATGTAGGCCAAGGGTCTGACACTTGGGCTATTGAATGCAGATTGGATTTGTGGTCAACACTGCCTAGTAAAAAACCAAAACGACAGACGGCCAGATAGAGACTGAGAAGCTCGCAGTCAAACGTGCTGTACTTCCGCTCAAGAGAGTGGAGCTGTTGGCTGAAGAAGGTGAGCGGCTGCCCAACGCTTCCAACGGACTGTTTGTGCACAGCACCCACAGCATAGTCTGAGGTGTCAGTATTAATGGCTATAGGTGCATTAGGGAGTGGGCTCACTCATAGGGTCGTATTTGGTGTCATCAAATGCTCTGGTCACGTCCGCTGACCACCTAAGCATGCAATTAGGGGCACTTTCTTTAAGGGCAGTATGCAAGACAAGCATAAGTTCAGCAGCTCGCAGAACGAAATGGTGATTGAAATTCACCATACCAAAATGCTCCTGCAGTCCTTTGATTGTCCAGGGCAGTCCATAATAACAGCAACCTTTGATGGCAGGGGTGTCACACCTTCTGTGGAGGTGCGGTGGCCAAGAAAGTCAATTGCAGACAACTGACACTGGCACTTAGCAGGGTTAATAATCAGCCCATATTGGCTTAAGTGCTTGAGAAGGGTGTGGAGATGTGATAAACGCAACACGCACAAAATGCCAGAGGAACTCAGCAGGCCAGGCAGCATCTATGGAGAAGAGTACAGTCAAGGTTTCGTTTCGGGCCGAGACCCTTCAGCTGAACTGAGATGTGGTAAGTGTTCAGTTCAGATGTGCTGGCGACAAGTATGTCGTCCGGGTAAACAAGAAGAAAATCTAAATCTTTTAACACAGAGTCCACTAGTTGCTGGAAAGTCTGTGCTACATTTTTCAGCCCAAATGGGATGCACAGAAGTCAAATAGGCCAAAAGGGGTACAGCAATTTTGGGAATGTCCTCAGCGCACACAGGCACCGGAGCAAAAATTATCTTTCTGGTTAAGCATGCCAAAAAGTCTTGAATATGTGGGACCCGGTAACAATTGTGGGTGGTGGCCCCATTTAGGCAGGGGTAATCGTCACACGGACAGCAACCACATTGGACTGAGGACCATGTGGAGGGGTGAAGCCCAAGAGCTATTTAACCTGCGTACAATGTCAAGCATTTCCATGTTAGCAAACTCAGCCTCTGCACTAGTCAGTTTTTCTGAGTCCTGCCTACGCGTATGGGCGTGGATTGGCAAGCCAGTTGTGGAAATGAGGTATTTGACCCCCATGCTTTGTAACTGTAGTGGAAAATATGGGCTTGGTGAGGTTTGGAAATTTGCTCAGCAGGCGAGTGAATTCCCATGTGGTGGTGCATGCGCTTGACAGAGTCATTGTTGGGATCTTACCTGGGGTACAGGGTAACGACCCAAAATCCTTTGCACCCACCAGCTGGCAGTTCTTAAGATCTACTAACAGTCCTCTGGCACACAGGAATTCTGTGCTGAGCAGAGGTCTAGCAACTTTAGCCAAGACAAAATTCCATGTGCAGCGCCATCCACTGAAGCACATCATTACATATTGCATCCCATAATTCTGAATCTTGCTTGCCTCCAGCAAGCGTCTGTTGTTCTCTGCCTTATAATCAATGGGTGATTCTGGCAGCACACTCACTTGAGTGACTGTGTCACACAGGAAGCATCATCTTGAAATGGTGTCCAAAAGAACAATGGGCGACCCTGGCAGCTGGAATCCATGGTGTTCACAGATCGCCATTGTCCCGATGGTTGGCACTTCTTGGCATTCGTGCCAGATTGTGCATGATAAAAGCCAGCGTACTCTGGCTCGGAGCCGTGGGTGTGAGTCTGCGAGAAGCTCTGCTGACAGGGTTTATTGAGACAGGGAAAGGAGGAGGAACTACGCACATCTGCTTGGCTTATTGTAGACTGTTGGCCATTTTAGCAAGCTCCCATTACTCCCTTCACTAATATATCAGCGAGGGCTGTGTGAACTTAATCAGGTGTTTGTTGCATAAAGTGTTTTTTAAAAACAAGACAAGGATGGTGATTGCCTAGAAGAGATAGGAATTTGAGAAAATTTGGTTTGTCACCTAAAACACTCGAAAACTTCTACAGATCTACCATGGGGAGCATTCTGATAGGCTGCATCATCATCTGGTATGGGGAAGGGGATCGAAAGAAGCTACAGAAAGTTGTAAAATTAGTCACCTCCACCTTGGTTACTAGCCTCCACAGTATCCAAGACATCTTCAAGGAGCGGTGCCTCAGAAAGCTGCCATCCATTATTAAGGACCCCTATTACACAGGACATGTCCTCTTCTCATTGTAACCATCAGAAAAGGAGGTAGAGAAGCCTGAAGGCACACACTCAGCAATTCAGGAACAGCTTCTTCCCCTCTGCCATCGAATTCCTAAATTGACATTGAACTCATGATCACTACCTCACTTTTTTAAATATTAGTTCTGTTTTTGCACTATTTTTAATTAACTATTAAATATACTTTATACTTTATTGTCGCCAAACAATTGATACTAGAACGTCAATCATCATAGCGATATTTGATTCTGTGCTTCCTGCTCCCTGGATTACAAATATATATATATATATATATATATAGACTGTAATTAATTTACTTTTTTTTTCTATATTTATCATGTATTGGATTGTACTGCTGCTGCTAAGTTAACAAATTTCACAACATATGCTGGTGATATTAAACCTGATTCTGATTCTGATAGCATATGGTCCATTGGTTCTGAAAGACTAGCACACCCAGGCTGGTCAAGGCGAGCAACTGTTTGGTACACTCAGACAGTCCAAAAGTATGTTATAAGTGTACTTTCAGAGTGATATATTTATCACACTTAGGTGAGTCTTCTAGTAGTCTCACCACTCCGGCTATAGTGGAACTACGTAGTGATGCTACAACATAGTCAGATTTGGTATTGTCCATGGTGATTTCTCACAGCGCTAACTGGGCTCTCACTTGAGCAAACCACACGGTATTGTGCTGCTCCCAAAGCACCGACAGCTTCAAAGTGACTGTGTTGATCAACGTGTGGCTGAGTAACTCTGGAATTGTCCGAGAGCGCCGAGGTCACCAATGTTGGATTTGGTGAATAAAACATGCCAGAGTCTTTTTATGTCCTTAACAAAAGCCGCAGCTCTTCCATTTGAAAAACCAAAAGCAGCCACCTTACACTGACGTCATTATACCATCTCATGACACCATGACACCATTTCACCATCTCATAAAGTGAGCACAGCTCAATGACGGTGTTTGTGAATTATGTAGATCAGTTTCTATTACGAGTAGATATAGGTCATCTGTCACCTATTACATTACCACACCAAACCATATGTATTCTATTCCAGGATTGAAGGGTTTGTCATATGAACAGCATCTGCGAGCTTTGGGACTGTACTCACTGCAATTCAGAAGAATGAGGGGTGACCTCATTGATACCTATTGCATGTTGAAAGGCCTCGATAGAGTGATGTGCAGATGCTGTGCTGGGGGAATCAAAGACAGGAGGACACAGCCTCAGAAGGAGGGGTGTCCTTTTAGAAAGGAGATGAGGAGGAATTTCTTCAGCCAGAGAGTGGTCAATCTGTGGAATTCATTACCAGCTGTGGAGGCTAACTCATTGGGTATGTTTAAGGCAGAGGTTGATAAATTCTGGACTAGTCAGGGCGTGAATGGACATGGGGACAAGGCAGGAGATTGGGGCTGAGAGGAAAAATAGATCAGCCATGGTGAAATGGTGGTGCAGACGCGATGAGCCAAATGGCTTAATTCTGCTCCTATATCTTATGGTCTTATGATCTTACAACATTGGGTCATATTGTAGAATTTAATTGCTTCATGCAAAGATTAGTAACATCTAAACAAATATAAATATACAAACATCAACAATCAGAACAATGTAGAATCCCACCAACCCTGGTTTAATAAGATGGGCATACCAGTTTACAATCTGTACCCGTTTCTTCAATTCCTCCCTATATAGTCTCTTGCAAAGATAACTAAACAGCAGACCATGTATTAAATTTTGCATTAAGGCACATTCCCATTGACTATGGGTTAGTTTGTCCTTTTTGTTAGAAACTGGGTTGAAAATGACCCAAAATAAATTTCAGATAAGAATCTTTCTCCAGCAGAGAGTTGACTTTGATCTGGTCAAAGGAATACAGCATGGAAACAAGCCATTTGGCCCAACAAATTTGCACTAACAATCAAGCACCTATTTACACTGATACCATCTCAATTCTCTCCACATTCATTTCAATGTGACCCACATTCTATCATATTCCCAAAAAGATGAAAAGAAACTGCCACTTAAAACACAGTCCTACCTTTATTATTTTTAAAATGTCATAACAATCTGCTAATTATAAATGAAAGTACATCAAAAAAAGACTTCACTCATTTTGCCTTTTGGAGATCTCAGTTGCAGAGCAACATCCTTTTAATGGATTTCAAGGGGACTAAGTGTTTACATTGTGAAGTAAGTTACTTCTGTATAAAATTTAGAGCACAGTATCAAATATTGTTCATATTGTTAACACTGTTTTGTACTGTCCCAAAGCAGCACAACCATTCTTTGAGTGGAAAATGCTAACAACAACAACTTTCTCAATACCATGACATACAAGGCAAAAAAAACTTTACATTTGCACAAAGATTAGACATAGAGTCATAGTTAGTGAATGCAGAACGAGACCTTTCAGCTCAACTTCTCTACTTGTCCAAGATAGTCATATTTGCCCATATTTGGCCCATATTTTTCTGAGCCTTTCTATGTTACTTGCCCAACACTTCTTCCTGATGAATGGAAGAAATCTTTAAGTAGACCATCTGATAATCATTTGCACCTGGTCTTTGGGTCCAAACAATAGGGAGTTACCAGTTAAATTCAGAAATGACAAAATGTGGCACAGCAGTGTAGTGGTTAGCACAATGCTTTACAGTAGTAGCAGCCCAAGTTCAATACCCACCACTGTCCATAAGGAGTTTGTTACATTCTCCCTGTGACCACATGGGTTCCTCAAGGTGCTCTGGTTTCCTCCTACAGTCCAAAGTCAAACTGTTTGGCAGGTTAATTGGTCATTGTAAGTTGTCCCGTGATTAGGCTAAGGTTAAATTGAGGGTCACTGGGCTGGGTGGCATGGCTTGAAGGGCCTGAAAGGTCTCTTTTGCACTGTATCTCAATAAAATAAATGTAGAAAAAGCCCATTATCATAGAATTGTAGTCTTTCTCTGGTACCTTTGGAGTCAAAGCTCTGGAAAACTTATATTTTGAATCCAATAAGATTCCATCCATATCCATTAATTCCCTTATAATGATGGTCTGCACTTTGTATCTCCGTCTCAGTTTGGAAAAGTTTTCTGTAAGTATGGAATGATTAGTTTCAAGACTGTGATACACGAGTCATTTATGTTTATGTTATCTCTTGCTATAAAGGTTATCTGGTTTTATTGAAGCAATTATTCAGCATGTTTTCCCATTTTGCTGGCTGTTTGTATTATTAAGATTTGCAGTCCCCTGATATCTTTCAAATTCAAGGCCAAGGTAGTATAACGGTTAAGTTATTGGACTACTATCCAGAGGCTTGGACTACTTAGCCAAAGGCATGAGCTTGTATCCCGTTACAGCAGCTGGGGAATTTAAGTTCATGTCGAAAGCTAGGAACCATAACAGTACCGGATTGTTGTTAAAAATGCATTTGGTTCACCAATCTTTCTCAGAGAAGGGATCTATTGTCACCACTTGGGCTGGGCTTATAAGCAATATCCCCTTTAATTTGCGATGACCAGTGTGTGCAAAAATCTTGTGCCGTGCAAAATTTTGCACAGTGACAGCAACCTGTATGCATTGAATAATTTCTTCAACTACAAGAGTATAAATAAACCAGTTCTAAAATCTGCAGAAAAATCATCCCAATCTCCACGTCTGCCAACACCGTCCACATCAGAAACCAAAAAAAGGAAATGTGAATTTGTACGATTGTGAAATATACTTAACAAGCCAATGAGGTAGAGAATGGTAACTTTTTGTGCGCAGTTTAAATTTGTTTGTGCTCTATTAGCAAAAAAATTTGTGTGGATGCATACGAGTAAAGAGGGAACATTGCTTATAAATAACTCCAGACCAACTAACATAACTGAGCGTCAACATATTCCTGCAAGCCCTTATATTCAAGGTTGGATAATAATTCTTTCCTAGTGCCGTCTAAATACTCAGATCAAATATAGAATGAAAATATTTCCTTGAAAAAAAAATCACTCCAGTTTTATAAATGCAGTGGACTCTCACCCTGTCATACGAACAAGGGGCTTTTTATTACTCTGACCTGGGGCAGATTTAAGGGCCTTATGCCTGTAACAACATGGACTTATCCTGCAACAGTCACTGCCATTGCTGACTATACTCAGGAAATTGATTTAGGAGGACAGCACATTAGCATAGCAGTGAATGGTAATGCTTCATAGCATCAGCTGTAAGATTGTTATGATTATGAGGACACACAGTCCCCTTTTATTGTCATTTAGTAATGAATGCATTAAGAAATGAGAAAATGTTTTTCCAGAATGATATCACGAAAACACATGACAAACCGACTTCAAAACTAACAAAAACTACATAAATATAACATCTAGTTACAACAGTGCAAAGCAATACCGTAATCTGATAAGAACAGACCATGGCACAGTAAAAGTTTCAAAGTCTCTCAAAAGTCCCATCATCTCACGCAGACGGTAAACCTCCAGCGCCGCCAACTTGCCGGTGCAGCATCCTGGAATCATCCGACCACAATCCAACTCCGAGTCCGTCCGAAAACTCCGAGCCTCCGGCCACCTCTTCGACACCGAGCACCAAGCACCATCTCTGCCGAGCGCTTCGACCCCGGCCCCAGCAACAGGCGATACGCAAAGCCGAAGATTCGGGGCCTTCCCCTCCGGAGATTCTCGATCGCACAGTAGCAGCGGCAGCAAAGCAGGCATTTCAGAAGTTACTCCAGATGTTCCTCTGCGCTTCTCACGGCTGTCTCCATCAAATCCAGATTGTGCACGGCCCCCTAGTTACACATAATCGATATTCATTTAGAACGGCCGCGCGCGCTGCGTCGCGCCGCCATCTTCTCCTCCCTCCTAGGTCAGGGTTCAATTCCTGTTGTTTTCTGTCAGGAGCTTTTATGCTATCCGTAAGGCTCCGTAGGTTTCATTCAGGTGCTCTGATTTCCTCCCACATCAAAAAGATGTACGAATTCGGGTTAGTAAGTTGTGGGCATGCTATGTTGGTGTTGAAAACAGGGTGACACTTGTGGGCTACCCCCAGTGCATTTTTGGGCTGAGCTTGGTCATTGATGCAAAACGATGCATTTCACTATATGTTTAGATGTTTCCATAAGACCATTGGAAATAGGAGCTTATATTGTATGATATTGTACAATATTGACAATATTGCTTATATTGTACAGTATTGTGCAAAAGTTTCAGGCACATATATATAGCTTGGATACTTAAGATTTTTGCACAGTTCTGTAATTGTCAAAGATGAGCAGAGAGCAAGTTTGTAAACCTGGTGGGAGCAAAACATGTTGGGAATGGTGAGGATGGAGTGCCAAGGGAGGGTGTGGGACAGCTGGCAGAGAAGGAGTGCTGGAGCGGGGGTTGGCATGAGTGCAGATACACCTTGTCTTGAGACACCAGCCAAGGTCATTTGATCCCAAACGATTTGTTTATTGATCATCACAGAATGTCTCTTTGGTGTTTTCTGCTCCCCAGCAAACTACCTTCCCCTTTTCCCAAGCAGGATTTCCCTTTGCCTGCCCCCTTCCCACTCTCTGTCCTCAATGGAGACCCATGTAAGAATCAGGTTTATCATCATTCACATACGTCATGAAATGTGTTTTTTTTGCAGGAGCTATGCAATGCAATATATAAAATTACTTTATGTCCTAGCCATATATATGTGCCTAAGATTTTTGAATAGTACTGTACATGTGACAAATAGAGCTATTTTTTGTGGAGGAATCTCTGCAAACATGAAGCAATGGGAAGCAAAGGAAAATAAATGAAATTGTTATTATGTGATACATGTTACAAGGAATTTAAGATTTGAGTGCCAGCAGTGCATAGAAGCAGGGGTATAGATGGAGTGGAGTTTGTTAGTTGTGTTCAGGAAGGCTTCTTCACACAATACGCAGATAAGCCTACAAGAGGAGAGGCTGTACTTGATTTTCTATTGGGAAATGAACCAGGTCAGGTGTCAGATCTCTCAGTGGGAGAGCATATTGGAGATAGTGATCATAATTCTATCTCCTTCACAATAGCATTGGAAAGCGAAAGGTACAGACAATTTAGAAAGGCATTTAATCGGAGTAAGGGGAATTATGAGGCAGGAAATTGGAGGCTTAAATTGGAAACAGATGTCCTCAGGGAAAAGTACAGATGAAATGTGCAAATATTCAGGGGATATGTTGTGTGGAGTTCTGCATAGGTACGTTCCAATGAGACAGGAAAGTTATGGTAGGGTACAGGAACCGTGGTGTACAAAGGCTGTAATAAATCTAGTCGAGAAGAAAAGGAAAGCTTACAAAAGGTTCAGAGAGCTAAGTAATGTTAGAGATCCAGAAGATTATAAGGCTAATAGGAAGGAGCTTAAGAAGGAAATTAGGAGAGCCAGAAGGGGCCATGAGAAAGCCTTGGCGAGCAGGATTAAGGAAAACCCGAAGGCATTCTACAAATATGTTAAGAGCAAGAGGATAAGGTGTGAAAGAATAGGACCCATCAAGTGTGACAGTGGGAAAGTGTGTATGGAACTGGAGGAAATAGCAGAGGTACTTAATAAATACTTTACTTCAGTATTTACTATGGAAAAGGATCTTGGTGATTGTAGTGATGACTTGCAGCAGACTGAAAAGCTTGAGAATGTAGATATTAAGAAAGAGGATGTGCTGGATCTTTTGGAATGCATCAAGTTGGATAAGTCGCCGGGACCTGATGAGATGTACGCAGACTACTGTGGGAGGCAATGGAGAAGATTGCTGAGCCTCTAGCGATGATCTTTACATCATCAATGGGGACAGGAGAGGTTCCAGAGAATTGAAGGGTTGCAGATGTTGTTCCTTTATTCAAGAAAGGGAGTAGAGATAGCCCAGGAAATTATAAACCAGTAAGTCTTACTTCAGTGGTTGGTAAGTTGATGGAGAAGATCCTGAGAGGCAGGATTTATGAACATCTGGAGAGGTATAATATGATTAGAAACAGTCAGCATGGCTTTGTCAAGGGCAGGTCGTGCCTTACGAGCCTGATTGAATTTTTTGAAGATGTGACTAAACACATTGATGAAGGAAGAGCAATAGATGTAGTGTATATGGATTTCAGCAAGGCATTTGATAAGGTACCCCATTCAAGGTTTATTGAGAAAGTAAGGAGGCATGGGATCCAAGGGGACATTGCTTTATGGATTTAGAACAGGCTTGCCCACAAAAGGCAAAGAGTGGTTGAAGACAGGTCATATTCTGCATGGAGGTCAGTCACCAGTGGAGTGCCTCAGGAATCTGTTCTGGGACCCTTACTCTTCGTGATTTTTATAAATGACCTGGATGAGGATGGGTTAGTAAGTTTGCTGATGACACAAAGGTTGGGTGTGTTGTGGATAGTGTGGAGGGCTGTCAGAGGTTACAGCGGGACACTGGTAGGATGCAAAACTGGGCTGAGAAGTGGCAGATGGAGTTCAAGCCAGATAAGTGTGAAGTGGTTCATTTTGGTGGGTCAAATATGATGACAGAATATAGTATTAATAGTAACACTCTTGGCAGTGTGGAGGATCGGAGGGATCTTGAGGTCCAAGTCCATAGGACACTCAAAGCTGCTGCGCAGGTTGACTGTGTTGTTAAGAAAGCGTACGGTGTATTGGCCTTCATCAATCATGGAATTGAATTTAGGAGCCGAGAGGTAATGTTGCAGCTATATTGGACCCTGGTCAGACCCCACTTGGAGTACTGAGCTCAGTTCTGGTCGCCTCACTATAGGAAGGATGTGGAAGCCATAGAAAGGGTGCAGAGGAGATCTACAAGGATGTTGCCTGGATTGGGGAGCATGCCTTATGAAAACAGGTTGAGTGAACTTGGCCTTTTCTCCCTGGAGCGCCAGAGGATGAGGGGTGACCTGATAGAGGTGTATAAGATGATGAGAGGCATTGATCATGTAGATAGTCAGAGGTTTTTTTCCCAGGGCTGAAATGGTTGCCACAAGAGGACACAGGTTTAAGGTGCTGGGGGTAGCTACAGAGGAGATGTCAGGGGTAAGTTTTTTACTCAGAGAGTGGCGAGTGCATGGAATGGGCTGCCGGCAACGGTGGTGGAGGCGGATACGATAGGGTCTTTTAAGATACTTTTAGATAGGTACATGGAGCTTAGTAAAATAGAGGGCTACAGGTAAGCCTAGTAATTTCTAAGGTAGGGAAATGTTCGGCACAACTCTGTGGACCGAAGGGCTTGTATTGTGCTGTAGGTTTTCTATGTTTCTATGTTTCCAACCTGGGGTCCACGGACCCCTCAGTTAATAGTAAGGCTGGCAACCCCAGGCATAGAGGAAACTTTTCCTTCTTATCACAGTGCCTTTTTTTTTATATCAAGAAAAGTATATTAGAAGCAGAAAGAAGCAGACTTCTGACTTTGTGTAAATTTAATGATAACACAGTTGTAGTCTGCTTTAAAATTCTCCTCACTTTTATCTCCTTTGAAGATAATCCATTAACATAATATCCAGGTGTATTTCTTGCACTCTTTGTTGCAGAGTTGGGTAAAGAATGGCCATTGTCTTGATTCTGTTTGACAGGTGGGCAGTGCTGGCCCTGAGGATTCTGCGTACTTCCTGTCCTCCCCAGGAGTCCTGAAAGGATCCGTAGTATTTATTAAGTAGTCCAGGGTGGACCTCTTTCTAGGATGAGTGAGCTTTAATTTAATGACAAATGAGCTTTGGTCTGGCTCTTTTGTCTGTAAGAGTAACTACTTTTGTACTTTGTTGGCTAGGCAGCATTTTGGAACATTCTTAAATTAGGAAAGGTGTTTATAAATCCAAGTCTTCCTTCCTAAAATATGTGATTGGTGCTGGGAGTAACAGCACCCTAATAAGCATTAAACCTATCAGTAGTTTATGTTTTACAAATTTGCTTCGTGTATGTCATCAGGATCAAACACTGAAACATGTGGCATGTAAGGAGATCGTTCAGCCCGTCAAGTCTTACTGGTTCAACGCAAGAAGCAAGCCAGAAAGTTTTAGATCCCTGCCCTCTGCAGGCCTGAAAGCCTTTCCTTTCAGATATTTGTCCAATAACTTTTTGAACACCAGCAATCAGATCTGCTGCCAAGGCTACCCCTGAACAGATTCCCATTGCCTGCTTGGAGAGGGTTACCATACACTTTCTTTTGGAAATCTCCTTCATTCTGAGTCCTCTGATTCTTAATCCTTCTGCCAATGGGAACCATTTTCCCTATTGACCCTCTCTATATCCTTCATGATTTTATATTCCTCTGTCTGATTCCCCTCTGTTCCAAGGTCAGCAACCACAGTTTCCCCAGCCTTTCAAAGTTCAAAGTAACTTTGATAGCAAAGTACATATATATCACCATATACAACGCTTAGATTCATTTTCTTGCAGGCATTCACAGTAAATACAGGAAACACAATAGAATCAATAGAAGACCACACCCAAAAGGGCGGACAAACAACCAGTGTGCAAGAGACAACAAACCGAGCAAATACAAAAAGAAAGGAAAAAGACCTGAAAAAAATAACTAAATGTCCCCCATTCCTGGGATCACCTCTGTCACCCCCTTCTGTGCCTATATTGTTTGTGTACAGGGGCATGAACATGATGGGCCGAATTGCCCATTCTGTATAATTCTATAACTCACTAAAGCCTTCACCATCGCATCCAAACTGGACACAACACTCCAATCATGGCATAATCAGCACTTTATACAAAGCTCATCATTTTCAAAACTTACCTTTCAACAGAAACGCTACTACATTGTTTGTATCCTCGGAAACAAAATCTGTGTGAAAATAGTGAATGCACAAAAGAATCAAAGCATTTACTCAATTAAATTCAATGTCTGTTAAAAAAACAAGATTCCATGTCCTTCCTTCCACATACTTTCCAAGTTCAATTCTTTGAGGAATTCTGGAAATACCTTTTTGCACTACACTCTAGCCTTTATGCTCTACAGATTCTCATTAAGTTATGCCCTGACGAACCAGACAGTAGCAGAAATGAATCATTAAATTTTGCAAGTTGTTAAGATAGCACACCATAGAATCCCCAGACTGCTAGGGCTGAAAAAAAGGAGACATGTTTCATCATCTTCTGAGATGCCCAACAAGGCATGAAAAGCTATGACATCAATACTGCTAAAACAGAAGAGAAAATGACTGATGTTATTGCGAATCTTAACATCAATCACTGCAAATACAATACGAAACAATATAGTTTTGTTTGCATTTCAGAGGTGACAAACCACTCTCCTGGCTGATTTAACATAGTCACTTTCCATTAGTTAACACAAGAGGCAAGGTTGGAATTAAAATGTGGCCTTCAGTTGCTAAGCATTCAAGTCGCCTTGATATGGTGGTTAGATTCCCATTCATCAGCTGACAACAGCAAAATGAAAGAAGTTTAGAGGAGAGAAAAAAAGCTGATAATAGTGTTCAAAGGAGGGGGATAATTAGCGGTGCCGGCCTGCACGGCTGTGTGTGGAAACTTTCCGCGCGGCAAAGTGAAGACTGTCACAGAAAATTCAAAACTCCTGTATACAAACTTGACCCGAACACTTCTGTAGGAAGCAGTCCCTTTGCAAGTGCTGTGTATTGATGTCAAAGGGCTGCAGCAATGAAAGCCTTAAATAAGATGACTAAGGCCTCACGAAAGAATGGAATCAATACTTTTGATTTAATCCATTCATAAAGAAAGGTATTAAGTGCCACTCTCGAATTAACTGGTTAAAAAGGGAGGGGCATATCCATATAAATAAATTATCTGAGTACTCCGAAGTATCTGTTCCTTTTTAAACCTACCTTTATGCTTCAGAAGTCTAATATTTTGAAATAGATGTTAAGTACATGGATGGAAGTTTTAGACTATTGCAGAGGGATGAGTATTTCAAAGGTGTAAAAACCTTTCAGCATCACATTGATGCACTGAGAATGTATTACATGGTTCAGTTAGCTCAAACTTTTATTCCACTGGATAGATTATGTTGGCCTGAAAATGTGCACCCACATAATAGAAGCAGGAACCAATTAGCGCTGGATTAACATTCATGGTTATTTACAGTTGCTTTTGTGCTTTGACTTCCTAAAATTTCACAACCCAAAGAATCAGAAAAATGGGGCTGTTTAGACGCGAGGTGGAAGGAGGTGACTACAGGCTTTGTGTAGTCACCACCTCTCTCATTATGGCCCCCTCAATCAACAATCTGCACACAGGAAGCCGCAATAAAGCCCATCTGCCACGGCTAATCTGCAGGCAGACCCGCGCCCATGGTTGTGCCTGTTACTCCTCAGACTTATTATTTTCTGATCCAAAGCTTCATCAGGGATCAGCCAAAGTCCATTTAAGTAAATAATAGTGGGAAATAACGGGCTTAGCCGCGACTGGGAGGAGGCTGAAGACCAGGCTTAAGTTGAAAGCTGTGATTAATAGAGTAAAGTGGGGGGTTGGGGGGATGGGGGGTGTGGGGAGGACAGAAATGACCTCAAACTGCTCCAGAGAATTCCTGAACCTTGGTTGTCAGGGCAAACGCTACCATCTGAGCTGTCAGTGACCCTTGCATTTCCTTTGCTTTGATGAAGCTGAAAATGGGGAACTCATAAGGTTCAGCAAGGCCCCAGATCTCAGCTGGAGAACCGTCTGGATTCAACCTGTTGGGGAAAGAGAAAACTGCTTAACACAGGGACTTTTATGGGTTGGATCCAAACCAGTTCCTCCCCCCCCCCCCCCCGCCGCACAGCAAAAGGTCTTCGTTGCTGGAGTTCTAATCACCTTTCAATATGTCAAAGTGCATTATTAGAAGCTTCCTAAACTGTGGAACACATCCTGTGTTCACTCTTTACCTCAAACTGTGAGGAAGATTGTTGTTAACACCCCAGGCAACAATATAAACTAATATTACTAACTCTGGCTCTTTGTGCACAGGACAGAGGTGGGGTCAGGATGTTGGCATCAACCTGTCAATGGCTTCCAACTGTGTCCTGCGTTTCTCTCTCAAATTCCTCCCTCTTGGTTCCTGATACTCTCTAGCTATCCTCTGCTGCCTTGCTTCGGATGGCATTCATCTGGCACTTCCCTGAACAACAGATTGAAGGAAGCTGTTCGACCACATGCAGTTAGAGGGAGAGGGGGAAAGTTTAAGGAAGATGTGTGGAACAAAATCTTTACACAGATATTGGTAGGTGCCTGGAACAGGCTGCTGGGGGAAGTGTTGCAAGCAGATATGATATGATGTTTCAAAGACTGTTGTCAATATGCAGGGAGTAGAGGGATATAGGTCATCCAGAGGCAGGTGAGTTTAATTCAACATCATGTTTGGCACAGATATTGCGAGCTGAAGGGCCTGTTTCTGTACTGCACAGTCCTACGTACCTGGAGTACCACAATACAAGCGAAAGCGACATTGTCCAAATGTGCGCAGCCTCGACGCCAAGAAGCCTGGAGACCATGACTTACTCCGACTCTTGCCGATTAAAGTGCCAAGAAAGATTGGAATCATTGGACAATAGAGCCACAGTTCTGGGTCTTGGGCAAGACTTAATTGACGTGGTTTGTGAACTGGACTCTCTGTTTCACGTTGTGATGTGTTTCTGGTTTCCGGCTGCTCCTTTTTTTTGTTGCTATTTTGATTGGGGCGGCTTGCAGATAATGAACTGAATATGCCTGGACTCTTCCAGTTCTGTGCTTTATATAGTGTATCTTTCACTCTTTTTTTGCTGCTGTTTGTGTGATTTATTGGGTTTTTTTGCACATGGTGGGGGGTGGGGGGGGTTGATACTTTTCTTTGAATGGGTTCTATGGATTTCTTTGGCTTTTTGGCTGTCTGTGGGGAAGATGAATCTTAGAGTTGTATACTGCATAAATACTTTGATGATAAATGTACTTTGAATCTTTGAAACAGAAAACTCTCCAGTACTCTTCTTCATAGGAGTTGGAGGGAAACCAGGCAATAGATATTAAAGACTGAAAGCATGTACCACCAGGCTCTAGGACAGCTTCTACGTCGCTGTTATGAGACTAGTAAATGGTCCCCTAGAAAAATAAGCTGGACCCTTGACCTTACATTCTACCTCTAGTTTCTTAGAAGTTTGTGTAGATTCAGCATACCTCCTAAAATTTGACAAAGTTCTATAGATTCACAGTGGAGGATATCGTAACTGATTGCATTGCAGCCTGGTATGGAAATACCAAAGTCCAAGGAAGTAAAAGTCGATACAAAGAGTGGTGGATACAGCCCAGTCCATCACAGGAAAAGTACTCCCGTCCATTCAGCATATTTGCATGGAGTGCTTTCACACAAAGCAGTGTCCATCAGCAAGGCCCCCTAACAGCCAGACCATGCTGGTAGGGCAGAAGATAGAGGAGCATTATCTCCCACACCACAAGGTTCAAGAATAGTTACTACCTTACCAGCATCAAGCTCCTGAACCAATGTGGATAAGTCATAGTCATACTTTATTGATCCCGGGGGAAACTGGTTTTCATAACAGTTGCACCATAAATAATAAATAGTAATAGAACCATAAATAGTTAAATAGTAATATGTAAATTATGCCAGGAAATAAGTCCAGGACCAGCCTATTGGCTCAGGGTGTCTGACCCTCCAAGAGAGGAGTTGTAAAGTTTGATGGCCACAGGCAGGAATGACTT
This sequence comes from Mobula hypostoma, assembly GCF_963921235.1. Taxonomy (NCBI): domain Eukaryota; kingdom Metazoa; phylum Chordata; class Chondrichthyes; order Myliobatiformes; family Myliobatidae; genus Mobula; species Mobula hypostoma. Next base: position 20,717,794 of record NC_086100.1, read on the forward strand.
CCTATGATGCTCTGTGTTGCATCTCGGTGGAATGAGTCTCTGGCTGAATGTACTCCTGTGCCCACCCAGTACTTCACTCACCACACCTCTGAACTGATTCTGCAACCTTCAAGGACACTACAACTCATGTTCTCAGTATTACTTATTTTTTATTTGCACAACTTGTCTTCTTCTGCTCATTAGTTGATTGTCAGTCTTTGCTTATGTATAGTTTTTTCAAAAATTCTGTTGTATTTCTTTATGTCCCTGTAAATGGCTGCAAGAAAATGAATCTCAAGGTAGTATAAAAGGTGGAGGAGAAGATGGCGGCGCGACACAGCACGCAGCAGCCGCTCTGGTGAATAATATCTGTAATCTGTCAAGTAGGGTGCCGTGCACAATCCTGATTTGATGGAGACAGACGTGAGAGTACGGAGGAACTTCTGGAGAAACTTCTGAAATGCCTTCTTTGCTGCCGCTCCTACTGTGTGATCCAGAACCTTCAGAGGAGGAGGCCCCGAGTCCTCGGCTTTGCTTGTTGCTCAGCGGCCAGGGCAGGGTCGAAGCGCTCGGCAGAGATGGTGCTCGGTGTCAGAGGGCTGGTCGGAGGCTCAAAGTTTTCAGACAGATTCAGAGTCGGCTGTGGTCGGGTGCTTCCAATGCATCGGCAGTTGTCGGCGCCTGAAGGTTTATGGCAGGGAGAATTTCTCCTTTTTGCCACCTGCTATTGGGCTATCGGAACTTTGAGACTTTTTTTTACCGTGCCCATGGTCTGCTCTTTATCAAATTATGGTATTGTAACTATATGTTATAATTAAGTGATCTTGTTATTATTAGTCTTTGGTTTGTCCTGTTTTTTTTGTGATATCACTCTGGAGGAACATTGTATCATTTCTTAATGCATGCATTTCTAAATGACAATAAATGAGGACTGAGTGTCCTCATAATCTAAAAAAAAATCTAAAAAATATATGGTAATATATATGTACATTGATAATAAATTTACTTTGGACTTGCAGTTGTTAAGATCAATCATCTTATTGTCTACTTGCACTGCATTTTCTCTGCAGCTAGCACAACCTTTCCATTTCTGTTTGTCCTTGACAATGTGCTATTAAGACATTTTCTTAAACATGGTGAACCACTGTGTTCTGTATGATGAGAGTATTCCCACAATACCTCTAGGGAGACATGTCCAGGATTTAGAACCAGCACATTGAAGGAACAGAAAGATGTGGAGTATGATCTGGATGGGTATTAACATGTGGTGGTATTACCATCAACTGGTTTCCCAGGTGCTTCTTAGTGATAGAGATCCTGGATTCGGGAGGTGCTGCTGGGGTAGCCTAGGCAAGTAAACACAGTGCATCTTGTGGATAGTACTGGCTGCAAACAATGTGTGCCTGTGGTAGAGGGAATGAATGATTAAGTTTGTGGATCTCTTCTTCCCTCTCCTATCAAGCATAGAATACAAAAGCCTGAAAGCACTTTGCACCAGGCTTAGGAACAGCTCCCATCTCATTATTATCAGCCACTTGATCAGACCTCTTGTACAACAAAATAGGTTCTTGACCTCACAATTTACCTTGTTATGATCTTGCACTTTATTGTTTCCCTGCACTGTGTAGCTGTTAAACTCTATTCTGCATTGTTATTGCTTTATCTAGTTCTACCTCAATGCACTGAGTAATGATTGGATCTGTATGAACAGTGTGTAAGACAGGCTTTTCACCGTATCTCAATAATGTAACAATAATGAACCAATACTAATCATCAACAGGACAGTTTTGAGCTTCCTATAGGGGCACAGTCCATAACTGGGTGGGCATTACTCCACCACATTTCCTAACCTGCTCTTGGAGATAGAAACATAGAAATATAGAAAACCTACAGGCCCTTCGACCCACAAAGTTGTGCCGAATATGTCCCTACCTCAGAAATTACTAGGCTTACCCACAGCCCTCTATTTCTCTAAGCTCCATGTACCTATCCAAAAGTCTCTTAAAAGATCCTATCGTATCTGCCTCCACCACCATTGCCGGCAGCCCACTCCACGCACTCACCACTCTTTGAGTAAAAAATTTACCCCTGACATCTGCTCTGTACCTACTCCCCAGCACCTTAAACCTGTGTCCTCTCGTGGCAACCATTTCAGCCCTGGGAAAAGGCCTCTGACTAGACAAACAATCAATTCCTCTCATCATCTTATACACCTCTATCAGGTCACCTCTCATCCTCCGTCGCTCCAAGGATAAAAGGCCGAGTTCACTCAACCCGTTTTCATAAGATGGTGTGAAGGCTTTGCGGTGATAGGAGATGAGTCACCCATTTTGGGGCAATTAGCCTCTGACCTGCTTTTGTAGCCAGAATATTTATCTGGCTAGTCCAGCTGAGCTTTTGATCAGTTGGTGATGGACGGTGAATCTTCTTGAAGTCATTAGGGCTCAGTAACTGTATAAGGATGATATGCAATCAAGAGTAATCCCCTCTCTCCTCTGAATTCTGATGCATCTATAATACCATGCACGTCCATGTATCATAGAGATGTGTAACCAGTTCTGGTGGAGGTAGACCTTTACTTGGGACTTCTGCTTCCTCTCTCTATTTATTTCTCTCTCTATTGCTCTCCCTCTCTCTCTCCCTCTCTCCCTCTCCCCCTCCCCCTGCTCTCTCCCTCTCTCCCTCCTTCCTCCCCAACCCCCCACCCCCTCTCCTCCCCTCTCCCCCTCTCTCTCCCTCTCCCCCTCCCCCACTCTCTCCCTTCCCTCCTTCCTCCCCAACCCCCCACCCCCCTCTCCTCCCCTCTCCCCCTCTCTCTTCCCCTCTCTCTCCCTCCCTCTCCCCCTCTCTCCCCCCTCTCTCCCCCTCTCTCTCCCCCCTCTCTCCCCCTCTCTCAGCCCTCTCTCCCCCCTCCCTCCTCTCCCCCTCTCTCTCCCCTCTCTCCCCCCCTCTCTCCCCCTCTCTCCCCCCTCTCTCTCTCCCCCTCTCTCTCTTCCTCTCCCCCCTCTCCCTCTCTTCCCCTCCCCCTCTCCCCCTCTCTCTCCCCCCACTCCCTCCTCTCTCTCCCTCTGTCTCCCTCTCCCTCTCCCTTTCCATTTCACTCTTCCACACACTGAGCAACAACCACTTTCAGAGGAACACCTTGTCTGCGGTTCAGAGATTGGTTTTTATTTCAAGGAATACTCTAAGAACAGAAGATTTAAACAGAGATGAATAAGACAAAAAAAATCACTAAGGAGTAAGGAGTCAATCTTCTTTTTCGGAGTGAGTCCCTCAGGGTTGGGCTGACCTGTTTCCACTCCGGTTCTGTGGGCTCTGGGCATGACTGATGTGGGAATTGCAGACTATTCTCCAAGTGAATCGGTGATGTATAAGGTAGGTTGGTGAGGAAGTTCTGTATTCCTTCCTCTCTTTGTAGCTGCTTCTGTTACTGTATAGAGACTGGCAGCGCTTAGTGCCTTATTGAATGCTCCTTTTCCATTTCAAATGGGTGCAATTCTCAAGTGTGGATGAGAATGATACCCTTTACTGAAGAGATTTTGGAAACATAGTTTCTATCTCCCTAGAGAGCGCTCACTATTACAGAGTTTAGAACAGTGTGCTTTCCTCAGGAGCCTGGTTTTAGGCATTTGATGGAAGTGACTTGCCCACGAGAACTGGCTATGTGTGACAAGAGCTATTGATCAGGGAAGAGGAGGCTGACATTAACTTGTCTAACCCTTCAATTAATTGGGAGGATTTTCTGCAGACAGCATTGGTTATTTCCTCCTCAGAGATTTCAGGTACCGCTGTTAGTAGTCCATGTGTCCAAAGTATATGGAATCACTTCTGCTCTGTAGATGATGGATAATGTTGGGCTGAGCTTTTGTTCTTCGAACTTCAAAGTTAAAAGTTCAAAGTAAATTTATTATCAAAGTATATATATGTGTTACCATATACCACCCTGAAATTCATTTTCTTGGGCACTTACAGGGGAAAAAGTACAACAGAATTTGCAAATCACTCTACATAAACTGATAAACAAGCAATGTACAGAAGAAGACGAACAGTTCAAATAATTTAAGACAATATATTGAGAACATGAGTTTAAAACAGTCCTTGAAAGTGAGTTCTTAAAATTTGTTCAGAATGGTGATGAATAAAGTTATCCATGCTGGTTCAGGAACCTTATAGTTGTAAGGTAATAACCATTCCTGAACCTGGTGGTGTGCATCCTAAGGTTTTTGTATCTCCTGGCTGATGGTAGTCACAAGAAGAGGGTATGGGCTGGATGGTAGGGGTCTATGATGATGGATGCTGCTTTCTTGTGTCAACACTGCGTGTAAATGTACTCAGTGGTGGGTATATCTCAAGCTGTGTCTCGCTACAATTATTAGGAGACCATTTATTATTATTTGTGGGTTTGGTACCATGCTACAGGAAGTCAGTTGAATGTGTCTGACGGGACCTTTAGAACATTTGAACAGGGAAAGCTATAAGGAGACTCCCAAAACCTAACCGTGTCAGTCTCCTTTTCCTCCAGTGCTGCCAAGTCAAAAGTACACAGGCAGCAACACTCACCTATCATTGTCTCACGAACCCCATAGCACATCCTTACACATCTGATTCATCATGACGAAAAATCTCCCCTAAACCTTCCCGGAGGTTGAGAGTGCTTCTTAAACGCAGGCACCACTTGGACATGTGAGCACCCTGTCAGAGCAGACACATCTCTGGCTGACACCGAAATTAGTTCAGCAACAGTATCATGTTAGACCATAACACCACAAGATATAGGAGCAGAATAAAGCCATTTGGCCCATTGAATCAGCTCCACCATTCAATCTTGTTTTCTCTGCCTTCTCCCTGTAATACTAAACCAACCCCTGCCTCCCCCCACTAATTCTGCAATATTTACCAATGGAGAACCTACCAATGAAACTGCAGAGTTGTGGATACAGCTCAGCACATCACAGGGACCAACCTCCCCCCCCCCCACTTGAAAGCACATACCACCAGGCTCAAGAACATTCTATCCTACTGTTATAAGACTATTGAATACTCTCATACCCTACTATGATAAAATAGACTCTTAGCCTCACAAGCTACCTTGTTATGACCCTGCAACTTATTATCTACCTGCACTATGATTTCTTTGTAACTGTAACACTCTTATTGATTCACTTTGTACTACCTCATAGCACTGTTGTAATAAATTGATCTGTGGGAACTACATGCAAAACAAGCTTCTCACTGTACTTTGCAAATACAAAAACAAAATAACCAACCAAACTAATCCAATGACTTGGCCTCCACAGCCCTTTGTGGCAATGAATTCCACAGATTCAACATGCCCTTGCTGAAGACATACTCCCTACTCCCTCTTCTCAGTTTTAAAGAGATGTCCCTTTAAATTTAACCTATGTCCTTTGGATCGTAGATTCTCATTCTGATAGAAGTATCTTCTCCACATCCTCTCTCTCCAGTCCTTTCAGTACCCAGTAGGTTTGAGTGAGATCCCTCCCCCCATTATTCTGAACTCCATCGAGTACAGCCCAGAGGCATCAAATGCTCCTCACACTTTAAGCTTTTTATTCGCAGGATCACTCTTGCGAATCTCCTCCGGAGATCCAGGGCCAGAACATCTTTCTTTAGGTACAGGATCCAAAATTGCTCATGAATCCCAAATGCTGTCTGACCAACAGTACAGCCTTGCTTTTATATTCTCGTCCTCTCAAAATGAATGCTAACGTTGCATTTTCCTTCCTTACTACCAACTTGTCCTGCAAGTTAACTTTAAGGTATCCTGAACAAGGGCTTTCAAATCCCTTACTCTGAAGGAGACTTGGGCATTTTTTTCTGCACATATCAGAGTATCTTGATGCACATGAAAAGCAATTATTTGCAATTACTGTCCCTTGCATCTTCATAATTTATGATATCCCATTGGTACACTGAGAATAATTATTTAAGTAGATGTGGGGATAGGAACCAACCGTCATGTCCTTTGAATGAGATCCCCCCAACCACCTCATTAGTTTGAACTCCATCGAGTAAAGGGCTTGGTTCTGATTAAATCAGAGCAGAAAGCACAGTTTAGGAAGCTTTTCTTTCCAAAGACACGACAGTTAGCATGCAATGAATACTTTACCCCTTCTCTCCCCAGAGATTACTCTTTACACTGCCCTTGAGGTGCCAGAAATGCTGTGTTGGCCAGCTTCTTTTATGCTGAGCTAAAAGTGATAGTCTTGTCATATTAAAAGCCAAGGTTAAAATACAATTTAATCTGTACATCCCTCTAGAAATCAATAAACAGCACAACGAAAGTGTAAACACTGCAGTCAGTGACAATGTTGGAACCAGAAAAAATTAGCATGATTGGCTAATTCCCCTGTCAATCAGGCCTGAAGACTGCGGTGCTGGAAGTGGCTAAGTTAAAATTACACTTAGCATTTAAATGACGCTATCTTCCACTCACTTTTTAAGAGAAATCGTTCTGCTCTTATTGAAAACTATTTTAGTTTCTGTTTCCCCTGCTCATTACATGAACCAATTTTTCGCAGTAAATTGAGTTTGATTGCTGGCAAGACTGGAAGAAGACTTAGACAAAACACAATACACAGCAACAGTAGCTTGCATAAGTAAAAGTAATCAAAATTGGTATAACCATTAAAGAATTTTTTGTTCACTCAGGTTAGAACCTCATTGTGATTTGGCCGCTGTTTACAATTATCTCCTCCACGCAGGTCATTTCTACAGAATCTTCAGCAGTTTCTAATTTTTCAAATAGATGTCCATATTCCCTTCTGTGGCCAATTTAATAAGGTCTGATCTACCTTGACTTTATTCAGTTATTCTAAATAACAGACAACTGATTATGCTAATACAACACTGAAAAAAAGAGCCACTTCTGCCTTGTCTCAGATCAGCAGTACCACTTCAGCTAATTGCAAAAAAAGTTCCTTATCATAGTTAACGCAAATTTATTTATTTATTAAGATAGCGCACAAAATAGGCCCTTCTGGCCCTTTGAGCAATGCAGCCCAGCAACACCTGGCCTAATCATAGGACAGTTTCAATGACCAAATAACCTAGCAACCAGTATATCTTTGGCCTGTAGGAGGAAACCAGAGCACCCGGAGGAAACCCATGAGGGAACGTACAAGTTCCTTCCATTTAGCAGATATATGGTTTACAAAATAGTTGCCAATACCTTAGCCCTTAACTTACTGAGACCAACTTCCCATCATTCTTGATAATTAAACTTTTACAAATAAAGCTCAAGAGATGTTTCTTTTGGTGCGACACTCAATATGGAAGATGGTTTGCTGTGAGTTATACAATCCATCCCCAAAACTCATTGTCATTAACAATAAAGTAAAGATAGAAACACTGGAAATATTCAGAAGGTCAGGCAGCATCAGTGAAGAGAGAGATGGCTGATATATCAGTTTCTGGCTTCTTCCTCCTTTCTTTTAAGTCGTGATGAACGGTCTTGTTCTGAAACAATGACTATTCCACTCTATCAATACTGCCTGGCCTGCTGAGTTCCTCCAGCATTTTGTGAGTGTTACTCTAGATCTCCAGCATCTAACCAAGAAAATGGAGGGATTATTTAACATTTTCATCCCTAACCTTGTATAATAGATTTCTTCTTAAAAGAACACGTAGTGTGTTGTTTGTGTGTATCCACTTCAGTGTACAGTTCTTTTCAGCTTTTCAACTTTCACAATTCAAGTTTTATTGCCCTTGCTGGTATTTTGCTGAACCATTGTCTCCTAGCATAGGATGGCATAGTGGTGCAGAGGATAAAGCGATTGCCTCAAAGTGCAGAGCGTCAACCTCACAGTGCAAGAGACCCAGGTTCAATCTTGATCTCTGGCCTGTGACTGGGTTTCCTCCAAGTGCAACAATTTCCTCCAGATCCCAAAAACATCTGGTTTGTTAGGTATTTAGCTACAATTAAACTAGTCCGAGTGGCAGGGGAATTAGAGGTTGGGGCTGTATTTGATGATGATATTTGGAGAATAGAAATTGGATTTTCTATTTTCTCTAACTCCCTTCTCCCTTGTATCCCTCTATGGCTCCTTGCTACCTCTGACTCTATGTCTCCTTAAGGGGAAAGTTTAGTCAAGTTTTCATCAACGTAAAGTTCAAGAACAGTTATTACCCTTCAACCATCAGGCTCTTGAACCGAAGGGGATAACTTCACTCAACTTCACTTGCCCCATCTTTGAACTGTTCCTACAACTTATGTACTCACTTTCAAGGACTCGTCATCTCATGTTCTCAATATTTATTGCTCATTTATTTATTATTATGAATTATTTATTTCTGTATTTGCACAGTTCCTTGTCTTTTGCACATTAGTTGAATGCCCAAGTAGGTGCAGTCTTTCACTGATTCTCTTATAGTTAGTATTCTATGGATCTATTGTGTATGCCTGCAAGAAAATGAATCTCAGGGTAGTATATGGTGATACATATGTACTTTCAAAATAAATTTACTTTGAGCAACATATCAGCATCAAGGTCAAGCTATTCACAGGTGCTTAATGAAGTTCCTACGACTCCCCAAGCCTTATATCTAATAATGCCTTCTGCCTCTTGCACTCCAGTTCTTATTCCAAATTGTTTTGACATATTTGAAATACAATTAACTGATTTTTTTTTCATCTACCTGGATTATGTATGAGCACTCAGTCTCTCACACCCTGAGCTTTCCCTTTGTTAAAACTCACTTGCTGACACTGAACCAAATACTTCTTTTTAAATGATTCCTCAGTGTGAAGATGAAGCATAAAAAAGAGAGATTTAGGTTTTATACACTGCTTTTCATTACTCTAGGAAGTCACAGTGTTTTACAGCCAATTAAGTACTTCTAAGGTACAGCTACTCCAGAAAACTCAACCTAATGTAGTTAGCAATTAGACCACATTTAGAGTATTGTGCACTGTTCTGGCCACATCACAATCGAAAGGATGTGGTGCATTGGGGAGAGTGCAGAAGGAATTGGAGGACTTTGGCCAGGGGAGAGATTGGATAGGTTGGGTTTGTATTCTCTGGAGAACCGTGGGTGACCTGACAGAATTATACTAAACAATAAAAGACATACAGTATAAAGAGTAGATGGTTAAAATTGTCTTCTAGTGATAGGGGTATCAAAATAAGATAGCATACTCTACATAGGTTTGAGGTAAGAGGAATGAGTTTTTAAAGGGATATGATGGGAAAATTTATATGCTCAGTTTGGATTGAATTGGTCCCTGATCTTGGCATTCCATTTGCAAACGCTTCATCACTATAGGAAGAGACATTAACAGTGTGCTATTCATTTGTGGCCTGTTCTCTGAATAATTGGCTTTTATATACTTATCAATCAGTTATTACAAAACTCATTTATTTTATTTATTTATTTGTCATTACAAAACTCAATTGTGATGTTGGGAGGGGGTCTCATTGCTGATAGGTTATCTGGTGAACTGCATGCATTGTCTGGAATTTTGCCTGCATTAGCTTATAAATGGGATCGAGGTTTACATGTCTGTTTATAGAATTGTTTACGGAAAACAATGCTTTTAGGAATTCTCTTCTGTGCCATGTGTTTGCATATGCCATGACTTCCACTGATGCCCAGTCGGACTTGTGCCCTTCTCGATCTCCGTGGGTAGAGACTAGAGTGAGTTGGTCACGCTGCTTGACAGCCAGTTGATGTTCATGGATCCTTGTGGATAGTTTGCTCCCAGTTTGGCCTACGTAATGTTTGCTGCAGTGCCCACATTGGATTCTGTAGACCACATTGGTCTTTTCCATTAGCTTAGTCTGCAGAGCACTCTCCTCAACATTGCTGTTGGTTTATGCGTGGCCAAAATTCCAGGTTCTTGGAGCAGTTGGTCTGTCTTTTCTGAGATATTTCAAATGTATGGAAGGACAAACAATTTGGTTGCTTCTTGGTTGGTTTGTTGTCGAACTCATAGGCATCTTCATATGAAGTTATATGGGTATCCGTTTCGTGTGAAAACTTTGAAGAAAAGTTTCTCCACCTGATCCTTTAGCTCTGCCATGCTGCAGCGTGTCTCTTTATACACTCAGTTGCTACTTTATTAGGTACATCACCTGATAATGCAAACATCAACAACTCAATGCATAAAAACATACAGACATGGTCAAAAGGTTCCGTTGTTGTTCAGACCAAACAACAGAATGAGGAAGAAATGTGACCTAAATGACTTTGACTGTAGAATGATTGTTGGTGTCAGACAGGGTGGTTTGAGTATCACAGAAACTGCTGTTCTGCTGGGAGTTTCATGCACAATATCTGAAGGGCCATTGTTGTGCAATATAACTCTGTGACTCCTGCACACAAAAATCTCCTTTTATATACTCAGTCAAGGGGTGTGCACTTTGCAAGCTGAGACAGCATTTAATTATGCCCAACACACAAAATGCTGAAGGAACCCAATGGGTCAGGTACCATCTCCTGTATTATAATATCCTGCATTAGTTCATTATTACACTGAAAAGCTTGTGTTGAAAACTGTTCATACAGGTCAAATCATTGCACATACCATTCAGGAAGAACAAGATAAAAAAAAAATAACATTACAGAATAAAGTGTAACTGTTTCAGAGAAACAGCAGTGAAATAAAGTGCAAGGTCATAATCAGATAGACTGTGAGGTCAAGAGTCCATCTTATCAAACTAGAGGTCTGTTCAAAAGTCTGACAACAGGAGGATGGAAACTGTCTTTGAGCTTAGTGATATACGCTTTCTGTTCCTTATGTCTTCTGCCCAATGGAAGAGGTGAGATGTGAGAACTTTATCATCTAGGGAGCAAATTGGGCAGTTGACCCTTTAACTGGAATCCGTAACATTGACTGTCCACTTCCCTCCATGGGTGCTGCCTGACCCACAGTTCCTCCAGCATTCTGCACGCTGCTCTAGATTCCAACATCTGACTTCTTTTTTGCCTCCAGTTACTTGCCCTTTCCTAGTTGCCTCTCCATCCCCAGATAAGAGAGAATTTTGTGACTTTGATCTACTTTGTATTAATTTTTCATTCAGAAGTTTAATTCCTTTACTCTTCAGCTAGACAATACTGTACCGTGCACTCTGTCACCAGAGCAAAGGACTTTCCCCGCAGTAACAAGCTTTCCCCAAAATAGGAAATTTAAGATGAGTAACATGCTGAAAAGTGAGGCTGGAAGGTTTCATGAAGGCAGGGATATCAAGTCCAATGAAGTTAAGGCTGGTAAATGTAGTTGAGATGCAGGTCAGCTATTAACTATTGAGAGACCCACGCAAGGGGCAGAATGTCTGTTCCTATTTGGCCTGATGACATTCTATCAAACAACACATTTTTTTCAGTTTCCGATTCATAATTTGCTATGCTGGGATTTGAACTCCCGACCTCCGGTTTACAACCCTACTATTGCACTGGAGGGCTAAGTAATCCGAAATTTACTAGAGATTTCTGTGGAGCGAGATCTGACTGAACTCTAACTGAACCTCGGAGATCTTTACCAACCAGGAAATAATCCAGTCTACTGCGCCTCTGCAGCGTTTGGGCATGCGCACTATTCCAGAATCCCTGCGGGATATCCTTTCTCCCCCACATCTCGCAGCATGTAGGGCTATAATTTAGGATAGTGATACCAAAAGTTATGAACCCAGCTAACCTTCCGAAACTTAAATGAAACTGTGGCCGTGACCTTTACATCCAAATTCTGAGAGGCGTAAATAAAATGCGTTTCTGTAACAGGTCCTGACTTAAAAAAAACATTCCAAAAGCAGTGCAGCGCGATCTTCCAATAAACCACCAATAGTTTTATTTTCTCACCTTTTACGCATTGCAAATTAAAATTGCTAGGGTAATCGCCGAGCCTGAAGCCGTACAAATTCGTTGCCGAATTCATCGCCGATGCAGTGTTAGCATCTGGCGTTAATCCGGCTCACTTTTGGCTTCTGCTCTACTGGTGGAGTTGCAGAGTGAATGTGTACGGCGGGGAACACAAAACGGGCAGTAATCTTTAAACTGGCCCTTGCTTAACACCGCCCGCTTTCCACGTCATTGAAATCACTGGACCGGTCAGTGTGCGTTCACCAGCAACTTTGAAGTGTGTTTCTCGAAACCATCCGTCCAAGGCCATTCTATGCCATTCAATCTATCAATTTGACTCCCTTCTGCGATTGACTATTTTGGTTAAAATAAAGCCAGAGACAACCTAACCTCGGTGGCCAGTAGCCGGCCGCAAACTGGGATTTCAATTTTAGTATAAATTTACAAGCATTAAATTCTACTGAGAATATCCTTACAGAGTGGAACCTATATATTGCAAAGAACACATAGGCATTGCACACCACATAATAAAAATGTGCCAAGTTTAATTGTACACAAAGCCAATCAACACATCTCCCTGTGCCTGCAGGACTTATCTCCAACTTTTCACGGTGATCTCGGACTCTACCCGAAACGTGAACCGCTGCCGTAACTAAAGTGCTTTCAGCTACCTTTCTTTTAAAAAAAAATCAGGGGGTTCTTTTATTCGTTCAATTACATGTATTAAAATCCTGCGCGGTGTCTCTGAATTCTTCAAAATGGCGGATATAGGTAGGCGGATCGGTGACTAACTCACGAACTCCACTAATACTTTCTAAAGTTGTGAGGATATGAATAATTAGCCATACGGCTACTGGTCAGAAGTATAACCATAATTATATAGTGATAAACACGTAACCCGCCGCAAAACTCTTCATTTCAATTGCATTTGGTAGCAGGCAGGCTATTTAAAAAAATATGCCCTATTTTAATTCACTTTAAGTAAAAAGGCCAAAAATTATATGCAAATATGAAGTTTTACATTAATATATCAACCAATAGCTTACCAAAGTCTGAACATTTTCATCATTGTGCGAAAAGTATACACGCTGAACATCTAGAATTAATTTACTGGACAGTATATCTAAGTCCAATGCTCCATAAAAGAAATTTTCTCTCACAATCGTAAACAGATTCAACACCATACAAAACACTCCACATGGCGCCAATTACATCTCAGAAACAACCCATTTGATCTTAAAGCCAAATACTGTATTCAGGATGGCGAAAATCTGGAATAAAAATAGAAATTCCTGGAAATAGCCGCAAAGAAACGGCTACTGTTTCAGACCGACGATTTTCATCATCGTGATCTTTTCAGGGAATTAAGGAGAAACACTGAAGATCACAAACAGTACAGTACGCTGGGCACTGCGAGGCTGCCGTGAGCGTGTGTGTATAATACTTTGGACATAAAAGATTGGCAAGTCACAAAGATGAAACTCAGAAAGGAACTCTCGCTTGCTAACAATGGAGTTTGTTTGACGTCATGCGTTTTAATATGCAAAATGGGCATGAATTTTCCACAAAACTGCTAATGTCGGTGCTGTGGTAAAATGCCATTTTTGATACAGTTCCATTCCAAGTGATTTTCTTGTCTACATCAGATTTCCTTCTCTGCTTCAGAAAGATGAAAAAGTTTTCAGTGAGATTGAATGCTCTTGTGCATAAAACAATTAAGCATCCTTACTCACCATGGCAACCCTAAACTAGCGCTGTTCCACTGTTAAAGTCAAGTTCTAACTTTTTCTACTTCAAGAACACCGCCCACTGCGCAAACTGACTAAAGTTCTTAACAGCTGTCCAATCAATAAATCCCAGAATGATCAGAAACGGTTTCTGTTTACCTCCGACACAACCCCACATCTACCCATAGATAGCGAGTTACTTCGTGCGTACCTTATACATTTCAGACATTAACCTGCAAAGTATCACACACTGCAACAGTTGCGAAACTTGTTTTAAAAATAAATTACAAAGGGAGAGAGAGAAAACCAGTCATTTCATAGCGTGTTTTTGTTTGGCTAAAATACGATTAGAGGGGAACCGTGGGATTTACCAGGAGATGCCATTCGGCAGGGAATAAACTTTTTAATCACTTTCAAATCTGCCATTTTACAGCATTTAAACGTCGCTATCTTAAAGGGGGCAATCAACGCAACAATATCTTGAGCCATATACGAGATATTGACTTTTTATTCTCAAACGGGGAAGTGTAAGCGTTGATTTACCGTGATTAATTTCGTGGGGCGGAGTTTGTAACGGTTGCCAAAATCGCCATCTATTTGAGTTCTCTTTCAGCTGCACGGAGTACATTCTCTGCAGTTCTCTCATTGTGATTAAACATGCGCGATTGGCTGTGAACATCAAGCAGTGATATTAGGCGAGTGGGACAGACAAAGCCCCTGTTATTTTCCATCTGCTAATTTGAATAGAATGGACAAAATAAGATTCCAAAGCAGTCAACGCCGACCGCCTATCTCATTGTGGATTTTAATAACCGAGGTGAGATTTCTATTAATACATTTCATTCACAATTCCAGGACAAAACCAAACTCTTTTCTGCAAGCAAAATTCTTTTGAAATGCCCTCAACTTGTTATGGAGGAAATGTAACACCAATTTGTGCACAAGAATGGATAATCGTTTTTTTTTGGTGTCAATTCTTGGATAAATTTTGACTGGGATTCAGAGAGAGCTCCCAGTCACCACCCAGCTGAGGAGGCCACAGTTTTAAGGGCACAGCTGGCAGTGAAGCTCTCCTTCAGTAGTTTTCAAGGACAACCATCCCATATACTTAATTCACCACATTTATTCTTACTATCCTGTGATTCAGATAAGAGGATTGCTGTTTGCTGTGCTACCATTGAACTATTAACTTGCCTGCCCTGGCGTGTGAAGTCAGCTTCAACAGACTGGGTTGATCAGATCAACAGTGAATTCCGATGGCCAGGAACGTGGTTCTGCAACACTTTGTGGCAAGCACAGGGTATGACAAGGCACAGAAGAAATCACAGAAACATAGAAACATAGAAAATAGGTGCAGGAGTAGGCCATTCGGCCCCTCGAGCCTGCACCGCCATTCAGTATGATCATGGCTGATCCTCCAACTCAGAACCCTGTACCAGCCTTCCCTCCATACCCCCTGATCCCCGTAGCCACAAGGGCCATATCTAACTCCCTCTTAAATATAGCCAATGAACTGGCCTCAACTGTTTCCTGTGGCAGAGAATTCCACAGATTCACCACTCTCTGTGTGAAGAAGTTTTTCCTAATCTCGGTCCTAAAAGGCTTCCCCTTTATCCTCAAACTGTGGCCCCTCGTTCTGGACTTCCCCAACATCGGGAACAATCTTCCTGCATCTTGTCTGTCCAATCCCTTTAGGATTTTATACGTTTCAATCAGATCCCCCCTCAATCTTCTAAATTTCAATGAGTATAAGCCTAGTTCATCCAGTCTTTCATTATATGAAAGTCCTACCATCCCAGGAACCTTCTTTGTACTCCCTCTATGGCAAGGATGTCTTTTCTCGGATTAGGGGACCAAAACTGCACACAATACTCCAGGTGTGGTCTCACCAAGGCCTTGTACAACTGCAGTAGTACCTCCCTGCTCCTGTACTCGAATCCTCTCGCTATAAGTGCCAGCATACCATTCGCCTTTTTCACCGCCTGCTGTACCTGCATGCCCACTTTCAATGACTGGTGTATAATGACACCCCGGTCTCGTTGCACCTCCCCTTTTCCTAATCGGCCGCCATTCAGATAATAATCTATTTTCCTGTTTTTGCCACCAAAGTGGATAACTTCACATTTATCCACATTAAATTGCATCTGCCATGAATTTGCCCACTCACCTAACCTATCCAAGTCACCCTGCATTCTCTTAGCATCCTCCTCACAGCTAACACTGCCGCCCAGCTTTGTGTCATCCGCAAACTTGGAGATGCTGTATTTAATTCCCTCATCCAAGTCATTAATATATATTGTAAGCAACTGGGGTACCCCACTAGTCACTGCCTGCAATTCGGAAAGGTCCTGTTTATTCCCACTCTTTGCTTCCTGTCTGCCAACCAATTCTCTATCCACATCAATACCTTACCCCCAATACTGTGTGCTTTAAGTTTGCGCACTAATCTCCTGTGTGGGACCTTGTCAAAAGCCTTTTGAAAATCCAAATATACCACATCCACTGGTTCTCCCCTATCCACTCTACTAGTTACATCCTCAAAAAATTCTATGAGATTCGTCAGACACGATTTTCCTTTCACAAATCCATGCACCCTAGGAAGACCCCAGCTGTGATGACCACTTGAATTGGGACTTCCAAGGTTTAGAGCAGGGGTTCCCAACCTTTTTTTTTATCCCATGAACCCCTACCATTAGCCGAGGACTCCATGGATCCCAGGTTGGGAACCACAGCATAGAGAATGGAACTGTTCCAGTGCAATGGCTTTTCCACTTAAAAAAAACTCTCCCATACAGGTTTCTTTGTGCAGTTTACATCATCTAGAAGAAATGCACAAATCTAATTGTCATTGTTAGAGACAATGGACAACTAATCACTATTGCACCAACAGAATAAGGAAGATGTGCGTTATAGAGTCATATGGCAAAAAATAGGTTCTTTGGTCTACCTCATTCATGATGAGCAAGATGTCTTCCTCATCTAGTCCTATTTGTCTGCATTTGCCCCTTATTCCTCTGAACTTTTCCATCCATGTCTCTGCTCAAAGGTCTATTAAATGTTGCAACTCTACCCACCTCTACCACTTCCTCTGGCAGCCCATTCCATATACCTACCATCTTGCCAGTCAGATCCCATTTAAACCTATTCTGTCTCACCTTAGATCTGTGCCATCTTGTTTGAGCTTCCCTTGTTCTGGGAATAAGTATGACGATCCATGTCATCTGTGTCCCTCATAATATTGTAAATATATTTAAGGTTACCCCTCAACCTCATTTGCTCCGGGGAAAATAATTCCTGCCTATCCATCCTCCCTATAATTCAAGCCCTTTGGTCCTGTCAACATCCCTGTGAATCTTTTCTACACCTTCTGTAGATTAATTACATCCTTCCTGTAGCATGGTCTTCTTCACCACTTTCAGGAAACTATGTACTTGTACCCTGATGTCTTGAGGTCTTTCTGTTCTAAAATGCTCCGAGGGCCCTGTCATTTACTGTGTACACAGGGCCCTTAGCATTGTCAATCATCTCTCCCATCCATCCAACAATCTCTAGAGCCCCTATACCATCAGGCAGGAAGTACCATAACATTGGGACAAGCAGTGTTAGGATGGGCAGCAGCTTCTTCTGCAAGGCTATTAAATCACTGAACTCCTTGCCACCACCCACGTCTCATCACGTATAAAGCCGCAGCAGCATTATATCATTTACTTTCTGACTTGTGAATGCATCTTATTATTTGTTAATTTATTTGTGGTAATATTACTGTTTGTGTTATGTGTGTGAATCATATGTACTCTGGGATGCCCCTTGGTCCAGAGGACCACTGTTTCATTTAGCGGTATACATGTGTACTGTTGAATGACAATAAACTGAACTTGAATTAGAAATCGTGCTTTGATTTAACTTCCAAAGAGGCATCACTTCACTCCAAGTTAAATTCCATCTGCCCACTGCTGTGCCCATTTCCCTGTTGATCTAGTTCTTGTTTCTGGTCAGGTCACTGGTCTGAGTGCCACTGGTACCGTGTAACCCAGTACTACCTGTCGCATGGTCGGGTGGTCAGCGACTAAACCGGCTCCCCCACCAGGATTGCCTGGTGAGGAGGGTGGCTAGACACCGTGCAGGACGAAAAACAAGACCTGTCAAAGGGCGGATGAACCCTTTATTAGGGTCAATGGCGATCTAGCAAACACGTGCTGTGAAGCGCGGAAAGGGCATCCCTTGCATCGAAGCTTGGTCTGGCCATTCACTGCAACAGAACTTCCCCCAGACATCTTGGACCCCACCATGCCGCTGGATCAGGGAGGGGATGTCGAGAGGGTGGGTCTGGACCTGTGCAACCCCCTACTCACCTAAAATCCACTCACGCACACGCTGTTCCTTTCTCAGGAGTGGGGTCAACCCCACTAACTGACTGAAAGGAACCACCATCATCCTATGGGATGGATAGCTAGAGAGAGAGAGAGAGAGTTCTTTTTGTAACATTGGACAACATTCTTCCCTGTCAACCACAGTGTGTCATCCTTAAATGTACTAATCGTGCCACCTACATCCTCATCCACATCATTAATATGCAAACGTTTTGTATATGGTGAACCACAAGGATGCCAGCACTGATCCTTGTGGCACACCACGGATAATCTGAAAGAACATCCTCTATTACCACCCTGAATTGAAATGGCACTGTATTAAAATTCGTTTATCTAATCTGGAAATTGAAATAGAACAATTCATTTTGGAGCGCATGAACACAGGAAGATTGTCAAAGTCAAATGCACAAGCACAGGGCGTCACCGTAGTGTAGTGGATAGCAGAACGCCTTACTGTTTCAGCGACCCTCTGTCTATAAGGAGTTTATACATTCTCACCGTGACTGCTTGGGTTTCCTCCAGGTGCTCCACTTTTCTCCCATAGTCCAAAGACATACAGGTTGGTAGGTTAATTGGTCACAGTAAATTGCACCATGTTTAGGCTAGGGTTAAATTTGGGGTTGCTGGGTGGCATGACTTGAAGTATAGGTAGGGCCTATTCCAATGCTTTATTGCACAGGTGCAATAAAAATGTATTTGAAATTGATTTATTATTATTGTCCCATGTACTGAGATACAATGAAAAACTTGTACAGATTAAGTCATTACACAGTGCATTGAGGTAGAACAAGGTAAAGCAATAACAATGCAGAATAAAGTGTAACAACTACACAGAAAGTGCAGTGCAGTCATACAATAGGATGCAAGATCATAATGAGGTAAATTGTGAGGTCAAGAATCCGTAAGATTATACTGGGAGGCCACTTACTAATCTTATAACCGTGGTGTAGAAGCAGCCTTTGACCCTGGTGGTTCGTGTTTTCAGGCTTTGCATCTTCTGCCCAATGCAAGAGGGGAGAAGAGGGAATGTCCTTGGTGAGTGAGGGCTTTAGTTATGCTGGCTGCTTTATTAAGTCAGTAAGAAGTATAGTCAGAATCCATGTAAGAGAAGCTAGTCTACCTGATATGCTGACCAGTGCCCGCAGCTCTTTTTCGTTTCATGTGTTCTTGTGCAGAGCAGTTACCATACTAAGCTGTGATGCATCTGGATAGGATGCTTTCTAAGGTGCATCAATAAAAATTGGTAAGGGTTGACAGGGGCTTGCCAAATTTTGTTAGCCTGAGGAAGTAGAGGGGTTGGTGATCTTTCTTGACCATGGCTTCTACCCAGCTGGACTAGAACGGGCTATTAGTGATAATAATGTCACAGCTTAACAGGAACATAACATCATATAAAGAAGATTCACAGTTAAAGCACAAAGGAAATGTAGATTATACACAATTTTTACGAGAAACAACACAATTCTTTCCCCCACCATCCAAGCCATAATCTTGCCATCAAGCAGACTCGATGGGCCAAATGGCCTACTTCTGCTCCTATATCTTATGGTCCTATGGTCTTGCTACTACCATTGGGCAGGATGTCTTGGGTCCCACAGAACCAGGTTCAAGAACAGTTATTACTCTACAACCATCAGGCTCCTGAACTGGCGTAGATAACTATACACCCCACAACTCAGAACTGATGCGTTCACCAGCAACTTTTATATGTGTTGCTATGACTTACAGACTTACTTTCAAGGACTCTTTACAACTCATGTTCCCAGTATTAATCTTTTTAATTTTTACACTGACTTCTTTTGCACATTGGTTATTTTGTCAGTCTTTGCTTATGTGTAGTTTTTCTTAAATTCTACTGTTTTTTTTTATTTTCTTGTAAATGCCTGCAAAAAATGAATCCCAATGAATCTTATGGTAACATATAGATACTTTGAGTACAAAGTGATCAACAAGCTCATGGTGTTGTTAAATTGTGGTGATTACAGTTGTGCCAGTTGTTTTAAGAGCTGGAGCAGAAGTGGGTCCCTCAAAATTCCTTCATTGTTCAACGTGATCATGACTGACCTATGCCAAAAGTGAACTTCTCTGTCCCAGATTCCAATGCCCTGATGCTTCAAAAATGTAACTGCTTCCACTTGAAATACTAATAGCTTCCACAACTCTCTGGATTTGAGAATTGCAGACATTCACCACCCTCTAAACGTAGTAAGGATGACTAAACTGTGTACGTACATCTACTGATGCCTCTGGACACATCTTCAGTGATGTTCCTGGAATCATCGGGTGTTTCGGGTTTTTCAACATCATGCAACCTCCTCCAGGTGACCCAGCCGGGGCTGATCAGACCCCAGCTTGTGTCCAGATGGCTAGCTACTTATGACTCCATGGCTCCCCTCTTTTGAGCCACAGCCATCTTGAGGCCCTCTCTACCGCATCGGTGGTACTGCGGATGGCTCTCCTCTTCCTCTCTCCCTCGATGCCCAAAATGCTGAAGGCTCTAACTAAAGAACGGGCTACGAATCCCCGACAACCAACCTCCACTGGGAGACACCTCGCTCTCCATCCAGCCTGTTGACAGTTGCTGACCAGTCCTGCGTAATTGGAGAGCTTCCTTTCAAAGGCCTCTTTCAAGAGATCTTCCTGTGGGACTGTCAGCTCCAACAGCACCACTTGCTTAGTAGACTCAGACACAAGGACAATGTCTGGTCGCAGGGTGGTGGCTACGATATGGTTGGGGAACTTCAGCTGCCGTTCGAGGTCCACCAACAGCTGCCAGTCCCTTGCTGAGGTCAAGATGCCTGCAGATGTTCTTTTGGCAGGTATTGGCGGCTCCCCAGCTCTGACAAAAGCAATGGTCTGCTCGGAGGGTTGGGACCACTTCGCCCGCTCAACTCCTGTGCTGATGGCTTCAGCGATGATCTTCAGGACAAAAATATTTTTTAAAGAATCTATCAGATTCTTTAATTCCCTGCACAGGAGGAAATCTGCCATGTTCAGTTATCTTATGCATGATTCCTGACTCAGGCCACATGGTCGTCTTTTAAGAGGTCCGGAAAACCATTCAATTCAAAGGCAATAAATTCTTGCCTTGTCAGTGACAACTAGATCCTAGCAGGTCAATTTAAAATAAAACCTTCTAAGATTGGCAATGAAATGTGAATCAAAGGGTCTTCCTTCTGATATTGATGGATTATGACTCATTCAACAACTGCCAACTGTAGTTAGAGTGTTTACCAATTTATTGTTTGATCACAGTATATTTGTTTTATATACAGTATAAAATGCAGTGATCTACACCTCACTAATCATCCCGCACCTCAGAGGCTAATGGCTAGGAATCAGGACTGACACTGATATGGAATTGGTCATGCACTCATATTACCATCTACCTTTGCCCGGGTTTTCCCTCACCTTCCTGACAGCCTTGTATATGGATGGATGTGCCTTCACTAGAGGCTGTGGTAGAACAAAGGACCCTACTGAAAATCCTGGCAATTTTGGACAATGCTTCTCACCCTCTGTATGCCACCTTGGCTGAACAGAGGAGCACTTTTAGTAACAGACTAAAACAACTGTGCTGCTCCAAAGAGTGCTATATGAAGTAATTCTTACCCTCGGCCATTAGGCTCTATAATGAGTCAACCTATAGCTGAGGAAGTGATGAGCCCCTCCTGTTAGACTGAGGTAACCTTTCTTTTTATTCTTTCTTACTTTTCTAATATTTGCATATTTATCTATTTGTGCACTTGTGACACTAATTTCCTTTGGGATCAATAAAGTATCTATCTGTAATGGGAGAGGGTCCTTTTGCATTAGGTGACTTCCTAGTGCAGTGAAGGAAATGAACATGAGAACTAAGAGCATAAGTAGACCAACTGGCCCTTCGAGCAGCCTCTACTAAACATTGTGGCCAATCTTCCACCACAATGCTAAATTGAGATGATGATACCCAGATCTAGACATGTGGGTCAATATGCTTATGAAGACACATCCTCTTTTATTGTCATTTAGTAATGCATGCATTAAGAAATGATACATTATTTCCTCCGGTGTGATATCACAAAATACAGGACAAACCAAGACTGAAAAAACCGACAAAACCACATAATTATAACATATAGTTACAAACAGTGTAACAATACCATAACTTGATGAAGAAAGTCCGTGAGCACAGTAAAGTTCAAAGTTTCTCAAATGTCCCACATCTCACGCAGACGGGAGAAGGAAGAAAAACTCTTCCTGCCATTGCCGACCACAATCCAACTCTGAGTCATCCGAAAACTTCGAGCTCTGTTCAGCTCTCCGACACCAAGTACTGAGCGCCATCTCTGTCCGAGCGATTCGACCTCCTTCTCGGTCACCAGAAGCAGGCAAGGCCGGGGATTTTGAGGCCTACCCTCCGAAAGATTCCCATCCACACAGTAATGACAGCGGCAGACAGGCGTTTCAGAAATTTCTACAGATGTTCCTCTGTGCTTTCATGTCCATTCTCCATCAGATCAGAATTGTCCACAGCCCCTATTTAACAGATACAACATCATTTTTCATCGGAGGGCTGAGCACGCGCAGCGTGCTGCCATCTTCTCCTCCCGCCTCCAGCTTGATGACCCTGTATGTACTTTATGGATTGAAATCTGTAATAACCCCCCCCCCCCCGATGATCAGCAGACACAAAGCAGGCACCCGGATGCCTTCCCTATCATTGTGGGGGATCTCAACCAGGCCAGATTGAAGTGTCTCTGAACACCTACCACCAACAGAGAAGCCAACGCACTTGACCGCTGTTATACCACCATCAAGAACACTTACCATGCCAACCCGTGCCCACAGTAAAGTTCAAAGTTTCTCAAATGTCCCACATCTCACGCAGACGGGAGAAGGAAGAAAAACTCTTCCTGCCATTGCCGACCACAATCCAACTCTGAGTCATCATTTTAATTCAAAAAGGGAAAATTAAAAAATTTATTTCTTGTATGTATAATTTGATTCAAGAACAGACAATTAAACAAGGAACCCATAAGTCAAAGCAAAAATGGGAAACAGATCTGAATATTATTATTGATGAAACAAATTGGTCAAGACTTTGTCTTGACAGTATGACAAATACAATAAATGTTCGACTTAGATTAGTACAATATAATTTTTTACATCAATTATATATTACACCGCAAAAAATAAATAGATTAAATTCAAATTTTTCTGATAAATGTTTTCGGTGTAATCAAGAAATTGGTACCTTTCTACATTCTACTTGGTCTTGTTTTAAAATTCAACCCTTTTGGATAAATTTAAGAATTTTATTGGAACAAATTACTGCAATTCAACTTCCACATAACCCTGTATTATTTTTATTAGGTGATATTGAAGGGATAAAACCGAAACTTAAATTGAATAAATATCAGAAAGAATTTATAAAAATTGCATTGGCAGTAGCTAAGAAGACTATAGCAGTTACTTGGAAATCTGATTCGTATTTAAGTATGGATCGTTGGAATAATGAAATGGCTAGTTCTATTCCACTTGAAAAAATTACTTATAATTTAAGAGATAAATATGTAACATTTTTGAATATTTGGCGCCCTTATTTACAAGAGATAGGATGGCATATTTAAGTGCTCCGATAAAGACTTTGGTCACTTGGGGAAAGTAACGAATAATTATACCAAATTCATTTTGAATCCCATGGAGCGTGTGGAAACCTTCCAATAACCAGGCGGTTCTTTTCTTTTTTTCTTTTTTTTTCTTTTTCTTTCTTTTTAGGTAGGACTATATATGGGGGGGGGGAGGATTAAGGGGAGGGGGGAGGGTAGATTCTTTTTTTTCATGTATTCTTTTTGAAAATTCAATAAAAATTATATTAAAAAAAAAGAACACTTACCATGCCAACCCGTGCCCACAACTTGGAACGTCTGAACACTGGGCTGTACTCTTACTCCCAGTATATAAGCAGAGACTTAAGACTGCAGTGCCAGTGGTGAGGACCAAGAAGGTATAGTCCGAACTGGCAGATTCATAGTCAGCTGAGGGCAAGATCTGTGGTGTTCAAAACTGGTGATCCAGAAATAATCAATAATTCCAGGTACAACCTGCAGAAATCCAACTGAAGTTAGAGACAGAATCAAATGCAAGTCAGTACTGGCAGGGTTTGCAGGCCGTTACTTCCTCCAAGGTGAAACCCTAACACCATGAAATGGCTGTAATGTTTCATTCCCAGATGAGCTCAACATGTTTTATACACACTTTGAAAAGGAGAATAAAACTACACCTGTGCAAATCCCTGCAGCATCTGTTGATCCTGTGACCTCTGTCTCAGAGGCCAATGTCAGAACATCTTTTAAAAGGGTGAACTCTTGCAAGACGTCAGGCCCTAATGGTGTACCTGGTGGGCCACTGAATATTTGTGCCAGCCAACTGGTGGGAGTGTTCAGGACTTCTTCAATCTCTCACTGCTGCAGTCGGATGTTCCTATCTGCTTCAAAAAAGGTGACAATCATATCAGTGCCCAAGAAGAGCAGGGTGAGCTGTCTCAACGACTCTAGCTCAGTTGCACTCACATCTACTTCAATGAACTGTTTTGAGAGGTTAGTCATGGCCAGAATCAACTTCTGCCTAAGCAAGGACCTGGACCTGCTGCAATTTGCCTATCACCACAATAGGTCTACTGTCATGACACTCAGATATGGCCCAAGTGCGGAGCAAGAGACACTGAAGCGGGTCGATAGTTCATAGACTTTAACGTGAACAGAGTTAGAGGGAACAGAAAACAATAAACGCAAGGCCAAACACGGCTGTTAACTAAATCCCTCAAATGGAAAATGACGCCAACAGGGCGGCAGAAAGGAATAATTAAATATGAAACGAATACCGCTAGTCTTCAGAATCAGTTGACTCGGCAGTCCAATTTCTCAAGCAACACCAAATGCAAGCAAGCAATGAAACATTGCTCTACTCTGCTCAACTCTTGACAAGCACTACGACAAAAAGAATAGAGTTAAATACCATCAGAGTGAAATAATAATTAGCTGACACGTGCATATTCACGAGTGCAATTGCTGTATCTGTTGCGCTGCCGAATCTGTGATTATGAAATCTACGATGGATACAATCTCAGTGGCTCTTCACCTTGTATCGTCTGGACAATTGTAATACCTACGTCCGGCTGCTGTTTATTGACTACAGCTCAGCATTAAACACAATCATACCCTCAGGTCTAATCAACAAACTCCAAAATCTGGGTGTCTGTACCTCCCTGTGCAACTGGATCCTTTACTTTCTCACCAGGAGATCACAGTCTGTGCGGATCAGAAATAACATCCCATCCTCGCTGGCACTCAACACTGGTGCACCTCAGGGGTGCATGATTGTCCCACTGCTCTACAGTCTCTACACCCATGACTGTGTGGCAAGGCACAGCTCAAACACCATCTATAAATATGCCTCAAAAAAGGTGCCTCCATCATTAAGGATCCCCTTCATCCAGGACATGCCCTCTTCTCATTACTACCATCATGGAGGAGGTACAGAAGCCTGAAGAGACAGATAGGGCATTTCAGGAATAGCTTCTTCCACTCCACCATCAGATTTCTGAATAGGCAATTAACCCATGAACACTACCTTACTAAATTTATTGCTTTCTTTTTACACTACTTACATAATTTAGTTTTTGTGTAGACTTCTGATTGTAATTTATAGTTTTTATTATTATGAATTTCAATGTACTACTGCCATAAAACAACAAATTTCACGACATACTGAATGCCAGTGATAATAAATCTGATTCTGATTTTGATTCTCAGATCGCTTGTCTTTCTTCTAAATTTGTGCAGTAACGGTGCACAAATCTTCTAACGGTGCAGTATGCTTTACTTTTCCTGATATGATAAACCTGCCAAGCCTGGAAGTGGCACTGGGTATTGTTGCTGCACTCTTCTATAAGACATAGGAGCAGCATTAGGCCATTCATCCCATCAAGTCTACTCTGCCATTCCATCATGGCTAATTTTTATCCCTCTAAATCGCATTCTCATGCTTTCTGTCCATAACTTTTGAAGCCCTGACTAATTAAGAGACTATCGACCTAAGGCCTAAATACACCCATTCACTTGGCTCCACAGACCTTCCATTCAGCAATGAATTCCACAGATTAACTACAATCAGGCTGAAGAAATTCCTCCTCATCTCTGTTCCAAAGGGATGTTCTTGTGTTATAAGGCTGTGCTGTCTGGTCCTAGACTTGCCCATTATTGGAAACATCCTCTCCACATCCACTCTATCTAGCTCTTTCAATATTCAATACATTTCAATAATATCCCACTCATTCTTCTAAACTCTAGTGAGTACAGGCCCAGAGCTATTAAGCACTTCTTGTACATTAACCCTTTTATTCTTGGGATCATTCTTGTGAGCCTCCTCTGGAACCTCTCCAATGTCAAGGCATCCTTTTTTAGATAAAGGGCCTAAGACTGCTCCCCAAGACCATAATACAAAGAAGCAGAAGTCATCCATTTGGCCCACTGAGTCTGCTCCGCTATTTTATCATGAGCTGATCCATTCTCCCATTTAGTCCCACTCCCCCACCTTCTCACCATAACCTTTGATGCCCTGGCTACTCAGATACCTATCAATCTCTGCCTTAAATACACCCAATGACTTGACCTCCACTGCTGCCCGTGGCAACAAATTCCATAGATTCACCACGCTCTGACTAAAAAAAATTTATTCGCATTTCTGTTCTGAATGGGCGCCCTTCATTCTCAAGTCATGCCCTCTCGTACTAAACTCCCCCATCATGGGAAACAACTTTGCCACATCCACTCTGTCCATGCCTTTCAACATTCGAAATGTTTCTATGAGGTCCCCCTTCATTCTTCTAAACTCCAAGGAATACAGTCCAAGAGCGGACAAACGTTCCGTATGTTAACGCTCTCATTCCCGGAATCATTCTAGTGAATCTTCTCTGTACCCTCTCCAATGTCAGCACGTCCTTTCTTAACTAAGGAGACCAAAACTGCCCACAGTACTCCAAGTGAGGTCTCACCAGCGCCTTATAGAGCCTCAACATCACATCCCTGCTCCTATACTCTATTCCTCTAGAAATGAATGCCAACATTGCATTCGCCTTCTTCACCACCGACTCGACCTGGAGGTTAACCTTAAGGGTATCCTGTACGAGGACTCCCAAATCCCGTTGCATTTCAGAACTTTGAATCCTCTCCCTATTTAAATAATAGTCTGCCCATTTATTTCTTCTGCCAAAGTGCATAACCATACACTTTCCAACATTGTATTTCATTTGCCACTTCTTTGCCTATTCTTCCAATCTATCCAAGTCTCTCTTCAGACTCTCTGTTTCCTCAGCACTACCGGCCCCTCCACCTATCTTCGTAACATCAGAAAACTTAGCCACAAAGCCATCTATTCCATAATCCAAATCGTTGATGTACAATATAAAAAGAAGCGGCCCCAACACGGACCCCTGTGGAACACCACTGGTAGCCGGCAGCCAACCAGAATAGGATCCTTTTATTCCCACTCTCTGTTTCCTGCCGATCAGCCAATGCCCTATCCACGTGTGTAACTTTCCCGTAATTCCATGGGCTCTTATCTTGTTAAGTAGCCTCATGTGTGGCATCTTGTCAAAGGCCTTCTGAAAATCCAAATATACAACATCCACTGAATCTCCCTTGTCTAGCCTACTTGTAATTTCCTGAAAAAATTGTAATAGGCCTGTCAGGCAGGATTTTCCTTTAAGGAAACCATGCTGCGTTCTGCCTATCTTGTCATATGCCTCCAGGTACTCTGTAACCTCATCCTTGACAATCGACTTCAACAACTTCCCAACCACCGATGTCAAGCTAACAGGTCTGTAATTTCCTTTTTGCTTCCTTGCCCCCTTCTTAAATAGCGGAGTGACATTTGCAATCTTCCAGTCCTCCAGAACTATGCCAGAATCTATCGACTTTTGAAAGATCATCGCTAATGCCTCCGCAATCTCCACAGCTACTTCCTTCAGAACACGGGTGCATTCCATCTGGTCCAGGAGATTTATCTACCTTTAGCCTATTCAGCTTCCTGAGTACTTTCTCTGTCGTAATTGTGACTGCGCACACTTCTCTTCCCTGCCACCCTTGAGTGTCCGGTATACCGCTGTCTTCCTCAGTGAAGACTGATGCAAAATACTTGTTCAGTTCCTCTGCCATCTCCTCATCTCCCATTACAATTTCTCCAGCATCATTTTCTATTGGTCCTATACCTACTCTCACCTGTCTTTTACTCTTTATATACTCAAAAAATCTTTTAGTATCCTCTTTGATATTATTTGCTAGCTTCCTTTCATAGTTCATCTTTTCCCTCTTAATGACCTTCTTAGTTTCCTTTTGTAAGCTTTTAAAAACTTCCCAATCCTCTGTCTTCCCAATAATTTTTGCTTCCTTGTATGCCCTCTCCTTGGTTTTAACTTTGGCTTTGACTTTTCTTGTCAGCCACGGTTGCATCCTTTTTCCATTCGAAAATTTCTTCTCTTTTGGAATATACCTGTCTTGCACCTTCCTCACTTCTCACATAACCTGCTGCTCTGCAGACCTTCCCACTAGTGTCCCTTTCCAGTCAACTTTGGCCAGTTCCTATCTCATGCCACTATAATTTCCTTTACTCCACTGAAATACCGACACATCAGATTTCGGCTTCTCTTTTTCAAATTTCACAGTGAACTCAATCATGTTATGATCACTGCCTCCTAAGGGTTCCTTCACCTCAATCTCTCTAATCACCTCCGGTTCATTACACAATACCCAATCCAGTACAGCCGATCCCCTAGTGGGCTCAACAACAAGCTGTTCTAAAAAGCCATCTCACAGACATTCTACAAATTCTCTCTCTTGAGATCCAGTGCCGACCTGATTTTCCCAATCCACTCGCATGTTAAAATCCCCCACAATTATCATGACACTGTCCTTCTGACAAGCCTTTTCTATTTCCTGTTGTAATTTATAGTCCATATCACTGCAGCTGTTTGGAGGCCTATAAATAACCGCCATCAGGGTCCTTTTACCCCTGCTATTCCTTAGCTCAACCCATAAAGATTCTACACCTTCTGATCCTATGTCACCTCTTTCTAATGATTTAATATCATTTCTTCCCA